>NC_132917.1:21719307-22027901 GCF_047675955.1 Chlorocebus sabaeus
AGTTAATTTCAATGCTCCAATAAAAATACATTCCATTTCTCCTTTTCACTAGGAACAGTCGCAAACTTCATGAAGCCAGGGAGCAGGGGTATGCTGCAAAACGTTTTATCTCCTATGTCCAGCAGAGTTCCTGGCACAGAGATAGTGATGAAAGTCACTTAAATGAGTAGATTATAAATGGGACCTGTGCTCAGGCTTATACCAGTCTTTCTGAATATTGACAAGAAGTAGACAAGCCAACTTGTCCAAGGTCACCAAGTGACTGCTCACTGAAGCAAAACTTTTCTGAATACTTATTATGCAGAAACCAGGCTAGCACCAGGTGCAAAGTCTAGACTAAGAGAAGTCTGGAAGAGGAGGATGTTTGGTCTCTGTCCTTAAGAAGTTTAAAATCTGATCTAGTTCCATCTTCCAATGCATTTCTTATGGTTTATACCAAGCCACCAATGATGGAAATAAAACATTCAGGTTTCTTGTAGAAATGTTGCTCCACTATCCTTCATGCAATAATGCAGCACTTTGTAACAAGCTTTATAATGAGGCTATGAATTAAAGTGATGCATGGCTTTTCTGAGCTACAATATGCATCACAACAGCCTGTATTAACAATTTAAAACCGTATAATGTGCTTTATAAGCTAATAAAGTAGCTGCCTCTAAATGATTTATCAAATATGAATAATGCATCCAGAAATAACTTACAGGAACAGAGCCAGCATCCCCCATTCCTTTGCTAGCTGACTTTCTACACAGATGATACTGAGGACACATGGGAGCTGAGTTACTGAGCTCTAGACACCAGTCTCCTGTTCTGCCAGGAAGCCTGCCTGAGTTCTCCCAGGAGCCTCCCTTGTAATCATCTATTTTCAATATTTCAGCCAGCCTCTCAGCCTTTTCCCTTCTGGCCGTCTCTCTAACTCTTTATTCTCCCCTATAGCTTTCTCCTCTTTTAGAATCTTCTTCATTCCATCATCCTTTCTGCTTATTTAAAGGGAGGACAGAAGTTATCTTAGAAAGTTTCTGTATAGGAGCAGCTATATGTAGTAGATGAAGGAATCAGAAGGGAGAACTCTAAGGGCTAATAACCCAGAAAGAGAACAGTTCTACATGCTTTCTAAACTTCTAAGATATATTCACATTAGATTTTAAACTGCCCATTATTCTAAGTGAAGTAACTCAGGAATGGAAAACCAAATATCATATGTTCTTACTTATAAGAGGAAGCTAAGCTATGAGGATGCAAAGGCATAAGTGTGGTATAATGGGCTTTGAGGACTCAGTTGGGAGAGGAGTTAGGGATAAAAGAGTACATATTGGGTACAATGTACACTGCTCAGGTGATGGGTGCACTAAAATCTCAGAAATTACTGCTAAATAAGTTATCCATGTAACCAAAAACAACCTGTACACCAAAACTTACTAAACTAAAACTAAAATAAAATACTTTGAAGAAGTGGGGGGATAGAAAATGACTTCCATGTACCCTTATAGGTTCTTTGGCTGGTCTATGAATTAAATTAACATAAGACAGATTAATAGAAGAAAAAACATATATAATTCCCTACATACATATGGGAATCCCACAAAATACGAGACTCAAATAAGCGTCAGGTAATTAAAACTTCTATAGCATTGTAACCTACAGAAAGAAACAGAGGCTTGGGTCATCTAGGTGGTGGACACACAAGTTAAAGGAAGGTGGAAGGAGGAAATGTATGGTGAATAAAGGTTGTCTTGTTATGAAAAATAAAAAGTGTTTCAAACATATCTGAATTTATAAGAGTAAATGTCCTACCTGATGTGATACTGCATTATATGTAAAATTATGTGCATATATTTAAAAAAGAAAATCACAAACATATTGACATCGTTAAGCATTATTTAAATAATTTTCTTTAAAATATTAGGTTTTCTAAAATCACATTCTAAAACCATCCTTATTTTGAAATCAGAACATACATTCGTACAATGTATTATTAATCGTAAAATTAGTAGTAATAGTAACATATATTAGACCCATTATTAGAGAAAGAAATAACAATGAGTCAATTGGTGAACAATGCCTCACTTATAAATTTATTTTTACATAGTTAATTCTAACGGTTATCAACAATTCCTTTAAACCATTCATAATCTTTCACCCTAATGTCAAGAAAGTCAGCAATATGAAAGACTTTCTGAAGGGGAACAGTGACCTAAAAATAAAAATTCTACATTTGAAAAAAAAAAATTAACTGCCTAAACGCCTGAATACTAACTAGACTTAATGCTCAGAGTTTTATCTGTTGAACACTGCTTTTGTGAACTGTGACAGTGTTTACCAAAACACTCAAAGCATGGTAAATCTCAGTCTGGACTTCTGGAGATTTGGTGTTTGAAATAACGATGTATATGTACAAAACCAAAGACATAGGGGAGAAGTTTGTAAGAGCCCATTGTTCCTACCTGACATGAGAAGCAGTTAGCTCTTTCAAAACCCCTAAGAGAGCCTCACCAAACTAAATTTCAAAAAATTATGAGAACTTGCTGTGAGAAAAAAGACATAGGATTACCATTATCTCTAGCAGAGAACAAACTCACCATAGGCCAGAAAATTGAAGAAAAATCCAACCTTCTACACATTTATGAAATGTATGTGGGAACCAGAAAATTTGATTCAAATTCTATAGAGTACTAGCCCCAGACTGAGGTTACACCAACACAAACACTCATTCCCATATGAAATGCAAAACAGCAAATATGCCAAAGGCCAACAGGAATGCTCACAGAAATCTCTCTTTCACAAGTGGACTGCAGCTGTCATCTGAAAGTTGGAATGGAGCAGCAAAGATGAGAGATATCTTTGGCAGCACAGAAAGCAGGGGACGTGGTGGGAATTAACATAGAAAATTCTTCAGTAACCAAAAAGCTTAGTGCTAGTCTACAAGCTAGCACTCGCTAGAGCGAGATCTCCCAGCATTCAGAAAACTGGCAGCTCATTTTTAAAGGATGAAGAGAACTCTGGAATATCTCTACTGTTCAGGTCCTGAGCCTTTCTAAAGGAAATCTAAAATCCCAATATGGCCCTAAAAAAATTTGAAATTAGAGGCAAACAAAATCAATTAAACCTGCAAGAATAACCTGACAGAGGCCATCAAAAGATTAGACTCACTCAGAGCACTCCCCTCAGTGCTGTCCTGACAGAAGATGTGGTACACTATTATTTGGATTCAGACCTTGTTTACCTGTCTTTGTTGTTCTACCTCAAAAAATGGCTGGCGTTCAATCAAAAACTCCAACGCACATGATGAAGCAAGGAAATGCAAGAGAGGAAACACTTAAGAAATGACTACAATGGAAATAACAAAGATAATAAAATAATTATGATGAAGTTTCCACTTTTGCTAATGGAGAGGTGGCTTACACGACTAGCCCTCCCGCCATAACAACTACAGAACTGGATAATATACAGTGGCCAACTGTTTTTCAGGCAATGGAAAACAGGCAGCACAGGACTCCAAACTCACGAGGAGGTTGTGAGATGATCTTTTTCAATTATACAGCTATCTGCATGGGAAAAAATTTTCTCATTTGGGCAAAAAGTGATGCAACTCTAGTAGAACAGGACTGTCTAGCTGAAACTAGGCAGGAGAAATCATAATTTGAGGCCACTGAAAAGGGTGAAATCTGAGATGGAACATTGGGGAGGTGGAACCAAGAAGATAAGGTGTCCAGAATTTACTATAAGGGCTCCCTATGAGTCTGTGGTTGAGAGATAGGCCTTCTGTGTTCCGGAAAATCCAATCAAGGTTTACTAGACAGCTGCTGTGAGGTTGTTGAGAATGGAACAGAGATACTGATGCTGAACGCTGATGGGGGAAAGCAGTGCTGAGAAATGTTGGAATCCTGACCATGCCAGAGTAAGTCTCATTGACCACTTCTTTATAGCCCTAGGAGCCAAAAAAATAATAGAAATGCCACTTTATTAATAGAAAGGAGTGAAGATAACCGTGGAGAGTAAGACCTACCCCATACTCACTTTGAATAAGACTAAACTCAAGCCTTAATAGGATCCCAAAGGAAGACAGATTTGAAAGTTTTGTCTCACCAAGTTATATGGGCTTGGGAAACTCTGAGAATTTCACAGATCTGCATCAACAAACCAAAAACAAGGCAACAAGTTTAAGGTAATCACCCTTTAATGGCACTGCCTGCTGAAACAAGAATAAATATTCTGCAGAAGAGAATAGAGAAGATATTTCGTACAAATACTTAGCATAGAGAGGTTGGAGTGTTTATCTTGAATCATACAGAATAAGATGTCAAAGCAAAAAGTAATGGTGAAGTGTCGAATAGTCAAAATACATAAGAATCATAAATGTAAACATACTTCATAAAAGTGTTTCAAATACATGAAGCAAATGTCAGCAAAATGACAGAATAGGCAGCTACAGCCACCTCTCTGTACAAAGAAACATTGAGAAATAACCATAAATGGTCAGAACCAATTCTGTTAGATTTCTGGAAAACAGTCACAGGTCTACAGCAACTAAGAAAACTATATATCAAGAAAAAGGCAACTTAAAAAACAGTGGGAAATGTTTCTGGTGATTCTACCTACCTTTCTTTGGCTTCATGACAGTCTTGAATATAGCAGCCCACAGCCTCAGTCAGTATGGGAACCTGGTCCCTTGTTCCAGAAAGAGCAGAGCAGATCTTATTCATACATCATTGTTTCTGTCCTTGCTAACCTATCTGGAGGCTACTTGAAGGACTGATGCAAGGTGCTTATCTCTGTTTTACTTAAATCAAAACTCATTCAGAGAAGAAAACTAATAGGTGTTGCTGTAAAACACTGCAAGGTGGAATAAGAATCTGATAGTATCTGGGGAAAACTTACCATTAAGAAATACAATAGGTGGTTTAAAGTCTGAGAGAAAAATATCAGGATAAGGGGAGTCTTGGGAAAATTAGGGCATTCGAAAGTACACATGTGTGTTGGATAATATAGAAAGCCACATGCATGTCAAAGGCATTCAAAAGTACACATGTATGATGAAGAATTTTGAAAATCAAATGCATGCCCTAATGCTTTACCTCTGGCTGATCACCAGGTACTGTGCAGGTAGGTAATGAAGCCTTAGGCAGAGTTGTAAACGGCCTGGCAAAATGTTAAAGAAGTGCCCCAGCACAGACAAAATCTACAAATGGGCAATATGGTTTTTGTTGTTGTTGCTTTTTGAAATCTCTTGGCATTAAACACTAGTTGAATTTCCATCAAACACTAGTTGAACACAAGCCATAGGAACCGAGACATTAGTGACCATGTGACAATGAATATAAACTTTCAAAAACAATTTGGAAAATCACTAAGCAGATATGTGTGGCTATCAAAAATCAACAACAACAAACTGTAGTGAAGAGAAAGAATCTGATTTCCAGATTTATTGCATTCGATTTCTGGTTTTCAAGAGAAAAAAAAATACAAATAGTACAAAGAAACAGGAGAGTATGGTTCATTCAAAAGGATATATACGTGTGTGTGTGTGTGTGTGTATGTGTGTGTCTGTGTGTATTCACAGATACTGTACCTAAGAAAGCCCGGATATTTGACTTAGTAGAAAAAGATCTTGAATTACCTGTGTTAAATATGCTTAAAAAACTAAATAATAACTGAATATCGTTTTACAATCACTGAAATGAAAAACTACAGCAGTTTGACAATAATGTTAAGCAGAGAGAAGACAGATTTAGCAAACTTAAATATAGGACTATTTAAATTACTCTATCTAAGGAGCAGAGGAAAAATAATAGAGAAAAGTAAACAGAGCCTAAGGGACCTGTAGGACACAATCAAGCAGATCAACATTTGCAAATATGTAGCTCTTAGAAGAAGAAGAGAGAAAGAGGTTAAATAATATTTAAAGAAATAATGGCCCAAACTTCCCAAATGTGATGGAAGACATGAATTTATACATCCTAGAAGTTCAAAGAACTCCATGTAGGATAATCCCAAAGAGAGCCACACTGAGAAATATAATAATAAAATTGTTGACAGATAAAGACAAAGACAAACAGAAACTTGAAAACATCAAGAGAGAAGCAACTTATCACTTACAAGTTATCCTCAATTTGTTTAACAGCTGATGTCTCATCAGAAACCATGTAGAACAGAAGGTAGTATGAGGGTGTAAAGTGCTAAAATAATAATAATAAATCTCAACCAATAATTCTACAACTGTCTATTCTTCAAAAATGATTATAAAATTAAAACATTCACAGATCATGAAAGTAGAGAGAGTTTATTACCAGTAGCTCAGCCATACAATAAATGCTAAAGGAAGTCTTTCAAGTTGAGATGAAAGGACATTAGAAATCAATACAGAGCCACATGAAAAAAAGTAAAGACTTCCAGCAAAGATAGCTATATAAGCAAATTTTGAAACCAATATTATGTATTTATAGAATGTAATTCCACTTTTCATTTCCTGAATCATTTCTGAAATGTATAAAAATAACTATAAATCTATATTACATATAATTTATATTGATATGTTTGACAACAGCATTAAAAGTTTGAGTAGAGATGTATACTAGAGTTTTTGTATGATATTGAAGTTTAAGTTGAGATATTAATTAAAAGGGGATATTAAACCAAAACCAAATTTGAATAAATTCAACAGACAGGAAATACATCCTCTAACCACAATAAAGTTAGAAATTAATAACTGCAGAAAAACTGTAAAATTTCAAAATATGTAAAAATCAAACAGCACATTTTTAAACAACCAATGAAACAAGAGAAAATACACAAAGGTAATTAAAAATAAAGACAATGAAAAGGGAAATATACATGCCAAAATATATGGGATACACCAAAGGCAGGGCTCTGAAGGAAATTTATGGCAGAATATACCTACATTAAAAAATAAGAGAGAGCTCAATTCAACAGACTAATGCTACACCTTAAAGAACTAGACAAAGAAGAGCAAACTAAATCCAAAGCTAGTGAAGAAAATAAATAAAGTCAATTAAAGAAAAATGAGTTAGAAACTAAAAGCTCTAGAGATAATCAATAAAAACAAAGGATAGCTTATGGAAAGATTAATAAATTGAGATATCTTTAGCTAGAACAGCAAAATCAAAAACCAAAAAACACCAAGTAAAGTCAGAAATGAAAATGAGAATGCTACTACTGGAATAAAGTACCGCTACTTACAGAAATAAAAATAATTATAAAAACATTCTATGAGTTTTTATACCAACAAATTAGATAACCTAAATAAAATGGACTAATTCTTAGAAATACACAAATTATCAAATCTGACTCAAGAAGAAACAGAAAATCTGAACAGACTTAGAAAAAGTAAGGAGATTAAATTCCTAATCAATCATCTCCCAAAAATGGAAAATCCAGAACTAGATGGCTTCACTGGTAAATTCTACTAAACACTTAAAGAAAAATTAGTATCAATACTTCTCAAATTCTTCAAAAACATAGAGCAGGAAGAAATACTTTCTGACTCATTTTGAGGCCACCATTACCATGATACCAAAGCCAGAAGAACAATATAAGAAAATAAAATTACAAGCAAATATTCATTATAAACATAGAAGCCCAAATCTTTAACAAAATATTAGCAAATTAAATTCAATAGCATGCTAAAAGGATTATACATCATGGCCAAGCGAGATTTATCCAAAGAATGCAAGGATGTTTTAATATAAGAAATTTAATCACTGTAACATACACATTAACAGAACAAATGAAATTTATATGTATATCAATTTACATAAAAAAGATTTGACAAAATCTAATACTATTTCACAACATTCAGAAAATTAAGAGTAAAACGGAATGTTCTCAACATGATAAAAGACATTTATGAAAATCCAGCATCTAAGGTTACAGTCAACAGTGATAAACTGGAAGTTTTCCCTCTGAGATCAGGAACAACACAAGTAGGCCTGCTTCTACTATTGCTATTCAACAATATACTGAAATTTGTAGCCAAAGTATTTAGGCAAGAAAAATAAATAATAAAACATTATTATTGGAAAGAAGGAAATGAAACTATTCACAGATGGCATGATCTTCTATAGAAAAAAAAAAGCCAAGAATCCATAAAAAGTAGTTAGAGCTAATAAACAAATTGAACAAAGTTGCATGATATAAGACCAACAGGGAAGAATCAATCATGTTTCCATACACCAGCAATAAACAACCCAAAAAGGAAATTTTAAAAGATATATATTTACAATAGCATCCACAAGAATGAAATATACCTATTCAAAGTGGATGTTAGACCAAAAACACGTCTGAATAATTTTAAGATTAAAATAATGCAAAATATATCCTGCAACCACAATGGAATGAAGTTAGGAATGAAATACTGAGGCTTAAATTTAATCCAATATGTGGAAGACTTGCAGGCCAAAAATTATGAGGCATTGCTGAAATAAATGTTAAAAGATGTAAACAAGTGAAAGTTATCACGTGTTCATGAATTGGAAGACCTGATATTGTTAAAATGGCAATACTACCCAAGGTGATCAACACATTCAATGCAAACAGTAGCATTTCTTAAGCTCATTTTCTGAAGAAATGGAAAAGTAAATCCTCAAATGTATATGTAATTGAAAGGTGCCCAAAAAGTCAGAATAATTTTGAAAAACAAGAACAATGTTGGAGGACTAGGAGTTCCCAACTCTAAATTCACTAGAAAACTGCAGTAATAAAAATAGTGTGCTTTTGGCATAAGAATAGAGACTAATGGAACAGAATTCAGAATACATCAATCTGTCCATCTATCTATGACCAGTTGATCTTTAAGTAATTGCTAAGACTATTCAATGGGGATAGAATAACCTCTTCAACAGACAGTGCTGGGACAACTAGATATTTATAAACAAAAAAATGAAGTTGGTAGAGTACTATTCAGCCATAAGAAAGAATGAAAATACTGTCATGTGTGACAACATGGATGAACCTGGAGAACATTATGTTAAATGAAATAAGTCAGACACAGAAAGACAAATACTGCATGTTCTCACTTATATGAGGTAGCAAAAAAAAAAAAAAAAAAAAAAAAAAAAAAGCTTATGAAAGTAGAGAGTAGAATACAGGTTATGAAAGGCTAGGAATGGGAAGGGAGAATAAGAAAAGACTGGTTTATGAATACAAAGTTACAGCTAATGCTAGGAATACATTCTAATGCTCTGTAGCACTATTGAGTGAATATGGTTAATAGTACTTTTATTTTCAAAAAGCTAGAAAAGAGAATTTTGAATGTTTATGACAAAAGAAATGATAAATATTCAAGGTGATAGATTTGCTAATAATCCTGATTTGATCATTATGCATGGTATACATGTATGAAAGTATTACTCGTATCTCATAAATATGTACAACTATTACATGTCAACTGAAAACAAAATAAAATAACCTTAAAAAGAATAAATCACGCCAGGCGTGATGGCTCACACCTGTAATCTCAGCACTTTGGGAGGCCGAGGCAGGCCAATCTCCTGAGGTCTGGAGTTTGAGAAAAGCCTAGCCAACATGGTGAAACACTGTCTCCACTAAAAATACAAAAATTAGCCAGGTGTGGTGGCATCTGCCTGGAGGCTGAGGCCTCCAGCTACCCAGGAGGCTGAGGCAGGAGAATCACTTGAACCCAGGAGGTGGAGGTTGCAGTGAGCCAAGATCGTGCCACTGCACTCCAGACTGGGCAAAAGAGTGAGACCCCATCTTGAAAAAAAATAAATAAAGATTGAATCAATTTCTAAATACTTGCTTAAAACAGTAGCAAAAAATATTTATTAATCAGGAAAATCTGAACACTATTATGTACAATGCCAAAACGACAATGGCTCGATGCAATAAAAGTTTCTCATTCAAAAAATAATAATAAAAATAAAGAAAATGTAGTTGGACCCTCAACCTAAATCACGTATACAAAATAGTTGTAAATGAGTCAATGACCTAAATATAAGCATTAGAACAATGAAACTTATAGAAAAAATTATGGATAAATCTTCATGACCTTGCTTTACCACCGGATTCTTAGGTATGACACAAAAAGCAGGCACAACTAAAAAAAATAGAGAAATAGAATGTCACCAAAATTTTAGTTTGTGCCTTAAAATGTATTATCTAAAAAGTGTTTTAATTGGAAAATTAAAGAGAATGGAGAATTTAGTGAATCTACAGAAAATATTTGCAAATCATGTATTTAATAAGGGTCTATTAAACAGAATATATAAAGAATTATTAAAACTCCACAACAAAATTCAAACAACCTACTTTAAAAATGGGCAAGGAATTTGAATAAACATTTTTTCCAAAGAAAATATTCAAAGGCCTAGAAAACTCATAAAAATATGTCCAACATTATTAATCATTAGCAAAATTGAAATCAAAATGCCAGTGAAGTACGACTTCCTACCCACCAGGAGGACTGTAATTTTTTAAAATGGAAAACAACAAGTGATGGTGAGGATGTGGAAGAATTGGAATTTGTATACATTACAGGTGGGAAGTTACAGCTGCTCTGTGAAGGATTTTGGTAATTCCTCAAAAGGTTAAAGACAAAATTATGAAATAACTGCAATTTTAGGTGTATACTCAAAAGAATTTTTAAAAGGCACTCACATGAGTATGTGTGCATTCATGTTCACAGTGGCCCTATTCACAATAGCCAAAAGTTGGAAACAGCCCAGATTTCCATCAATGGATGAATAAACAATTGTACCATAGGCATATAATGGAATTATTAAACCATAACAAGGAATGAAGTACCAACACATACTTCAAAATGGAGGCACCTACAAGACATTATGCTAAGTGAAAGAAGTCAGACAGAAAAGAACAAATAAGATACGATTCCATGTATATAAACTCTCCAGAATAGATAAGCTCATAGAGACAAAGCACTGATTAGTAGTTGCCAGAAGCTGAGAAAGAGGTGGAAGGGGAAGAATTGTTTCATGGGTAAGATGTTTTGCATTGTATGGATGGAAATGTTTTTGAACTAGATAGAGGTGGTGGTTAAACAACACTGTGAATGTATTAAATGCCGCTGAATTGTTCAATTTAGAATGTTCAATTTTATGTTACATGAATTTTACCTCAATAAATTATTTTAAAAATACGTGAAAAAATAAATGGATACAACCAAAGGAAAATATAAAGAATTGCACAGGGAAATATAAAGATATCCGTATTTACAATAATACATAGAACATCCAGACCAAAAATCATTAAGGATGGAGGATGTGAGAAAAACCCAACAATAGCAACAACAACAACAAATTATCAACCAACTTGATTGAATTGACATTTAGAGAACATTACACTCCCACACTGAAGAAGGCA
The DNA here is from genome assembly GCF_047675955.1 of Chlorocebus sabaeus. Lineage (NCBI taxonomy): Eukaryota > Metazoa > Chordata > Mammalia > Primates > Cercopithecidae > Chlorocebus > Chlorocebus sabaeus. The sequence continues at coordinate 21,730,663 of NC_132917.1, forward strand.
CATTAATTGCAAGTGAACATGCAACATTTATTAAGATAAACCATAGGCTGAGCTTAATAAATATTTTATAATTTAAATAAGCAAAGCATATTTTCTGACAACAATGGCATTTAGGTAAGAATCAATAATATCAACAAGTAAATTTCTAAGTATTGGGAAATTAAACAACACAATTTTATATAACTCCTGGGTACATAAATCACATGGGAAATTAGAAAATCTTTCAAATTAAATGATAATGAAAGCAGAGACCATCAAAACGTGTGAAATGCAGCTGCACATTAATTATAATGAATTTTACAGCACTAAATGCCTACATTAGAAAATGAAGAAAAGTGTAAAACTTAATAATCTAATATTCCAGTTTATAAAAGTACCAAAAAAGAGTAAACTAAATCCAAAATAAGGAAGCAGTTAAACAACAAATGTTAATATAGAAGCAAATATGAATTGAATAGAAAATTGACAAACAATACAGAAAACAACAAATGTATAAGTAGTTTCTTTGAAAAGTTGATTGATAAAAAGCCAAGATGACTAAACACAGAACAAAAGACAAATCTCAAATGATCAATATTAAGAACACACACAAAAAAATCACTATAGCTCCTACAAACATTAGCATGATAATGAGGAAATATTTTAAAAATGTATGGCAATAAATTTGACACTTTAAAATTAGTAAGATTATTCAAAAGCAGCTGCTACAAGTGGAAATGAAACACCTGCATAGAACTATAAGTCATTAAATCACAATCTGAAACATTGCCATAAAGAAAACTCCAGACCTGGAGACTCCACCCAAGAATTTTATTAATCATTTAAGAGAGATTAACAGCAATGCTACCCAAGGTGTCTGTTTCTTTGTTCTAGAAATGGATGAGGAATAAACACTTTCCACTTCATTTTATAGGTTCAGCATAATTCTGACACTAAGAGGAAATTTAAAAAAATAATTACTGATGAATATCTCCCATAACGTAGAGGCAACCATTTTTGACTAAATATCCGCCAACTAAATGTAGGAATATATAACATAAAGGCTAATAAATTTTAAGCAAGTGGGGCTCACCTCAAGATGGCAAGGTTGATGTAACATAACAAGTAAGCAATATGATCTACTATACAGAATAATAGTTAAAATTATACTACTATTCTAATCCATAGATGTAGAAAAAGCATTTGACAAAATCTAATACCAATTCATAATTGTTTAAACCTCTCAGTACACTAGGAATCTAAAGAAAAATAAAAACTTCCTCAATATTTATGTATTTTGTCCATAAAAACTACACTTAACATCACATTTAATGATGCCAAATTAGTGGACATTTTTATGTTGAAAATGAGGAAAGCTACTCATTCTCACCACTTCCATTAAATATAGTACTATAAGTGTTAACATATTAAAGCAAATAAAGGAAATAAACTGTACGAATGTGATGAAAAAGAATTAAAGCTATTATGCTTCAAAGATGACTTATTTTGTATGTATAAAACATGAAATCAGCCAGGCGCAGTGACTCACGCAAGTAATCCCAGAACTTTGGGAGGGCGAGGTGGGCAGATCATGAGGTCAGGATTTCCAGACCAGCCTAATAAACATGGTGAAACCCCGTCTCTACCAAAAACACAAAAATTGTTCAGGCGTGACGGCACGCACCTGTTGTCCCAGCTACTCAGGAGACTGATGCAGGAGAATCAATTGCCTGACCCTGGGAGGCGGAGGTTGCAGTGAGCCAAGATGGCGCCACCGCACTCCAACCTGGGCGACAGAGCGAGACTCTGTCTCAAAAAGAAAAGAAAAAAAAATGAAATTTACAAAAAACCATGCTAGTGCGAATAAATTAACAAGATGATGGGGTGCAGGGTTATTGCACCAAAATTAATTATATCTCTATGTATTAACAACAAACTGAAAAAGTCTATATTAGCTACTATCTATATCTCTAAAAATATCTATAAAAATATGAAAAAGCATTTAAAAACCTAAAGAATAAATCCAATGAAAGATGTGTAAGACCTCTAAATTGTAAACTACCAAACATTAGTGACAGAATTTGAAGACTTAGGTAAATGGAGATATATATCATGTTTATGGATTGGAAGATTCAATATTGTTAAGATGTCAGTTCTCATAAGAAATTTGTTATAGATTCAACCAAAATGCAGTTAAAACCCCACAAGCCTATTGTTGTCATTGCTGTTGAAGAAATTGACAAGCTCGAATATGGAAATGCATATTATCTACAATAGCCAAAATTATCTTGGGAAAATAAAATTGGAGGACTTATACTGCCTGATTTTAACATAAATCTCTAGTAATAAAGACAATGTAGCACTGATGTATGATCAATGAGAGAAAGTGGATAAATCACCCATAAATATTTACTTAATGGATTTTTGAACAACGCAAAATCAATTAAACAGGAAAAGAAAAGCCTAAATTAAAAAAAAATTGGAAGAACCAGAATTCTATTTATGAAAAATAAACATTGACTCCCACTTCACACCAAACACAAAAATGCAAAATGAGTCATAGGTTGTAACATCTTAATAACATGAATGCTAGAATAATAAAGTGAATGAAATAAAAACTCCAGAGAATATTTTCATTACATTGTATAAGAAATATTTTTTAGATGGAACACAAAAAAATCAGAGTGTAAAAGAAAACAAGAGAGAGATAACAAATTTTATTGAAATTAAATTTCTTCTAATCAAAAGGCAATATTTAAAAAATCAAAAAGCCATAATTGGAACAAATATTCATAGATGCTTTATTTTTTAAAAGAGCATATATATGTATATACACATATGTATGTATGTGTATATATATGCATATATATGTGTATATATATGTGTATATATGTATATGTATGTGTATATATATGGCCTTTTGCTTATATTGAGTTGTCTTCTTTTATTGATTTCTACAATATAGAAATATATACATATATGTAGAAATCAACAATACAAGAAGACAACTCAATATAAACAAAACCAAGCAAGATGTTTGAATAGATACTCCACAAATGAAGACATAAAAATGGCAAATAAACACATGAATAGGGAATATGTCATCAAATAATGAAATCACAGATACAGTGGATATCTTTTCACACCCAATAAAGTAGCTAAAAAAAAAAAAAAAAAAAGATGGACAATGTCAAATGCTGGCAAGCATGTGGAACAAATGGAGTTCTATTACCTTGCTGCCAGGAGTGTAAAGTGGTTTAACCATATTGGAGGACTATTTAGTAGTTCTGATAAAGGTAAACATAGATCTACCTTAACCCTACGTCCTAGCTAGTCTGCTTTTTGGCATTTCCTCAAGATATACAAACACATATGTGCACCTGCATGCATGCACACGCACAAACACACACCCTAATGAGGAATCTTCATTAGCAGCAATATTCATAATGGCCCCAAACTAGAAGTAACACAAATGTCTATCAGTAGGAAGTGCAGAAACATGTTGTATATTCATATGAGAGAGTTCTAGTCAGTGATGAAAAGGAATAAATTGCTGATAATTGCAACAACATGAATAAATTAGAAAGCATAGTGCTGATCCAAAGAAACATGACACAAAAGAGCACACACAGTACAATTTCACTTATGAGAAGTTCAAGAACAATCAAAACTACCATGTATTATGCAAAGTCAGGAAAATATCCTCAGGGCGGAGGGTGCAGAGAAAGTTGACCTGAGCGAAGCACAATGTGACATGATGGAAATGTTTTCCATGTTTTTGGTGGTAACTACATGTATAAAATTGTCAAAAATAATAGAACTGAATTTTTAGGATCTGCACATTTTATTGTATGTAAGTTATATGCAAGTAAAATATTACTCTACCAAAAAGAAAATCACAGTGACAATAAATATTAGGGGGGTAGTCTCTCATCACTTACCTTGACCCTTTTGACAAAATTGATGGTGAGGGGAAGAGGATGGAGATCACATGGTCTTCTTTGATTAAATCAAACATATCAGTTAAAATTTAAAATGATTACTGTTGGCCATACAGTAGTAATAATAGTAATAGTAAATGGCTTACTTAATTTAACATTTATTAAAACCTTACTGATGTCATGTAGAAGAAAAGAAACAGAAGCTTAACTTCCCTAATATCACACAGCTATTACATTGTGGATCCAGGATTTAAAAACCTCTGTCTGGTTTAGAATCCCTGTTTTATTACTATTCTGGTCTTCCTTCACTAAACATCCTGTTTCTAACTTGGGAAACAATATGTTTGAAATCCAACAGAAAAATGGGCAAAAGCAATTCATGGGAATATATGCTAAAATTTTTGAAATTTCTCCAAAGAATAACTCAAAGTAAGTTGAAATAAGAAAAAAATGTAATTAAACCAAAATGAAACACAAGGCAACATTCATTAGAAGAGCAAAAATTGGAAAGGTGCCAGGATGCCAAATGGTGGTGAAGATGTGGGCAGGCAAGAACTCTAGCACATTGATTATGTCAAAGTCGTTAGCCATTCTGGAAATTATTCTGGTGGTTCCTCATGTCATTAAGTTAGCATATGCCTTATAATTAATTGCTTCTACTCCTGAGCATATATCACAGACAAAGTTTATAAGGGGACATATATAAAGTAGTTGATTGAAGTGAGTGTGTGTGTGCATGCTTATTCTAATCAAAGATTTGAGGGATAATCAATAGAGGAGTGGACAAGTGATATGTTATGGATTCACTGGAATATATCATGGAAAAAATGAACTAGGTATAAAATGGTACAACATGAATAGATATATAGTTTAGAAGAATAAAATAAGACGTAGAATGATATTAAAGCATAATAATATGTATGCAAGTTAAAACCCTGTATGCCAAATAACACTATCTAGAACACAAATGTATGCATTTTGGTGACAGACAGTGCTGAGAGGAGTGGCTGTACCTGCCCTACAGCCCTTTTCCCACAGTGGTTTCCCAGGCTGATGAATGACCTGCAAATAGCATTGTCCCAACTTTCTACAATAAAATAAACAAACTTATCCCATATTTAGGGCCCAGAATATCCTTATTCAGTTTAGACACTGCCCCTCTGTATGAGCATCCCAACTTTCTACAATAAATTAAGCAAAATTATCACATATTTAGGGCCCAGAATATCCTTATTCAGTTTAGACACTGCCCCTCTGTATGAGCACAGACTGCACTTGGGGTTAGTTTTATTTCTGTTACAATCTGTGTCTCCTAATGGATGGCAGTCTCACATATGAGACCTCTCTCTATTTAAGGGCAAACAAATGACAGTCTGTCAAATGAATGAATACATGAATGATTAAGCACAATACATATTTCATGCTCAATTTTATGGCACACGTAAGACATAATAGGTCCTTTTCCCTTACAGGACACCTAAACCATTAGAAACTAGAAAGCAGAAAACCAAAGAAGTATCCATAGGGATGGGTAATCTAAATACTAGGTGGATGAGAACAGAGTACCTTAGGCAGATTTTGAAAGAGGGAAGTGCTAAATCACTGCCTAAAAACTCCAACTGGAAGCAGTGACAGGTTCTCATCAAGAGAAGTGCTAACTACTCTGAAGTGGCATTAGAGAAATTGTTTCTCATATGTTATCACTGTAGATTCATATTGATTCATCTCTGTAGCTGAATTATCTTTAAAAAATTTATGGTGCATTTTTATGGCAATAGCCAATCATGCATATCATTAGTGTGCATAGCAAGGAGTTTAAGACAAGAGGAGACTGATGGCTCTTCAATTATTGATGTAAATGAATTGCCAAGTGTAGCTAGTTTAAGAAATGCAATAAAGAGCAAAAGTCAAATCTCTGGTTCTGTGCACACACACATACACACACACAATCACACTAAACAAACTCATATATTTTATCTAGCAGTAAGTGAAGACAGAAATTGAGTTACTTAAAATTTAAGACACTCCTGGAATTTTGTATCATGAAATAAATTTTTTAAAAAGACACTGTCATTGTCATTTAGAGGAGGGATACTCAGAATATTTACTTTAGAAGGTGCTTCAAAGTTATCAAATTCAACCCTACCGTTGGCAGAATCTCTGAAAATGCCTCTAAGCTGGGATCACGAGCCTTTGCTAAACCACTAGCTCTTACTAGAGGTTGGTGGCCAGTGTTGCTCACAGAATGAAAGTCATTTTATGAAGAAAGCAAACCTAATATACTTTAGAAACGTTGTTTGTCCAATATAATGTGGTCTCATCCCTGAGTTTCTGAGTTTCATCTCTGACTTTCTGGGTTTCCCAGAGCAAGTTACTTATTCTCCTCAAACATTTTTTTCACTTTTAAAATGGAGATAAGAGTAGTATTACTCTATAGGGCTATTTGAGGGACTTAAATAATAGCATGTATTACAAAATGGTTGGATTCAGGTTACAGCGGCTTGACATGCTTATGCTGATAACATTTGACTCTACTTCAGTATGATGGCCACAAATTGAGTTATATCACACACTCTAAAGCACCACAAGGAGCTCCTAGCCTCCCTCCACACTCAGTTCAGCTCTCATGTCACTTGGCAACTCCTTTACTTGCCTTTAATCATTTCCGTTGCCTTCAGTGCCATTCCAAAATTCAGCACTGTCCTCAAGCTGATATCCAGTCTCATTCATTTTACATCTAGTAGGTACTCTCAGTTCCGAAATCATGAAGAAACTTAGATCAGAAATGACCTATCTCACTTCTCTCATACCTATTAACTGCAAATATCTTTCTCTCCGTTGCATTCCTGCCCTTTTTCCTTTAGTCTTAGAGAACACTTGCTTAGTCTCAGCCAGTGATCTTACACATATTCTTTGTATCATCCCTTCCCCATATCCAAAACCACATCTTGAGTCCATATATTCATTCTGTTCCCCAGACTAATGTGTCTATACATCTACCAAGCAACTGCACTTGGATGTTGCATAGAAACCTCATATTTAGCATGTCTCAAATGGAATCTCGATTTCCATCTCCAACAAAAACTCCTGTGTTCACATCGTGAGTCTACCTAGTACTCAAACCATATAACTTTTTACAGTTATTGAGATCTCCCTTTCCATATACCTGGTATCCAATTGCAAAGCTGTGTCAATTTTAGCTTTCCAACTATTTCTTGAATCCATTTGCTTATCTCCAACTTAATTGCTAGCCCTCCTAATTCAGTCCCTCTCCGTCACGAGAATTGCAGTAGATTCCTGGCTCATCTTCTTGACTCCTGACTTGCTTTTCTAAAATCTAATTGCCATGCCACTCTGAGAATTATAGTTCTAAAGTATTTATCTGACAATTTTCAGAGGGTAAGCCTTTTATGATTTGGCCCTGCTTCCCTCTTAAGCCACAGTTCTATGCATTATCCTCTCATTTACAATGCTGCTCTCAAGCTAAGCTTCACGCAGCTCCACTCTGTTGTCAGTGGTAGTTTTGCACCATTTGTCTTCCTATCTTCTTGACTGGCTCCTATCACTCATCTGTGATGTATCAGTCTCCTGGAATCCCCCTGATACTCCAGACGGTGTTGGATGTCCCTCTTTTCCATCGTTCATATCATTCTGAACTGTAGTTTTCTCTTTTGTTTCTTTCCACTGAAATGTGAGTTCTTTTAGGGTAGGAGTGCCCAACAAGTAACTGGTAATAAAGTTGCAAAACTTTTCAGAAAAAGTGTACCTAAAAGCATATGATTATAAATACAAGCATATTTATATGTGGTAAAGTATGGGTCTGGAAGGAACACAGCATCTAGAATGGCAAGACTGCTAAAGACAGAGCACTGGGGATCACTACCCACTACTAAATTTCCTTTGCATGGAACCAAGGCACTAAATAGGAAGGAAAAGCAAATGTTAGATGCATGTGAGATTACAGGGCAACAAGAAAGCTATGAAGAAAAGTGAAGATGGAGGCATATGGCAAAGGAATTTCAATGAGCTGAAGCGAACTCACACTTATAGAACTACATCTAATCCATAAAGAGAATTATCTGGCTGCAGTTAATAAAGATGACAAATCTGAGAAGCAAAATCAAGGACATTGAAGTTTAGTGTGGTGCTTAGACTATGCAAATACAGAAGAATCCTATTTGGATGAATTTTTCTGGTGAAGAAAGTGAATGTATGAAACAACAAAACAAAATTGCCCATCAAGACAAAGGAAGTAACATATAATTAGTGAGATTCACAAAATACACAAAGAATGAATTTGGCCATTTTTGCAATCCTTTATATCAGATAAAATTGAAACAATAGTGTATAAATATGACTACACAAGGACTTTTTGTTCTGAGTTCTACCTCTTTTCAAAGACTTGCAATTCATTGGCTCATTAATGCCATTAGATTTATTTTTGTATAGGTTAAATCACCTGTTGTTAGAATGTGGTTTTGGGTCACTACACAGTGAATTTTAATAAATTAAACCTACTGTCCTTCTCAAAAACAACACATAGGTCAACAACTATGATTAAGTTGTCTATGTTAATAAGTAGCTATCTCCAAGATAATTATAGTTTCCACTAAATGATTTGTAGAAATGGGAAATGTCTTTAAATAGTTTCAAAGTTATTTATATCCTCCCCTTTGATACTGTGATATGTCCTGTGTGTTCAAACATTTGTGTATGTACTTTCAGGGGTTCTAACTTCAATATACTACCCTGAGTTACTTTTTTCCCCTCAATATACAAGCAGGATAGCAAGCTAGTTAAGAGCACAGTTGGTGGAGCAAACTTTCTGGTTTAGAATCTTAGTTTTGTATTTAGATCTTTTACCTTGGACATATTTTTATCCTTTCTATCACTTAGTTGCTTATTTGTAAATTGCAGACATAATAGTACCTATCTATTAGAGTTATTCTAAAGATTAAATGAGTTAACATACTTATAATGGGTTACAAAAAGAAAATGTTTTGTAAAGTTCTTAGAATAGGGTCTTGTGTTAGTCTGTTTTCACACTGCTATAAAGTCACACCTGAGACTGGGTAATTTATAAAGAAAAGAGGTTTAATTGACTTATAGTTTCACAGGGCTGGGAAGGCCTCAGGAAACTTACAATCGTGGTAGAAGGGGAAGAGGCACATCTTACATGGTGGCAGGAGCAAGAGAGAGGTGTGAGGAGCAAAGGGGGAAGAGCTCCTCATAAAACCATCAGGTCTTGTGAGCATTCATGCAATATCACAAGGACAGCATGGGGGAAACACCTCCATGATCCAATCACCTCCCATCCCTAGACATGTGGGAATTATGGGGATTGCAATTCAAGATGAGACTTGGGTGGGGACAAAAGCCTAACCATATCACGTCTGGTACAGAATAAGCACTTAATAATTTAACTTTTACAATGTCAATCATTCTAGTCCTCTCTTTTACATTGAGCAACATTGCTTGCATTTTGTCTTATAGCTGTTTCTTCAATTACAAGAAGGTACTTAGGCAGTGAAAAGGAAGATAAAATGGTAAACAGGAAATACAAAAGGAGAAGAAAAAGAATACAAACTATCACATAGAACATAAACAATACAGTACTATAATATTAAGCTTATTATTTGCTTCAAATTCAGATAAAACATAGCCTTGCAACTCAGATATTCTCTATTTCAAACTCTAAGTTTCTATTGCTGATGAAGACAAATTATTATTTTAGTTGATGGTTTGCCAGGCATGCTTTTTTTTTTTTTTTTTTTTTTTAAGGAAAAATGGAAAAATCTGTTTGATTAGCTCTGAGAGAAAGTATTCAGTTGCAGCGAGAGGCAGACCTTCACTGCAGCCTGAGTCACATCCTTTGAGCTTTGTGAAATATTATGTCCTCCAGAATTTAACCATCTGGAAGCTAGTGACAAGGCTGGATGCCATTCATGCATTCTCCTTCATGTAGCTCACAATGTGATGCATGCCCACTTATTTTTCAGATGTATTCAAATACCTATAAATTACCAGAAACCTGCTAGATGCCAGGGATACAAAGATAAACAACAGTCCAGGTGCTGTGACTCATGCCTATAATCCCAGCGCTTTGGGAGGCTGAGGCATGAGGATCACTTGAAGTCAGGTGTTTGAGACCAGCCTGACCAACACGGTGAAAAACTGTCTCTACTAAAAATACAAAAACATTAATCAGGCATGGTGGCAGCGCTTGTAATCCAAGCTACTCTGGCGGCTTAGGCAGGAGAATCTTTTGAATCTGGGAGGTGGAGGTTGCTAGCCAAGATAATGCTATTAGACTAAAAAAATATATATGATTATATATTATATATATTATATAATTAATAAATGACTATAAGTATCCTTAGGCCAGCAGCTTCCCATCTCTCTCTCTACATATATATATATATATACACAGGCAAGTGTTTTTGCTCTCAATTTTTTTTTCCCCTTCACTGGAGAATAGGTCAAAAAGCTAGTTAGAGAGCTGGAATGTGTAAAGGTGTAATTCCAAAAGCAGTATCATGGAAAAGAATTGACGGGGAAAAGGAGATTTTATGAAAAGCTTTGAGAGCACATGAAGTGAATGATTAAATTTATTGTGGGAGGAGTGACAAGAGGAAAGGGAAGTGTGTTAATATGAGACTTCACCTGTTGAGTGATATCAGCAACCAAAAACATTTGGCCATATGAAGGACATACAGGAAGTGAGGTCTAAAGTTCAGTAGAGACCAAGTGAAGGTAAACAGGGGCCCAGTTCCAGCCTGGCTATAACTGTCTCCATTCATGAGACTGAGAAAGATATACTTTATCCTGTAATCAATGAGAAGAGAAATACTATCAAGATTTGAATCATATGGTACATTTTCATTTTAGAAAAACTCTATGAAAGGAGGCAAGGAAATGAATTAGAATACTCTAAGAGAGGAAGGAAGTTTGGGGGCCAAATAAAATGTTCCCTTCACCCTTTGAAGGTTCACTGAAAATCAGCTGACAAAAGGCAGATTAACAGGAGAAAAGGCATACCAAATTAATTTTAACATTGGTGGGGGTGGAAGGATCACAGAAGAATGATTCCCCAAAACTCCATGGGGTACAGATGTTTATATACCTTTCCTCATAAGGTAAGGGGAAATGGGGAAAATGTGGCCATTTGAACGATAGTAATGAACAGATATGGAGAATATGCAATGGCCTAGGTCAAAGTCTATTGAGCCTGCAGAGCAGATAATGGGTGGTAAATGATTCTCTTTGAAATACTGAATGAGACTGCAACACAGTGGTTGGTGAGAAAAGACTGTACAAGTGTATTAACAGACCTCAATCTTCCTTCTCATATGAGTTAAGTTAGCGAAAACTCAGGGAAGAGACCACAGATAATTGTTTTCTTCTTTAGAAGGTCTGTACTTTAGTCAGATAAGGGAATTTTGGTATTTCATTGTATTCTTTGAGAGAGACAGAGAATTGAGTCTGAAGAGGTGCAGGAATGGTCAGAGAGACCTTGAGGCTGCTTCTTTAGTCCAGCATATCCAAGTGCTATATTTTGGGGTATCAGTTGTTGAGTCCCAAAAAAGGCCTAAATCAGAACAGTGCCAGTGGGAGAGGTAAAAAAGGGGAGCTGACTGAGCAGCTCTATAACGTGCATGAACCACTATGACTCAGTAATTATTTGAAAAAGTGTAACACAAGGAAAAGACCAGGATAACTCAGTGATTTCCAGGTGAATGATTAGCTCGTGTCTTAGTCTAGAGATAAAAGCAACAGTCTTGTTAGAAAAGATGATGATTTTGTTTTTGACCATGGTGTACATGAAGGAATCTATGTGACATCCAAGGTCAGATGTTCATGAGTTGTGGGAATAAGGTTCTGGAAGACAGGGAGAAATGTAGGCTCAAGCAAGAGATTCAGAATATGGGAATGTAGGTGGTATTTAAAACCAAATGAATATAGGAAAATAAGGAAAGGGAATAAGGGCTTATGAAATCTAAAATTTGGGGAACATCACACACCGGGGCCTATCATGGGGAGGGGGGAGGGGGGAGGGATTGCACTGGGAGTTATACCTGATGTAAATGACAAGTTGATGGGTGCTGGCGAGTTGATGGGTGCAGCACAGCAACATGGCACAAGTATACATATGTAACAAACCTGCACGTTATGCACATGTACCCTAGAACTTAAAGTATAATAATAATAAAATAAATAAATAAATAAATAAATAAATAAATAAAATAAAATACAAACAGAGAGTAAGGAGATTGAAAAGGAGTGTCCAAAGAGAGAAAAGGGAACAGTGACTCAAAAGCACAGAGAGTCGGCCGGGCGCAGTGGCTCCAGTAAGGTCTTTATTACCTGTATCTTATGCTGACGTCCTATCTCATCCTGTGACTAAGAATGTCTAACCTCCTGGGAATGCAGCCAAGTAGATCTCAGTCTTATATTATCCGGAACTTATTCAAGATGGAGTTGCTCTGGTTCAAGTGCCTCTGACATAACGGACTGTGAAATAGAATATTCTTAGGATTAAGCAAACTTTACTGAGGCCCACTCACCCTCTGCATATGATACGTGGTAGCAGACTCCAAGAAGCATAGCTTCTATTTAACTTTATGCATAGTCTTTTAGGGCACTGAATAATATACAGAAAAATAATCTGGGCTCTAATTTTCCAGATTTGCTTTCATTTCTAACTTTTCCATAAGGCTTTCCCTGAGTACACAGCCTCTACAGAGCCAGATTACCTAGCTCTAGCATTTAGAATCCCCTACTCCCAACCAAAACTTCCCACTTCCCTGTCATTGTTCTCCATTGGCTAAAAGTCCCTAAGAAAGTTTCTAGCTTCTTTTGTTTTCCACATAGGCTTGAACTTAATGAAGACTGCATTTCTTGTCTAAAATCTGAAGTTTGTTCCTTGTTGAAAATAAAGGAAACAGAAAACAAGCAATACTAAGTGCTGACAAGTCCCTGGAGACATGCAGTTCTCTTGTTCTTTGAAAGCTCTCAGTAGTTTTTGCGGAATTACCAAGGTTCATTCTAGAGACAAATAAAAAGCATAGTTCTGTAGTGACAAATCTATTCACCATTAAAGAAAAAAAAAATCAAGAAAACAATTACTTAAAAGCCTAAATCTTTGGTTTCAGGCAATATTTTACTTAACATTTCCTTCTAATCAATCTTGAAAACCTATTTTAGCTTTCAAAATATACGACTTAAAGGTATCAAAGGTAGCAACCCTCACCTAAAGCATAGTCTAATAATTGAAAACATGGTCTTAGAATACTGAGACTTTTGTGATTTATACAAAGAGAAAAAAATCAATTTCATTGAGATTTTCATTTACATTGTTTGCATAATCCTGTGTGGGTCCTATACAAACTGATTTCTTATAAAATGTTTTTATTTTTATATTAAGAAAGAATAGAAACTGATTTTATGTAATTTAGTGACAAACATATTTGTAACTAAAGCTTATGTGGCATTCTATCCCTAAATTGACCCATACACTGCCAATATCTCCTTCAAGTTTCCAGAAATACTTTTCAGCCCTCATCCCCATCCTCTTCAGACAAACTGAGCATCAACTTTGTGGAGTGTGTACAAAACTATCCTCAGCATAAAATGTGCATATGGCTCCAGAATTGTGTTAAGATGTTGCACTTCTGTACCTTCCTCTCTTGTTCTCTCTGGTCTTTACAGCTTACACACTAAAAAATGTGTGTAAAATATACCATGCTGACTCCAAATCCCTCAATTTCTTATATTTCTGAATAGTTTCCTTTATTTAGGACTCAATTACTTACAGGTATGATCATTTCTAAGCGTTTCAATGTTTTGTTCACTATTGAAAAATGGCATTTCACTCTCCAAATGACTATTGGAGTTTCATTGAAGGCTGTTTATTATTTTTTTAATAAGCCTTTTATTTTGAAAACTTTTAGATCTACAGAAAAATTATTTAGATTATTCAGGGAGTTTCCATATATCCTGCATCTAGTTTCCATTATTATTAACACCTTATATTTAGTATGCTACATTTGTCCAAAGTACCACGTTGATACATTATAATTAACTAAAGTACATAAGTTGATCACATTTCTAAAGGTTTTACCTAGACTCTTTTTTCAATTCCAGATCCTATGTTGATATGTTACATTTATTCATCGTAGCTCCATAAGGTCTTCCTGACTGTGATTATGTCTCAGACTTTCCTTGTGTTTGATGACCTTGACAGTTTTGGGGAGGAGAGATCAAGCATTTTGGTGAAATGTCCTTCAACTGGATTTGTGTGATGTTCTACTCATGATTAAACTGCAGCTATACATTTTTTGGAGGAAGATCACAGAGATAAAGTGTCATTCTTATCACTTTACATTAAGTGTACATACTATCAGGATAATTTACCAAGGTTAGGTGATATAAACCTAGATTACCTGGCTGAGGTAGTGTTTGTCAGAATTCTCCCCATTTTCATACTGTACTCTTTGAAAAGAAGTTGCTATGCTGAGCTCATTCTTAGAGTGGCAAGTTACATTCTACTTCATTAAGGGAAGAATATCTACACAAATAATTCTGATTTTTTTGTAGGAGATGTATGTCTTCTCACCTATTTGTTAATTTATTATTTATGTATATCAGAATGAATGTGTGCAAATGACATGAATAGACATTTCTCAAAAGAAAATACACAAATGGATAAGAAACATTTAAAAAATCAACTTCACTAATCATCAGGGAAATGTAAATTAAAATCACAATGAGATACCACCTTATCCTAGTCATTATGGCCATTGTTTAAATGTCAAAAAAAACCCACAAAATTTTGGAGTGGATGCAGTGAAAAGGGAAGTCTTATGCCCCTTTTGTGGCAACATAAATTAGTACAACCTCTATTGCAAATAGAGGAGGGTTCTCAAATAATTTAAAGTAGATCTACCATTCTAACCAGTAATTCTACTACTAGATATCTACCCAAAGGAAAAGACATCATTATATAAAAAAGACACCTGTACCCAGATGTTTACCACAGCACAATTCACAATCGCAAAGATATCGGATCAACCTAAGTGCCCATCAATGAATGAATGGATAATGTGGTATATATACCATAGAATACTGCTTTTCCTAAAAAAGAATAAAAGAATGTCTTTTGCAGCAACTTGGATGGAACTGGAGGCCACTATCCTAAGCAAAATAACTCAGGAACAGAAAACCAAATACCGCATGTTCTCACTTACACTAAACTATGGGTACACAAATGCTTACAGAGTGGTATAATGGACATTAGAGACTCAGAAGTGGGAATCCGTGGGCAAGGGATTAGGGATAAGAAATTACATGTTGAGTACAATGCACATTATTCAGGGGATGGATACACTAAAAGCCCAGATTTCATGACCACAACACTTATCTGTGTAACCAGAAACGACTTGTACCCCTAAAGTTATTGAAATTTTAAAAAAGAAGAAGTCTGTGGATAATTATCTTATACTTTAGGTTATTAGTCATTGCTACTTTACTTGTTTAGTTACTATTTTTTTTTTCCATCTTTGTCCATTAAGAGCTTTTTCGGTTGGCTCCTATGTCCCTTTATTATACACCTATTTTATTTTTGCTTTGATTTTTTTATTTCTTCATTTTTTGGTTTGTTTTTAAGCATTGCCTCACTTTCTGGCATTACAAGATAATAGGGTCCTCTATATACACATACACACACACACGCTTTACGTGTGTGTGTGTGTATATGTATATGTACATATGCGTGTGTGTGTGTATGTATCTTGTCTCATTCCTAAATCAGCCATTGCTCCAAGAATCCACTTGGAGCACTGGTTCCTTTTACTGGAGAAACATTTCAGAATCCATGATCTGGGCACTCAGTATGCACATGGCTATTGAGGTGTTGGTTGCTTCTAGGCACTGTCAGCTGAGAGAATGAAAACGTGTATGTGTATACTAATGTTTGCATTTGCACATATCTGTGAATACTCCTATAGGTCTGACATAGTGGCTCATACCTGTAATCCCAGCACTTTGGGAGGCCAGAATGGAAGGACTGCTTCAGGCCAGGAGTTCCAGACCAGCTTGGGCAACCTAGTGAGATCCTGTCTCTAGATTGTGTTTTAATTAGCCAGATATGGTGCTGTGTGCCTAGAGTCCTACTCAGGAGGCTAAAGTGAGAGGAACACTTGAGCCCAGCAGGTTGAGGCTGCAGTGAACTATCATTGTGACATTGCACTCCAGCCTGGGCAACAGAGAAAGACCCCATCTTTAAAAAATAAAATAAAGATAAATTTACTTATCTTTATGTTTATAAATTTATAAACATGAATTTATACAGATGTCTCCAACTCTCCTAGTTCACTTTCTCTGCCACTGTGATGCAGCATAAAGTCCTCACCAAGTTCAAGGCCTTGCCCTTGAACTTTCCAGCCTACATAACTTGCTAAATAAACCTCATTCTGTGTAAATGACCCAGTCTCAAGTATAAGTGTTCTATTCTAACAACAGAAAACAGACTAAGACAACAGTTTAACAGTTTTTTTTTTTTTTTTTTTTTTTTACATTCCACATATTGTTCTGGGACACCCTAACTGCATAAATAGTTTTTTTCAATTTGCATATAGTAAGGCTCTTTTTTTTTTTTTCTTATGTTAAGTTCTAGGGACTGAAGAATGCTTAATGGCATGTGGCCAACATTACAGTATTATACAGAATAGTGTCACTGCCCTAAAACATTCCCTGTGCTTCACCAATTCAAACCACCACTGCATCTTTCTCAGCCCCTACAATCACTGATTTTGAAACTGCATTATAGTTTTGCAATTTCCAGAATGTCATATAAATGGAATTATACAATATGTACATTTTGTGACTGGCTACTTCACTTAACAATATGAATTTGACATCCATTTATGTATTTTCATGACTTGATACCTCATTTCTTTTTATCATGGAAGAATAAATATTTCAGTGAACGGATATACCATCATTTGTTTTTCCATTCGCCTATTGAAGAGAGTATCTATAGCTTCCGGTTTGGAGAATTTATGAATAAACTGCTATAAACACGTGCATAGAGGTTTTTGTGAGAACATAAGTTTTCAACTCATGGGCAAATGCTTAAAATTAGAATTGCTAAATCCTATGGTGGGACTATGTTTAGCTTTGTAAGAAACTGTGAAAGTGTCTTCCGAAGAGACTTTCTTATTTCGAATTTCTACCGGCAATCAGGGTTCCTGTTGATCTGCACCCTTGCCAACAATTGCTAATATTACCTAATTAGTGTGTTTTTACTTGGTTTATTTGATTTTTATTCATTCTAATGAATATACAACAGGAACCTCATTGTTGTTTTAATTTAAATTTTAAAATGAGAAATTAGGCATCTTTTCATACGTTTACATGCTGTCTGAATGTCTTCTTTGGTAAGGTATCAGTCCAGATGAGTCACCCATTGTTTAACTACGTCGTTCATATTTCAACTCTTAAAACTAAGAGTTGAAAATAAAATAAACAACTTAAAAATAAACTAATAGCTAAAATAAAATAAACAACTAATAACTAAAAAATAAAAATGAGAGTGTTGAGTTCTTTGTATACACTAGATTCAAGCCGTTTATCAGATGTATGTGTTGGAAATATTTTCTCCTAGTTTGTGGCTTGGTCTTTTTATTCTCTTAACAGAACCTTTTGCAGAAGTTTTTAACTTTAATAAAATCTAACAAATTTTTATAGTCATTCTTTTGGTATTGTATCAAAATTATCAAATCCACATTCATGTACATTTTATGTATTTTATTCTATAAATTTTATAGCTTTTCACTTTATATTTAGGCTCATCATCTATTTTAAGTTAATTTATGAGAAAGGTGTATGGTCTGAGACTTCCTGCCTTCCTGCCTGCCTGCCTTCCTGCCTTCCTCCCTTCCCTCCCCTCACCTCCCTTCTCTCTTTCTCCTTCCCTCCCTCCTTCCCTCCTCCCTTCTTTCCTTTCAACATTTAGTTCTTCCAGTATCCTATTGAAAAGACTATCCTTCTTCATGAAATTATCTTTGCCCCAAATTCAAAGATCAGTTTTATATCTGTTTAGTTGTCTTTTTACGTTTTCTATTGTTTCATAGATATAGTTACCTAGTTTTTCACAAATTCTACAGTCTTGATTACTATTTCTTTACAGTAAGCTTGGAAATCTGGCAGTATGATTCCTGCAACATTTTTGTACTGCTCCAATATTGTGTTGACTATTCTAGGTCTTTAGCCATTCCGTGTAAATTTATTTTATTTATTTATTTATTTAACATAGAGTCTTGCTCTATCACCTAGGCTGGAGTACAGTGGTTGTCTTGGCTCACTGCAGTCTTGACCTCCTGGGCTCAAGCAATCCTCCACTTCAGCATCCTGAGCAGCTAGTACCACAGGTGTTCACCACCAAGCCTGTTGGGGCTTTTTAATTTTTTATACAGATGAGGTCTCACTATGTTGCCCAGGCTTGTCTCAAACTCCCGGGCTCAAGGAATCCTCCCACCTTGGCATCCCAAAGTGCTCCATGTAAACCTTGAAATTAGTTTGTGGTTACTAACAAAATAGCGGGCTAGGATTTTTATTGTGATTGTTCTGAATCTATAGATCAAGTTAAGAAAAACTGACATCCTAACAATATTGAGTCTCTCGGTCCAAATATGGATCATATCCCCATTTGTTTAGATATTATTTATTTTATCAGCGTACTATAGTTTTCAGCATATCTGTATATATTTCATTAGAATTATACCTAAGTATTCATTTTTTCTTTTCATTGTTTTGTTATTATAAATAGTATATCATAAATTTCAATCGCCATTGCTGACATATATGAAAGTAATTGACTCCTATGCATTAAACTCATGTTCTATGATCTTGCTAGACCCACTTCTTACTTCCAGAATTATTTTGGTCTTTTCTTTGATATTTTCTGCATAGACAATCATGTCATCTGTGAACATAGAAACTTATGTTTCTTCCCTGACAATCTGTATACCTTTTATTTCCTTTCCTTGTCTTATTGAACTATCTAGGATTCAATTCAATTGAATTCTAGTACAATTTAATTTATTGCACTCCCTAGGATAGTACAATGATGAATAGGAGTGGTAAAAATAGTATCCTTGCCTTCTCTTAATATTAGGGGAAATTGCTTAGTTTTTTAACTGTCAAGTGTAATGTTGGCTGTAGGTTCTTTGTAGATGTCCATTATCAATTAGAGGAGGTTTCTCTATAATACAAGTTATTGAGAATTTTTATCACAAATGGCTGTTGGATTTTGTCAAATGCGTTTTTTCTATCTATTGATAAGATCATGTAATTTTTCTTTTCAGCCTGCTGATGTGATAAAATACATTGACTTTTAACAAAGTCTAAAGTTGGTTTTCTGAAATGATCAATAAAATGATAAAATTCTACCCAAGCTAAAAGCAAACAAACAGGAGAGAAGACACAATTACCAATATAAGATGTGAAATAGGACATTACTACTCATACTCTGGACATTAAAATAATAAAAGAATACTTTGAGAAATACTATGCCTACAAATTTGATAACCTAGATAAAATAGGCCAATTTCTTGAAAGATGCAAACTATCAAAACTCATACAAGGAGACATAATGATATGGTTTGGATTTGTGTCCCCCCACCAAATCTCATGTCAAACTGTAATCCCCAATGTTGGAGAAAGGGCCTGGTGAGAAGTGATTGAATCACGGCAGCAAATACACCCCTTGCTTTCTGTTAATAGTAAGTCTCATGAGATATGGTTGTTTAATAGTGTGTTGCACTTTCCCCTTTTCTCTTCCTGCTGCTCCGGTTATATAAGACGAGTTGCTTCCCCTTTGCCTTCTGCCATTACTGTAAGTTTCCTGAGGCCTCCCCAGCCATGCTACCTGTACAACCTGTAGATCCATGAGCCAACTAAACCTCTTTTCTTTATAAGTTACCCAGTCTCAGGTATTTCTTTATAGCAGTGCAGGAACAGACTAATACATATATTTACACACTCAAACAAACATAAGAAATTAAATCAAATGTAAATAACTCATGAAGCCAACATTATACCCTAATACCAAAGCTAGATAAAAAATTACAATAAAGCAAAATTATAAACTAATGTTTCACATTAACATATGTGAAATATTCTCAACAAAATATTACCAAATCATACCCAAAAATATCTTTTAAAGTTAACACATTATGACCAAGTGGAGCCTATTACAGTAACACAGACAGAACTGGTTCAGTATTTGAGAGTATGATGAGATCTAATTGTTTTAAATTATAAAAGCTATGTCATCTTTTTGCCTGGAGACACTAAAAATGTTGCCTTTATCATTGAAAGCCAAACATTTTACAAGGATATACAGAAAAGCAACAACAAAGCAGCATATTTAAGAAACTTACAGTAAAAAGGATCAACCTTCGCTCCTGGATTTAAGGATAGGCTAATAGTGGCTTACAGGTCTTTTATGTATGTCATATGGTTAAGTAAATTCTTTCAGAGTAAGATGTGACTTTTTATTTACTTATAAAAATGAGATTTATGATCAAGAGAGAGACTATAAATGGATGTTAGAGACATTTTGATATTAGTGATGATATTTTAGGTTTCTGAGTACTATGGGATTGGTTCTCTGATGTTGAGTAAAATAAAAAAGAGGAATTGCTAGTTCAGAAATGTTTGATATTCACATTTATAATAAATGGTTGGCACACCTTGGGTAATTTTGAATTATATATGATCTCTCTTTAGATAATTCCCTTCCTTCAATGAAGGATGGAGACTGAGATAGCAAGCTGTTGTTGTCCACCAAAAATGGAGTTTCAAAAATTTTCTTAGAAGCTCTATTGGACAATAAAAACATACAATGTTATCTGCCAAATTAAAAAAAAACAGAAGCTCTGTGCCCATATATCAGTGAGTAATAAAGTCAATGCTGAACTGTCCAAATCAGTAAAACATTTTTAAAAGTCATCAATATTTTGGATCAGAGTATTTAAATGTTTTATATGAGACTTGGAAGAAACAGTAAAGGACTTCATACATTCCAGGGGAATAACTGTCCAGGTTAACTGGCGACTTTTCTTCCAAGTGAAAACAATAAGTATACTTATTAATGGAAATGTTTAAAAAAAAAGCTGAGCAGACAATCTATTAAAGAATTTGTATAAATATGGAACAAGCATGCTATGTTTAGGTTTAGAGAAGTTAACTGTTAATTTGTTAATTAACAAATTATAAATAAGAGCATCAGACAGGCTCTTAGGTCCCTGATTCCAGAACTTGGCTCTTGCACAGCATTTGTGGACCTGTCCTGGGCCAGAGGAGAACCCACTGCCCCAAACAGTGAGTCCCAAGACAAGCAACATTCACAACAAACTGACTTAAGAGCCCTTGGGCCTTAAGTTCTGTATATCTTTGACAAATCTATATTCTTGAATATTAGATTATTTTACAAAAGCTTAACATATTGCAGGGGCTGGTACAAGTAGTGTATATATATATACACACACACATATATACACACACACACATATACACACACACATTATATATATACACACACACACTATATATATATACACACACACACACATATATATATATATTTTTCTAGTACTTTTCTAGAATTTTTTTTCTGGTTACTGTTTTCTGAAGACCTTCCTTGCCTTCAGTTTTTAAAAGATATTGAGAAATTTTAACTAGCAGTTTAAAAATATTAAAATGGACTCTTAAGGGCTATACTTGAATTATTCTGCCCAAGTCTTGGAAATTTTTGCTTGTAGGGATTCGGAGACCATAGCGAATTCTTTGGTTATTTCTTGAATTACATATAGTGTAAGTCTACTGACTTCAAGATTAGCTGCAATTTAATCATATGTTGAAAAAATTTCTGAGACTTCTAAAAATAGTTTCTCTTCAGTATATTTTATCTGGTAGTTCCATTTGCAGAGTAGTTCTTTACCTATTAAATTTGTAAGGTTTTTATCAAAAAGAACTGTTCCCCTGTAATAGTCCCAAAGTAAAAATCTCAGGTTAAGACATGGAAAAGTGCTTAGAATGGTTAGAATTCTCTCTACTTGAGTGAATTTAGCAATTACAGGGATATGATTTTATGTTACCAGGATTGATGGTAGGTACAGTTGATATCCATGTAAAATAAGAAAGCTGTATTAGAGGCTCATCAAATGTATATGTTCACCTTTTCTTTATGAAATACTCTTATAATTGGGAACAGACACAAGAAAGAGAAACATTTTAGAATTAAAACAAAGATTACATGAGAATAAAGAAAACAATAAAATACTCATTGCAAGAATATTCACCCTTATGACACATCTCCAAATCAACAGGTTTAATTATAATTTAATTATAATATACTTTTATAAATACTTATATGCTTGTCTCAAAATATTGAATTTCTTGTTCTGGAAAATTGACAGTTTCATTTATGTGTTCAAAATAAGTGATATACTAGTCAAAAGTAATCTGAAAAATGAAACTGAAAACAATTTGACTAACAATGGCATAAAAATGAATATTTAGGAATAAATTTAATAAAGAAGTATAAGATGTATATGCTAAAAACTATAAAATAGTGCTGAGAACAATTATACAAGAGGTAAATACACAGAGAGACTATTTTTATGAGTTGTAGGAACTACTATAATAAAAATAACAATCCTCTCCAAATTGTTTATAGATTTCATTAAATTTCTATCTAAATCATAGCAGTATATCCTGGAGTAATTGACAGGCTAATCTTAAAATGTATACAGAAATGCAAGGGCTCAGAGTATTAAAAAAATCTTTAAAATGAAGAAAAATGGTAGATTACTTACACTACATGGTTATAATACTCTAAATTCATAGTAATTAAGATAGTATGATATTGGCATGGAGATGAATACATAGATTAATGAAACTGAATTGATAGTCTACACATAAACTCTGAAATTTATGGTTAGTCAATTTTTAACAAAGGTAACAAGATAATTTAATGGGAAAGAATAATTTTTCAGCAAGTTGTGCTGAAACATATGGATACCCACATGCAAAAACAAACAAATAAAAAAATATATATATCTTACCTTACACCATACATGAATATTAACTCAAGGTAGATCATAGTTCTAAATATAAGCACAAAAACTGCAAACTTTTAAAAAGAAAGCATAGAAGAAAATCATCTTGAACTTGAATTAGACAAAGAGTTTAGATACAACACCAAAAGTATGCACCATAAAATAAAAACTTATAAATTGGACTTTATTAAAATACAAACAAAATTGTACTTGTAGGAGAGGCAGAGCAAGATGACAGAATAGAAGATTTCACTGGTTGTCCCTTCCACTGCCCTGCAAGAACACCAATTTAACAACTAAAAATCACCTTCATAAGAACCAAAAAATCACATGAGAACTCACAGTACCTAGTTTTAATTTCCTATCACTGAAAGAGGTACTGCAAGAGGTAGGAAAAACAGTGTTGAATTACCAATGCAACCTCTTCCCTATCCCCCAGCAGCCATGGCACAGTGTGGAGAGCATTTTTGTGCAATGGGGACAAGGAGATTGCAGCAGTTGTGAGGCATTAAACTCAATGCTGCCCTATTATAGCAGAAAACAAAATCCGACCAATATCAGGTGATGCTTGCCTATGGAGGGAGCATTTAAACCAGCCCCAGCAAGAGGGGAATCTCCAATTGCAGAGGTCTAAACTCGAGTTCCCGCAGGCCTCAGCATTGCAAGCTAAATTGTGCTGGGGCCCTAAATAAATTTGAAAGGCAGTTTCAGCCTCTAGGACTGCAAATCCTAAGTTAGTCCTAGTGCTGAACAGGGCTCATAGACAGTGGACTCGGGGGCACATGACATACTGAGACAGCAGCTGGGGTATCTAAGAGAGTGCTGTCATCACTCCTCCCCTAACCCCAGGCTGCACACCTCATGGCTCCAAAAAAGAGCTCTTCTCTCTGCTTAAGAGGAAAAGTAGGGTGGACTTTTTCTTACATTTTGGGTACCAACTCAGCCAAAGTGGAATAGGGCAGCAATAAGAGTCATGAGGCTCCCTTTCCAAGCCCTGGCTCCCACATGACATTCCTAGACACACCTCGGACAAGAATGGAATCCACTGCCTTGAAGAGTAAAACCAAGTTATGACAGGATTCATTACCTGCTAACCGAAGAGTCCTCGGGCCCAGAATAACCAGTAGCAATATCGGTGCTACACTGAGGGCCTTGGGTGCACCTCTGAGATTTGCTGCCTTCAGGTGAGACTAATCACATTCCCAGTTGTAGTGGCTAAGGGATGAGACTCCCTCGATTTAAGAAAAGTGGAGGGAAAAGTAAAGGGGACTTAGTCTTGCATGTTAGGTACCAGCTTGGCCACAGAAAGGTAAAGCATCAGACAGGCTCTTAGGTCCCTGCTTCCAGAATTTGGCACTTGAACAGCATTTTTGGACCTGTCCTGGGCCAGAGGAGAACCTACTGCCCCAAAAGGTGAGTCCTAAGACAGGTAACATTCACAACAAGCTGACTTAAGAGCCCTTGGGCCTTAAGGGAACACCAGTGGTGGTCTAGCAATGCACCCCATAGGCCTGTGGTGATGGTGGCCACAAGATGAGGCTCTTCTGCTTTTGAAAAGCAGGGGAATGGGTGGGAAGGAATGTGCCTTGTGGTCTGAATGCCAGCTCTAAAAGTAGAATGCCAATCTCATCAGAGTTATTGGCCTTAAAAGAGGAGGTAGAGAACATGATAAGGATGGAAAGCTTATTCAACAAGAGAATAACAGAGAAATTCTGAAACCTAAAGAAAGATATCAAAGTCCAAGTACAAGAAGGTTATGGAACACCAAGCAGATTTTACCCAAAAAAGGCCTATCTCAAGACGTTTAGTAATCAAATGCCCAAAGGTCAAGGATAAAGAAGAGATTCTAAAAGCAGCAAGAGAAAAGAAACAAATAATATACAATGGAGCTCTAATATATATGGCTGCAGACTTTTCATTAGAAATCTTACAGGCCAGAAGAGAGTGGCATGACATATTCAGGTGATGACGGAAAAAAGTCTTTTACCCTAGAATAATATATTCAGCAAAAATATCCATTAAGCCTGAAGAAGAAACAAAGACTTTCCCAGATAATCAAGAGCTAAGGAATTTCATCAACACCAGGCCTGTTCTACAAGAAATGCTAAAGGGAGTACTTCAATCAGAAAGAAAATGACATTAATGAGTCATAAGAAAACATTTGAAGATCCAAAACTGCCTGGAAATAGTAACTACAGAGAAAAACACAGAATGTGTAATTTTCTTTTTGCTTGTTTGTTTGCTTGTTTATGCAAATGGTGTTTTATCAGCTTGAAATAATGGGTTATAAGATAGTATTTGCAAGTATCATGGTAAACTCAAACCAAAAAAGCATACAACATATGCACAAAATGTAAAAAGCAAGAAACTAAATCCTATCACCAGAGAAATCACCTTCACTAAAAGGAAGAAAGGAAGTAGGAAAAAAGGAATAGAAGACTGCAATCAGAAAATATATAACAAAATGGCAGTAATAAGTTCTTACTTATGAATAATAACACTGAATGTAAATGGCTTAAGTCCTCCAGCCAAAAGATACCAAGTGGCTGAATGGATAAAAATACAAGATCCAATGATCTTTTGCCTACAAGAAATCTAGTTTGCCTATTAAGACACTCACAGACTGAAAATAAAGGGATGGAAAAAGATATTCCATGCCAATGGAAACTAAAAAGAAGAGGAATAGCTGTACTTAGATTTCAAGGCAAAAAAAATATGAAATGACAAAGATGGTCACTATATAATGATAAAGGGAAAAGGGATCAATTCACCAAGAGGATATAAACATTTTAAATATATATGCACCCAACACAGCAGCACCCAGATATATAAAGCAAATATTATTAGAGCTAAAGAGAGATATAGATCATAATACAATAATAGCTGTAGACTTCAACACCCCACTTTCAGCATTGGATATATCTTCTAGACAGAAAATTGACAAAGAGACATTGGAGTTAATCTGTACTATAAACCAAATGGACCTAATAGATATTTCCAGAATATTTTATCCAACAATTGAAGAATAAAAATCCTTTTCCTAAGTACATGGATCATTCCCAAGAATAGACCATATGTTAAGTTACAAAACAAGTCTTAAAACACTAAAAAATAGAAATAATATCAAGCATCTTCTCTGACCACAAGTATATGCCAACAAACTGGAATATCGGGAAGTAATGTAAAAATCCTCAGATACACACATCTACAAAGAATGAACCATGAAGAAATCCAAAACCTGAACAGACCAATAACAAGTAACAAGATCTAAGTCAATCAAAAGTCTTCCAGTAAAGAAAATCCTGAGACCCAATGGCTTCACTGCTGAATTTTACCAAACATTTAAAGAAGAACTTATACCAAGCATACTCATATTTTGAGAAATATTCCAAAAAACGGAGGAGGGAATACTTCCAAACTCATTCTACAAGACCAGTATTATTCTGATACCAAAATTAGATGAAGACACCTTTTAAAAAAAAAGAAAGCTAGAGGCCAATATCTCTGATGAATATTGATTAAAAAATACTCAACAAAATACTACTAAACAAAATTCAACAATACATTTAAAATATCATGCATCATAAACAAGTAGAATTTATCTCTGGGATATAAGTGTGGTTCATCATATGCAAGTCAATCAATGTGATACATCATATCAACAGAATGAGGAAAAAAATCTACATAATCATTTCAATTGATGCTGAGAAAACATTTGATAAAAGCCCTAAAAAACTGTGTGTAGAAGAAACATACCTCAACATAATAAAAGCAATATATAACAGAATCACAGCTAGTATCATTGAATGAGAGGAAACTAAAAGCCTTTCCTCCAAGATCTGGAACACAACAAGAATACCCACTGTCACCACTGTTATTCAACACTGTACCAGAAGTCCTCACTCGAGCAATCAGACAAGAGAAATAAAGGGCATTTGAATTAAAAATGAAGAAATCTAATTGTCCTTGTTTGTAGATGATATGGTCTTATATTTGGAAAACTCTAAAGACTCCACCAAAAAACTGTTAGAACTGATAAATTCAATAAAGTTGCAGGATACAAAATCAACATACAAAAGTCAGTAGCATTTCTATACATTTATGGTGAACAATCTGTAAAAGAAATCAAAAAAGTAATCTCATTTACAACAGCCACAAATAAAATTAAATACCTAGGAATTAACCAAAGAAGTGAAAGATCTCTATAATGAAAACTATAAAATACTGATAAAAGAAATTGAAGAGGACACCAATAAATGAAAATATATTCCATGTTCATGGGTTGGAAGAATCAATATGGTTAAAATTTCCATACTACCCAAAGTGATCTGGAGATTCATTGAAGTCTCTAGCAAAATACTAATGACATTATTCACATAAATAGAAAAGAAATCCTAAAACTTATGTGGAACAAAAAAGACCCAGAATAGCCCAAATATCCTAAGCAAAAAGAACAAAACTGGGAGAATCCCATTACCGGACTTCAAATTATACCACAGAGCTATAGTAACTAAAACAGGATGGTACTGGCACACAGACACATAGACCAATGGAACAGAATAGAGAACCCAGAAACAAATCCACATGCCTATAGTGAACTCGTTTTCAACAAAGGTGCCAAGAATATATACTGGGAAAAAGACAGTCTTTTTAATAAAATGATGCTGGGGAAACTGAATATTCATATAGAGAAGAATGAAACTAGACCCCTATCTCTTACCATATATAAAAATAAAATCTATTTTTTAGTAGAGATGGGGTTTCACCATGGTCTCGATCTCCTGACCTTGATAGAAAAAAAAAAATTAGCCGGGCGCAGTGGCGGGCGCCTGTAGTCCCAGCTACTCGGAAGGCTGAGGCAGGAGAATGGCGTGAACCCGGAAGGCGGAGCTCGCAAACCCGGAAGTGAGCCGAGATTGCGCCACTGCACTCCAGCCTGGGCGACAGAGCGAGACTCCGTCTCAAAAAAAAAAATAAAATAAAATAAATAAAATAAAATAAAATCTAAAATTATTAAAGATTTATATCTAAGACCTCAACCTATGAAACTACAACAAGAAAACATCAAGGGAACTCTCCAAGACATGGTTCTGGGCCAAAATTTCTTGATCAATACCTCACAGGCACAGGCAACCAAAGCAAAAGTGGACAAATGGGATCACATCAAGTTAAAAAGCTACTATACAGCAAACGGAACAAAAAGAAAGGTGATGAGACAACCACAGAATGGGAGAAAATATTTGCATACTACCCATCTGACAAGAAATTAACAACTAGAATATATAAGGAACTCAACTCTATAGGGAAAAGAATCTATTAACCTGATTTTAAAACAGGCAAAATATTTGAATAGAAAATTCTCAGAAGAAGAAGTGTAAATGGCAAACAGGTATATGAAAAGGTGTTCATCACAGATCATCAGAAAAAGGCAAATCAAAACTAAAATGAGATATCATCTCACCCCTAGTTAAAATGACTTACATCTCTACATAGGCAATAATAAATGCTGGCAAGGATGTTGAGAAAATGGAACCCTTGTACACTGTTGGTAGAAATGTAAATTAGTACAATTACTGTGGAGAAAAGTTTAGAGGTGGTTCAAAAAAGTAAAAATAGAGCTACCATATGATCCAGCAATCTCACTGCTGTGTATATACCAAAGTAAAGAAAGCAGTATATCAAAGATCTATCTGCACTCCCATGTTTGTTGTAGCACTGTTCACAATAGCCACAATTTGGAAGCAAACTAAGTGTCCATCATCAGATGAATGGATAAAGAAAGTGTGATAAAGATTAATGGAGAAAGAAAATGTGATAATTATGCACAGTGGAATACTATTCAGCCATCAAAAAGGATGAGATCCTGTCGTTTGGAACAATGGAGGGAACTGGAGGTCAGTATGCTAAGTGAAGGAAGGCAGGCACAGAAAGACGAACATCACATGTTACCACTTATTTGTAGTATCTATAAATCAAAACAATTTTACTCATGGAGATAGTACAAGTATGGTTACCAGAGGCTGGGAAGGGTAATGGGAAGGTTGAAGGGAGGTACAGATGGTGAATCAATACAAAAAATAGTTAAAAAGAATGAATAAGACCTAGTATTTGATAGCACAACATGTAAACTTTAGTCAATAATTTAACTGTACATTTAAAAATAACTAAAAAGGTGTAATTGAATTATTTATAACACAAAGGATAAATGCTCGAGGAGATGGACACCCCATTTTTTATGATGTGATGATTATGTATTGCATGTCTGTATCAAAACATCTCATGTAATCAATAAATATATATACCTACTATGTACCCACAAAAATGAAAACATTTTAAAATTATTTTTAAAAACGAAAATTACACTCTAAATGACACTTAGAAAGATATACAATTCATAGACTGAGAGAAAACATTTGCAAATTATATATCTAATACAAGGCTCTTAACCAAAATACATATAAGAATACTTACTACTCACTAATAAGACCAACTACCTAATTTAAAATGAGTAAAATATTTGAATATTTCACAAAAATAAGACATATAAATGGCCAATAAGTATATGAAAGAGTATTTGCGATCGTCATTAGAGAAATACAATTTAAAACCACAACAAGACACACCCACTGGCTGTAATAAAACGGCAGCTAATGCTACAAGTTGGTGAAGATGTGGAGAAACTACAACCACAATCACTTTGAACACATTTTTGCTGTTCTTACAAAGTTATATATAAGTAGACATTAAAACTACCAATTTTACTGCTAAGAATCTAAGAAAGAATCTAACAAGAAGGAAAACCTATATTCAACAAAGATTTGTATGTAAATGTTCATAGCAGCATTATTTATTATAGCCAAAATTAAAAATAGTCCAAATATCCATCGTGAAGAATGGATAAAGGAAATGTAACATATCCATACCATGGAATAATATTCAGCAATAACAAGAAATGAAAAGCAGATACAAACAAGCTACAATATAAATGAGCCTCAGAAATATTATGTTAAGTTAAATTCATGCCCACAAATACACACAACGCCATACACATATAAACTATACAATGTATAATTTCATTTATATAAAATATCAGAAAAGGCACAGTTATACATGAAAAAGGCAGATCATCAGTAGCCTGGGGCTAAGGGCGGAGTGTGATTTGACTCAATTGGGCTCATGGGAATTTGGATAGGGCATTATGGAAATGTTCTAAAACTGAGTTATGATAATGATGTTAAAACCATAAATTTAGTTAAAATTATTGAACTATATTCATAAAATGGGTGGGTCAATTTCATGCTATATAAATTTTATACCCATAAAGGTTTAAAATAACATCATAAGTATAATTTTTTTCTCTTTAATATAAATGATTTGTAGATAAGTTACTTCTTTCATACCTAAGAATGGAATATGCATCATCCCTCCTATATTACAGAAGAGTCTTTCAGAATTTTATCAGTAGTCTTTTCAAATAATATGGTTTTCTAAATTATTTCTATTGTGTCTGCTTGTATTTTATTTCACTTACTTAAAAATACCTATGAGATATTAACATGTCATAAAATTCACCTTTATAGTATACGATTCAGTAGTTTTCACATATTAAGAGTTTTGCATCTATCATTACAATCTAAATTTAGAACATTATTTCTTTTAAAAAGTAACCATTATTAATCACTCTCCATCCTTTCCCTGTCCCTCCAACAACTAAGCAAACACTAATTTACTCTATGTCATTATAGATTTGGCTATTCTGTATTTTTCATATACGTAGAATTATTCACTGTCATATTGTGTGACTGACTTGTTTCATTTAGCTTGATGTTTTAAGCTTCATCCAAGTTATAGCACATATCAGGGTTTCATTCCTTATTGGGGGTAATAAAATTCCACTGGAAGGGTGTTCCACCTTGTGACTATCATAAGGGTTTGCACATTTGGGTTGGCTCCACTTTTTGGCTATTATAAATAATATTGTATGCACACTCATGTACAAATTTTTGAGTGAACTATGTTTTCAGTTCTCTTGGATCTATATCTTATAGTGAAATTGCTGTGTCATATAGTAACTCTATGTTTAACTTTTTGAGAAACTGCCAAAACATTTACTAAAGTGGATACACTATATTTCATTCCCATCATCAAAGTTTTGAGGGTTCCAATTTCTCAAAATCTTTGCCAACATTAGGGATTGGTCTGTCTTTTATATTGTAGTCATTTTGTGAATGTGAAGTGGTATCTTATTGTGGTTTTTATTCCTATTTCCTTATTGATTAATGATGTTGAGCATTTTCATATGGTTATTTGCCATTTTTAAATCTTATTTGGAAAAATTACTAGTCATATCTTTTGCCCACTTTTTAATTGGCATCATGTGTTTTTTATTGTTGAGTTGTAAAGTTTCTTATATATTCTACATACAGATTTTTATCAGATACATAATTTGTTAATATTTTCTCATATTTTGCTAGGTGTCTTTTCACTTTTTTAAAAAATTATTATTTACTTTTTAGAGACAGGGTCTTACTTATTTGCTGAGACTGAAGCACAGTGGTGCAGTCATAGCTCATTGCAGCCTCAGAAGCCTAGGCTCAAGTGATCCTCCTACCTTAGCCTCCTGAGTAGCTAGGATTACAAATAAATGTCATTATGACTGGTTAATTTTTAAATCTTTTTATAGAGGTGGGGTCTCACCATATTTCCCAGGCTGTTCTCAATCTCCTGGCCTTAAGAAAACCTGGCTCAGCCTCCCAAAATGCTGGGATTACAGGTGTGAGCCACTATGCCAAGTTGCTTTATTATGTTCTTTGAAGCACAAGATTTTCTCATTTTGATATAGTTCAATTTATCTATTTTTCCTTATCACACTTGTGTGCATCTAATTTGTATTTTTTTAAATGCCTAAACCAAGATCTTGAAAATTACATCTCCCTTCTTCAAACAGTTGTATTGTTGTACATTAACTCCTTGATCCTTTATAAGCTAATTTTTGTATATGGTGTAAGATAGATTCCAAACTCAAATTTTTGTGTGTGGATATAGAGTTGTCTCAGTACCATTTGTTTAAAAGATAATTGTTTCCCTCATTTAATTGCCTTGGCACTCTTGTTGAAAAATCAATTGATAATAAATGTGTGGCTTTATTTCTAGACTCTTCAATTCTATTGAATTGATCTGTATGTCTGTTCCTATTCTATTTCAGTAGTTTAAATTTATTTTGTTTTCTTTCTTAAAATTTACTCTGCTGACTTTTTCTTCTAGGTTTTTGAGTACAATGGTCAGTTAATTCATTTATAAATATTCATACAGTTTTAAAAATGGAATTAAGGCCGTGAGTTTACTTCTAAATACCACTCTTGCTGAATCTGAATAAATTAAACATTTAAAAAATGAAAATAAAGCAAACATTTTACAATTTTGTTTTTGTTTTAAACCATGGATTGTTTAGAAGCTTGTTATGTTGTATTTACACATTTTAAAATTTACTTGGCCGGGTGTGGTGGCTCATGCCTGTAATCCCAGCACTGGAAAGCCAAGGCTGGAAGATCACGAGGTCAGAAGATTGAGACCATCCTGGCCAATATGGTGAAACCCCGTATCTACTAAAAATGCAAAAATTAGCTGGTTGTGGTGGCATGTGCCTGTAATCCCAGCTACTCGGGGAGCTGAGGCAGGAGAATCACTTGAACCAGGGAGTCAGAGGTTGCAGTGAGCTGAGACTGAGCTACTGCACTCCAGCCTGGCAACAGAGACTCTGTCTCAAACAAACAAACAAACAAAAATTGACTTATCTGACTGACTATTTTGCTTTTATTTTGTTGTTTATCATTGCTTTTATTTCATTCTGGTCTGAAATATATTCTGTAATATCTTTATATATTGGAATTTGTTGCAAATATCTCGTTACAAAAAGACTGGTTTCTTAGAGTAGTGAGACTACCCTATCAGTGGTTTCCTGACTGCTAGTATGAGGGCTCTCTAAGGAAAACAGGCTGTAAAATTTTTAGTGAATAATGATCCTGCCATGTCTCAGAAAAAATATTTCCAATCCCAGAACCAAGCAATGATTTCCTAAGAATTACTAAGTCTAAGCCTCACCTCCAGCTTGCCTCCAAGAAATGTAAATGGACCCAGAGTTTCATCTTCATACTATACTATACCTAGATTTGTTGCAGATAGTTCTTTGACATTTAATCTCCAGCCCTCAATGCTGATCTCAGAATCCCTGGGACAAAGAAGCCTCATTTCCTACTCACCACACAGTGCTTCCTTTCCATTTTGTCTTTTATTAAATGCGAATATGTGCTTTAATGTGTGTTTGTGCATTTTGTATAGCATTACTAAGCATTTAGAGAAGAAGGGAAGATTTAGGTCTGTGCTCAAATTGCCCGTTTAATACCAAGGTCTAGTGGATTGTATCTAAAATGCATTATGCAGATTGATACACTAGGATTTTGTGACTTTTGTATGAAAATGGGTGCATAGTTTTGTTTTTAATCACAGTTTAATAAAAATGATCTTTTTTCCACTTACAGAAAGGACATAATCCAAAACCTATGTAATCAATCTTCAGTGTGACAAAGTTGATATAAATATTCACTGTAGATATAGTCTGAACATGCTTAGTGATGTTTGAGGTATTTACCAAATCACAATCCAGAATGTACTTAATTTTATATACCATTACATGAAATAATTATTCCTGATTATAGAAGACTTTATAACAATATTTTCTTTTCTTAACCACCTGAACTGTACATATTACTATGTCTATTGAGGTTAAGAAAAATCCTCTTTGAAATCTGATCCTTTTTGTTAGATACAATGAAGAGAAAAACAAATACAGATACGTGTGTGTGCTGACAGTAGGAATCAGAGGGATGTAACATTTAAATAATGATAAAAATGTAGGTTTTCTCTTTAGGTAAAGAGACAGATAAAACCTTTATACTATTAAGTAAACCTGGTAATATTTACTCCTATTTAGCTGACAAGGAACTAGGTACAAATTGGTTCACAATTTGTGCAAGGTTACACACACCATTTGACTCAAATTTGGTCTTAACTCTATTCTTTCCATTATGCCTACACCATTGCCAATAAGAAATGACTAATTCCTGGTCTTCAGAGTATAATTTATCACTGTGACTGATGTGAGTGTGACATCACTGAATGTGGCTTTTTTTTTTTTTTTAACTCTTTAATTCAATAAATTTCTATGGTATATTTGCTTTTTCTGTCAGCTCTGGAACTCCTATGATATCTTGCTTGTCACTCTTATGGTGAGTTTGGTATATTGAATTAATATTTTGCAAATATTTACTACATCCCTTTTGACTTACACAAATATAAAATATATTTTTCTGCTCCTCTGATACTGCTCATAGACATGTAACTACTTTTACCCAATGTAATGTTACTGGCTATGATGTAAACCAGAGTCTTGAGATAGCTTTGTACAAATGTGCTTCTTTTTTCGGGCTTCTGCTATTGCCATGACAAAAATATGGCACGACTAGAACATTTAATGAACTAAAATAGGTTATGGTTTTATACATGAGAGAAACAAACCTCAAAAAAATTTAAGTACAGCCTTAATAAATGGAGTTGGTTAGTATCAAATGCATAGAAAACTTTAAAACTTTTTGAAAAAGCTGTATTTTCAAATGCACCACCAACTTGATCTCAAGAGTCCATGACCATTCCAATCACGAAAATATCTCTGGTCCCTCAACTTTCAACAGACAGGAAGCAGGCTGAGAAATCTACTCAGCCACCAAGAATGGAATCTTTTTCTTTGCCTCTTCAGCAGTGGTCCAGTAGAATGAGGACAAAAAAAGAATGGTCCTGAGCAGCAGAATCAGGAGCCATAAAAAAATAAAAAGCAAAGTGGCAAATCCCTCCCAAGAAAACAGAAATGGGGCCTAACCAAATAAGCTTTTCTACCCTCAAGGTAATGAACCTAATAAATTTGCCCAGTGAGATTTCAGAATTTCTAGAGATTACTGTCTGCTGTAAGCCTCCCATTATTCCTTTTTGTAATAGGAGTGTCTATAGAGGCTATATTCTCCATGTTTCATCATTGTAGGCTGTATTCGTGTTGCCAAAATATACTTTTCTTTATAGTTTATAGATTTCTAGATATCTTTTTTAAGATAAATGGTATTCAAAGACTCAGGGAGAAAAAAGAGTGCTGTCACTTTCATGAATGTATTTTCACAGTTGGTCAACAAATGTTCCTTCATCTCCAGAGAACTCTCATGGTCATGAATGTATCCTTGGCCTCTCTGAAATAAGTATTCATCTGTGGCAAAGTCGGAAAATTCTAAAAGATCTTAGTATTATCACTACTTTTGTGTCTTCTCTCTTCATAATTCCTTTTGGGTTGGTTTCAGTAGTCACCTTTCCACTATCAGTAAATTTCTTATAGACAATATCTTTGTATTATTAGGTTTTAGATGCTGTCATTATAGGAATGCATAACACTTACATCATTAGTTTTCACCTTCAAACGCAAATATACAATTTATCCTTGCTAAATTCATAGGAATGTGGCTCTAACTTGCTTTGATCTTATTACAATTTCTGTACATTTGGTGAACGAGTGTTTATTACATACTTTAAAATATTCACTTCCCATCTTGTAGTATGACCACTATATTATTTAGACTAGTTTTAAAAAGATGTGACCAAATGTAAAGCAACAAGTGAGTTAGAAAGAAGTATTCTGACCTCTAAATACCCTCCACTACAATAACACTCAAACTGCAGCATGAAAATTTTACAAATAAGCAAACCGATTGAAATTAGAACATAATTTGATCAACATCAGGTGACTAAGAGTCAAATTTGACATCAGAACTCAAATCTTTCAATACCATATAGATTGACATAGATACATAAGATATATAAGAGAGATACATAAAATGTAACGTAGATACATAAGACAATAGACACAGGAAAAATTTCACAGTGAATGATAAAGCATTCTTTTTATTACCTCATAAACTAGGAAATATCTTCCAAATCAGTGTTGGCTTGTACTTACTTGAATTTTTACATTACATGAAAATATCCATTTGGTTCTCTTTGCATAACCTAAATTTACCCACTGAAATGTAGCAAAAAAGTGTTTAATTAGATACTGAATGCCATAACCTCCCAGCTCCTACCATAGATGTCAGTGAACTATAGGCTGGGCGCAGTGGCTCATGGCTTATGCCTGTAATCCCAGCACTTTGGGGAGGCTAAGGCTGGTGGAACACTTGAAGTCTGGAATTCGAGACCAGCCTAGCCAACATGGTGAAACCCTGTCTCTATGAAAAATATAAAAATTAGCTGGGTGTGGTGGTGCAAACCTTCAATTCCAGCTACTAGGGAGGATGAAATAGGAGAATTGCTTGAATCCAGGAGACGGAGGTTGCAGGAGCCAAGATAGTGCCGCTGCACTTCAGCCTGGGTGACAGAGCTAGACTCTATCTTAAAAAAAAAAAAAAGGTCAGTGAAATATAGATGGATAGACAGAGAGAGAGATAGATATGAAAACTGAGTGAATGTTTCATGAGTCTAATTTTCAAACAATTTTAGTTTTAGCTTTTTTTTTTTTATTAGAACTAAAACATTAAATCAAGTCATAATTAAGTCACCAATAAGCTATGTCAATTTTGTTTGGCCTTCTGTGCCACAATGACTTTATCATCACTTCACTAGCTTATGCATGCTTTGTCAACGGTATTTCTCACAACAGTAGCAATTATAAACAAAACAAAATTACTATTCAGAAACTAGAGAGGTGGTAGGGAGATAGAGGATTTGAAAAATGTACCATGGAATGATTAAGAAGACCACATACTGTTTTCCACATACATGCCCAAAGAGAATCTGATAAGGCAGATCAGAAATCATTAATGCAGTCGTTAAAAGCAGCTGTGTCACTGTCTACTCCAAACACCACTTATTTAGGAAGTCATTTGTAGAGATTCTATATATACAGATATACATACTTATACACACATATCTATATATACATACATATGTGCATACACACATATATATAATAAATACAATGAAGAAAAGACCGAAGTTAGAGAAGACACTATAAAACCAGTGAAATAAAAGACAAAATAATTTTTAGAAGAAAATAAAAAACACCCCATATTTTGGATAGGAAGAAAGATGCCATGTCACAAAAGTGTAAGTTGCTCAAAAATTACGATGAAATAATTTCCTAAATAGGTTGAATTTTAACTTCATATAGAAAAATAAGTCCAGAGAGCAACCAAGACGAAGTAAAAAGAAAAAAAAAATCAGCAAATTAGTAATGTCCTTACTCTAATAGAGAAAATTCTAAATCAATATATTGCTTTTGGATCGATACAGGAGTAGGACAGACTCTCAACTTCAGCATTATTAACATTTTGGGCTAGATAACTTTTTGGGAGAGTCTGCCCTGAGCGTTGTAAGATATATAGCTGTAACACTGCTACTATCTAGACAACACTGGAACCCACCTGTTTGAAATATATATAAATAAATAAATAAATATATCTTCCAACATTCCCAAATATTTCCTGGAGGGAATAATCCCTCCCTGTTGAAAACTACTGATCTGCACCATTTATTTAATATGCAAACAGATAAAAGCTCACTCATCAAAATTCACCAATGATTTCTCAACACACTTAAAATCCAATGTGGTCACCATATCCATCATGATCCTACACTTCTCCATAATCACTGTCTGTCAGCTGTCATAGTCTTTGCTGTTTCTGGGAAAGGCCACCACATCCCCACTTGAAATCTTTATACTTCATGGGTTTTTTCTTGTTTGTTTTTTGTTTTTTTCTGGAATGTTCTTTCTTAAGAAATTCCTAAGACTTGTTCTTTCACTTTAAATCTCACCTCTTTACGGTATTATTTTCTCTCCAGCAGAGTACTGACTTATAAGTACAGGGACTCCATCTTGTTTGTGGCTGTAACATTATAACCTATAACAGTGATTTGCTTTCCACATAGGAGGCATTCAATGCATTATTTGAACACATTTTTAAAAGAATAAATTCCTACAAATTAAAAAGGTACATTTTAAAAATGACAAGTAATACATAAACATGTGATATGTATAATAAACATGAACAAGTTTTAACCTCAAAATAATCTGATTTTATATATATATATTTTGTTTGTGTGTTTTGTTTTGTTTTGAGACAGAGTCTCGCTCTGTCGCCCAGGCTGGAGTGCAGTGGCACGATCTCTGCTCACTGCAAGCTCCACCTCCCGGGTTCACGCCTTTCTCCTACCTCAGCCTCCTGACTGGCTGGTACTACAGGCGCCCACCACCACGCCTGGCTAATTTTTTGTATTTTTAGTAGAGATGGGGTTTCCCCGTGTTAGCCAGGATGGTCTCAATCTCCTGACCTCATGATCCACCCACCTCGGCCTCCCAAAGTGCTGACATTATAGGCATGAGCCACAGTGCCCAGCCGATAATATATTTTTAAATAAACAGATGTCATATGAAATAAGCTTAGCAAAAAAATTCAAAATAACTTGTATAGGCAAGGATGAATTTAAAGAAAAACTCCTCCTTATATGCAGCTAATAGGGGTCTTCTATGTTATAAATATGTTTGAAAGGTAATGATGGAAAAACTATTATTGAAAATGCAAATAATCTATGACTTAACAAGTTAACCAATATTTAACTAATTTAATCTGTAAACTTTTTCGAGAAAATCTTGTACATTTGCACATAGAGATGTAATTGACGAGTAGCATTGCCTAATATTTAGTAATAAAGAAAAAAATAGGAAAATCTAATTTTTTTTTTTTTAACAGGGTCTTAATCTGTTGCCCAGGCTGGAGTGTAATGGCACAATCATGGCTCACTGCAGCCTCAAACTCCTGTGCTCAAACAATCTTCCTGCCTCCAACTCCCGAGTAGCTAGGACTACAAGCATAAGCTCCCATGCCTGTAACAAAATTTGATCAACAAGGGAATGCATAAAAATGTGTATTTATATATTATATAGAAATAAAATTAATAAATTTTATATAGCTACCATTAATCTTAAAATAGTATAAAAGTCAAATTAAAAATAATTCATTTATCATTCTATATGTCTTTAGTATTTCATAAGTTAAAATACTAAACACTACTATGTAAAACACACATATGTAGTAGAACATAATACAGAATGAAGAATATTCACCAAATTCATAATGGTTTCATCTGAGAAAAATAAGGAGTTATACCTGTGAACGGGAGCATACAAGGTTTAGTTCCAGTTTTGATTTTGCTATCTTTCTTAAGAAGAAAAAAATATTCTGAAGCAAATTATCACAGTATTAATATCTGTTTACTCTGAATCAAGATACCTGGATATTGTAACATTTTATAACATTTTTTGTTTATATTTTGAAAGGAAATAAAATAAAATGTTAACGTTTTAGTTCAGTATTTATGAAATGATTATTTGCCAAGCAATGTATTAAATGCTGAATCATGGGAGGTGGAAACATCATTTTGCATAGAGAAGAAATTTGAACTAGATTTGAATGAGAATTTATCGTTTAAAAACTAAGGTAATGAGAACCAAAACATCATTACTAAGAATGAAAAAAGTATGAACATGTGCATAATTTTTGAGGTACTATAGGATCAATATTATCCTTACTATAGACAAAAAGTAATGTTATACTGAAATTTGTTCCAAGAGCTGTGATAAATTTGCAGATGGCTTCAGATGGAGAGTCCTCAGAATCCTTGCTTGGTTCACCATCATCCTGAATATATTTTAAAAATATTTTAATATATATTAAATAACTCTTCCAAGTTCAGAATGTTAAATTGTATTTCTGGATTCATTGTAGTATATTAGACTGTGGATATTAATTTAATAATTGATGTCATGCTTTTCTAAATTCCACTGCTAATCTCAGATTTGAACTAAGTCTCTAATGCTAAGACAGAGCCAAATTGAGATATTTCTTATAAAAACAGAAAGAAAAAAATTTAGATGAGGCCGGGTGCAGTGGATCACGCCTGTTATCCCAGCACTTTAGAAGGCCAAGGCAGGTGGATAACCTGAGGTCAGGAGTTCAAGACCTGCCTGGACAACATGGCAAAACCCCATCGCTACTAAAACACACACACACACACACACACACACACACACAGACACCAAAATTAGCTGGGTGTGGTGGTGCATGCCTGTAGTCCCAACTACTCAGGAGGCTGAGGTGGGAAGATTGCCTGAACCTGTGAGGCGGAGGTTGCAGTGAGCTGAGATTGCACCACTGCTCTCCAGCCTGGGTTACGGAGTGAGACTCTATGTAAAAACAAAACACAAACAAACA
Organism: Chlorocebus sabaeus; assembly: GCF_047675955.1. NCBI lineage: Eukaryota > Metazoa > Chordata > Mammalia > Primates > Cercopithecidae > Chlorocebus > Chlorocebus sabaeus. The sequence continues at coordinate 21,771,067 of NC_132917.1, forward strand.
AAAAAACAAAACTAGATGTATCCAATGTTCCTGTATTTGAGAGAACTTTAGAGAGATGTCAAAAATAACAAAGTTATGAAGGAAAGACAATAATGTTAGAAACAAAAGCATTTTAAAATGTTTGCAAACACAACACTTAAAGCAATTGATTTATTAATTGAATTTTATGGAGAAAAGTGTCCTCAAACTATTATCTAAATCCATTTGAAAATGATTTGTGATACCAACTTGCAAAAGACGATTTATTCCTCAAAATATTTATACTGTAGTGCAATTTTAAAATGTAGTACAAATAACATATCAAATAAACATTCATTCTGAATTTTGAGTGTGAGATCCAATTATTGTTTTGTCTTGCCTGTGGCATCCTTATTCTTATCTCTTTGCTTAATTAATATTACTCTGTGTTTCCTCCAGAATGTGTGTATGAACTAAGGCAACTAACTTTAGCTGTGGCCTCTAAAATAAATATTATGGCACATACAACTATTTGGGTTATTATTTGGATCTTCTAGAATGTAACTTTGGGGATTCATTTTACTTATTATCCCTCATTAATATGGTAAATTGTCAGCATATATTACTTGAATAAACAAATGAATCTTGAAATCTCACTAATGAAACAGGAAGTACATTATTTTTAGCATGTGCAGTAGCTATACTTACAGAGATGAGGCATACAGTGTGTGAAAAGTATCTAAATATTATAATACTGATGCCTAGGGCTTCACTGACCAGAATGTTAACTACCGAGGAAGAGAAATTGGCAGTCTTGGGAAACTATTGCTGCCAGGAAAGAGTGAGGTAACTTAACAGAAGGCGTCAGTTGGAAACAGGGTATGAAAGAAAAAAAAAAAGAAAATAAACAATTAACAAAATAAAAAGATAAAAAAGAATAAGGCACATCAACATCTCCCATCACAAAGAAAGTTGCCATCCAGTGGATGAACTCTGTTTCACTTTACTAACAAACAAGAACACCTTCTATGTAAAGTTCCTCACCCTATTGGCATAGAGACATTTTCTATTGCCAGGCCCAGAAAATATGAGACATTTAAAAATGAGCAAAAATAGAAAGTAGCATTCTTACTATGCTACTATAAAAATAAAACACAAGATGAGAATTAAAACATTTCGGCTGAAGAAAATATTACCCCAAGACACAACAAAGAAGAACAAAACAAACAATGGCAACAATTTGTAACAGTAACTACAAAATACTTAGTAACTTAAAACAAGCAACTACAGAAAATAAGAGCATTCTGAAGCAGATATTTTTAAAATAAATGAATTAATAAATCAATGAGGGAAGAAATAAGAAAAAAATATATGAAATGATGATTGTGTACACTGAGACAGAAAAGGCAAAAATAAACTCAGTAATGAATCAGAAATTACAAAATAAACCAGTTAGTGTAGATTTCATAAAAATAAAATCTACTAACGGGCATTGAGAAGTATTATGAAAAGAGTCAAGAAACACAAATAAAATCATAAACTAGAAAAAATGCATCATATGGTAAATGATAAATATAGAAAAAAAGGAAAAGTAACGTGTAATTTAGAAGAAAAAACAATGAAAATAATATTTTAAATTATATTTCAGGAAAACTGTTCATTAATAAAAAGAAAACCTGAATCTACATAATAAATGGACCTACAACTAAAAAAAGGTAACAACGAACACTCAACCCCAAAATATAGTCTAGTAAAATAACTGGACTCTAAAAATAAAAGAGAAAACATTATTGGAGACTTCAAGCATAAAAGACTAAGACATTTACAAAAAGAAGAAAATGAAGTTTACATCTAATTTCTAGACAGCAGCATATGAGCAAGAAGAGACAGGGTAAAAAATAGAAAACAAAGTGCAAGAATTTTCAAACTAGCCAAGCTACTAATAAGATATCAAGACAATAGACATGTACAAACGATGAGATACCTGAACTTATAAGTCTTTTCTGAGAAATCTATTAAAGAATAAAATTTATCCAACAAGAGATAACACAAAAGTTTTGGCAAATTAAATGATAGAGAGAATTGAGCAAGAAAGAAGAAAATAGACTAAGTTCATTGTTACTGCATAAACAGTAGATGAAAACCAAATGACAAAAATTAATCAGATAAGATAAACAGGAAAAACATAGATACAAAAAGAAAAAAGGGGAACTAAGGGCATTCTGAACTGTATTTTTAAAATAAAATTAACCATGTATATCAGTGCACACAAACACACACATACACAGTTCAAAACATTAAAAAGTTTTTTTTTTTTTTTTTTTTTTTTTTTGTATTTCTTCTTAAAGGAGAGAGCAAAATAGCAAGAGATCAACCACGCAAGAAAGAGATTGAGCACAACAGTGAGAGTAACAGTGAGAGCAAGGATGAAAGTAAAGAAAGAAAAAGGCAGAGATGGAGACTGAAAGACAGAAGAAAGGACAGAGAAGGACCACAGAAACACACTAAATAAAATACACACAGGATCAGACAAAGAACATACAGAATCAGGGAAAGAACTCACTAGTAAAGGAACAAAATCCAGCTCAAGTAATTGAGCCTAAAGAAATAAAGAATAATTGTTTGATGAATAATTCAAAACAATCACCTTAAATTCTGTGAGCTACAAGAGCACACAGATTAACAAATAAATAGAATCAGTAAAATGATACATGGATAAAATGAAAATATCAACAAAGAGAAATAATGAAAGAATCTGAAATTTTTGAGTAAAATATCACAATTACTAAACTGACTACATCAAAAAAGAACTTCAAAAGACTCAATCCAGCAGAAGAAAGAATCAGCAAACTTGCAGATGGGTCATTTAAAATTATCCAATAATAGAAAAAGAAAAAAAAGTTAAATGATATGAAGAAATTCTATGGAACTTACGGGATGCAAACAAGTGAACCCAAGTATGTATATGAATTCCAGAAGGAGAAGAGAGAGAAAGGATTAGAAATCTTATTTTTAAAAAATCATGGTAAAAAACTTCTCAAATTTGGAGAAAGAAATTGACCTCTACATTCACTGTTATGGTTAATATTGAGTGTCATCTTCACTGGATTGAAAGATGCAAAGTATTGTTCATGGGTATGTCTGTGAGAGTGTTGCCAAAGGAGATTAATATTTGAGTCAGTGGACTGGGAGAAGCAGATCCACCCTTAATCCTGAGTGGGCACCATCTAATCAGCTGCCAGCATGACTAGAATATAGCACACTGGAGAAGATGGAAGAGGAGACTCACTGAGTCTTCTGGCCTTCATCTTTCTCCAGTGCTGGATGTCTCCTGCCCTCAAACATCAAACTCCAAGTTCTTCAGCTTTTGGATCTTTGGACTTACACTAGTGGTTGCAAGGGGATCTCAGGCCCTGGCCACAGACTGAAGGCTGCACTCTAGGCTTCCCTACTTTTGAGGTTTTGGGACTCCTACTGATCCACCTCTGCCTTCCTTGCTCCTCAACTGGCAGACAGCCTATCATGGGACTTTACCTTGTGATCACATGAGTCAATTCTCCTTAATAAATTCCCTTTCATATATGCACATATCCTATTAGTTCTGTTCCTTTAAAGAACCCTAATACATTCATGAAGCTCAAAAAATTCCAAATAGAATGAAGTCAATGATATCTGCACAGAGACACATTATAATCCAATTGTAAAAAGTGAAAGAGAAAGAGACCATTTTTGAAACAGCAAAGAAAAACTATTCTTTATGTACAGTGGAGCCCCTGTAGGACCTTTGTTGACTTTCTCAGTAGGAACATTGCAGGCTTGAAGGGAGTAAGCTGATAAACACAAAAATAAAAATAAAAATAAATGATAAACACATTTTTCTCTAGCACATATGGAACATTCTCCAAGATTGAAATGTTAGACAACAAAACAAATATTAACACATTTAAGAGGATAAAAATTACACCAGGTAACTTTCCAGACCGTGATGGAATAAAATTAACATCAATAATAGAAGTAAAATGGAAAAAATCACTAATATGTAGAAATAAAATGCACTTGTAAACAATCAATGGGTCGAAGAAGAAATCAAAAGGGCAATCGTAAAGTATTGCGATAAAATGAAAATTAAAACACAATATACCAAAACTTATGGAATATAGTAAAAGCAGTACTAAAAGGAAAGCCTGTAGCCTTACATACCTACATTGAAAAAGAAGAAACATCTCAAATCAACAACTTATCTACACTATAAGGAGCTAGAAAAAGAACAATCAAAGGCCAATGTCAGCTGAGGAAAGAAAACAGTGAAGCTTAGAGTAGAAATAAATGAAATACAGACTGGAAAAAAAAAGGAAACCGACAGTTGTGTGTGTGTGTGTGTGTGTGTTTTAAGATACACAAAATTGACAAATTCTTAGCTAGAATAACTAAGGGAAAAAAGGAAGATACTCTAAAGTCAGAAATGAAAGAGGAGCTATTATTACTGAGGCCCCTGATATAATAAAATATCATAAAATACTACAATGAACAATTATGTACTAACAAATTAGAAAACCTAGCTGAAACGGATAAGATTCTACAAACATATAGTCCACCAATACTGAATCACAAAGAGATAGAAAACGCGAACAGACTCATAATGAGCAAAAACAGAATCAGTAATCAAAAACTCTCAGCAAAGAAAAGGCCAGGACTAGATGGCTTCATGCGTGAATTCTATAAAATATTAAAAGAATGCCAATCCTTCTCAACTTCTTCTAAAAAATTAAAAGGAAGTAAAATTTCCAAACTCATTTTATGAGGTCAACCTTATCCTGATACCAAAGTCAGACAAAGAAAACTATAGGCCATATCTATGAAGAACATAGACATAAAAACTTTCAACAAAATTCTGGCAAACCAAATTAAACAGCACATTGAAAGAATCATTCCCCATGATCAAGTAGGATTTATATCTCTGATACCAGGATGGTTCAGCATGTGCATATCAATAAATGTGATATTCCCTATAAACAGAATGAAGAATAAAATTACATGATCATCTCAATAGATGCAAAAAAAAAAGCATGTGATGAAATTTGACACCCTTTCTAATAAGAAAGAATAAACAAAGTGATAAGCACGCAGATAACATCATATTCAACAGTGAAAAACATATATTTTTCTCTGAAATTGGTGTTAAAGAAAGGATACTCACTCTCTGTTTCTATTCAATATAATACAGTTAGCCCTCTACATCTATGAGTGCTGCGTCCACAGATTCAATCAATCATGTATCAAAAATACTTATAAAAAAATGAAGATAACACATAAACAGTAATACAATTAGAAAATACAGAATAACAACTATTTACATAATATTTACAATATGTCCACTTGCATTGTATTAGGTATTATAAGTAATCTAGCTGTGATTTAAAATATGCAGGAGGATGTGCATAGGTTATATGCAAATACTACACCATTTTACATAAGGGACTCAGGCATCCTCATATTTTGGTATCTGTAAATGGTCCTGGAACCAAATCTCTACTGCTACCAAAGACCAACTGTACTGGAAATCATAGCCAGAGAAATTAGGCAAGAAAAAAAAAAAAGGAATCCAAATGGGAAAGAAAGAAGTAAAATAATATTTTTGCACATGAGATGATCCTATATGTCATAAACTATAAAGACTGCACACAAAAACCAAAGTCCTGTTAGAACTAATAAATGAATTCGATAAAGTTACAGGAAGCAAAATCAACAAACAAAAGTATGTTACATCTCTATACCCTAATAACGAATTATCCAAAAAGGAAAATAAGAAAATAGTCACATTTGTAATAAGGTTAATAATAACATAATACTTAGGAATAAATTGTACCAGGAACTGAAAGACTTGTACACTGAAAACTACAAAATAATATTGATGAAAAAATTGAAAGAGGAAATAATAAATGTAAAATACCCGATGTTAATGAGAAGGAAGCTTTAATATTGGAAAAATGTTCATACTACCTAAAGCAATTTACATGTTTACTGTTATCCCCATGAAACCCCAATTAAAGTTTTTACAGAAATAGAAAAAGCAGCCTCTACATTTATGTGGAACCACACAGGTTTATAGCCAACATTATCTTGAGAAAGAAGAACAAAGCTGGAGACATCATATTGCCTGATTTCAAAAAACATTGCAAAGCTACAGTAATTAAAACAGTATGGCACTAACATAAAGACAGACACATAAACCAATGAAACAATAGGAAATCCAGAAATAAATCCACACTCATATGGTCAACTGATCTTGACAAGGATGCCAGAAATACACAATGGGATAAGGATAGTCTCTTCAACAGATAGTGTTAGAAATACTGGAACCCACAAGAAAGAGAAATGAAAATGGAATCCCAGTTTACACCATACACAGTACTCAAGCACAAATAGATTAAATACTTAAGCATAAGATTGAAAATTGTAAAACTTCTGGAAGAAAACTTTGGGAAAATCTTATTGACATTGCTTGTGGCAATAAGTTTTCAAGTATGATATGACACCAAAAGCACAGGCAACAGTAGACAAGAGGAGCTATATCTAATTATAAAGTTTCCCCACATCAAAGGAAAAAATCAACAGACTAAAAAAGCAACCTATGAAACGGAAGAAAGTGAGCCATATACATATTTGTACCACTATAACCATACAATCTGGCAATCCCATATCTGGCCATATGTCCAAAAATTGTAATCAGGATCCTGAAGAGGTATATATAAATTTCCAATAGCCGAGATATGGAAACAACCTAAGTGTCCATCAACAGATGAATGATTAAATAAATGGTGGTATATATATATACAGTGGAATTTTTTTTAACCTTTTCTTTCAGAATCAGAGGGTGCATGTACAGATTTATTACAAAGGTATATTGTGTGATGCTGAGGCTTGAAGTATGAATAAATCTGTTATCCAGGTAGTGAGCATAGTACCCAATAGGTAGTTTTTCAGCCCTTGCCCCACTCCCTCTCTCACCCCTCTAGTATTCCCCAATGTCCATTGTTTCCATCTTTATGTTCCCGTGTACCCAGTGTTTAACTTCCACTTATTAGTGAGAACATGCAGCATTTGGTTTTCTGTTTTTGCATTAGTTCACTTAGGATAACAGCCACCAGCTGCATCCATGATGCTGCAAAGGACATGATTTCATTTTATACGGCCTCGCAGTATTCCATGGTGTATATGTATCATATTTTCTTTACCCAGTCCACTGTTTTGGGCACATGGATAGATTCTGAGTCTTTACTATTGTGAACAGTGTTGCAATGAACATTTGGATGCATATGTCTTTTTGATAGAATAATTTATTTTTCTGTGGGTATATACCCAGTAATGAGGTTGCTGACTCAAATGGTAAATTCTTTGAGAAATTTTCAAGCTCCTCTATGAAGTGGTTGGACTAATTTACCTTCCAGCAAACAATGTATAAGTGTTTCCTTTTCTCTCCAGCCTCACCAACATCTGTTATTTTTTGACTTTTTAGTAATAGCCATTCTGACTGATGTGAGAGGACATCTCATTGTGGATTTCACTTATATTTCTCTGATGATTAGTGGGGATGAGCACATTTTTTTTCATATATTTGTTGTATGCATTCTTTTGACAAGTATCTGTTCATGTCCTTTTACCCACCTTTTAATACTGTTATTTTTTGATTACATATTTAAGTTAAAGATTCTGGATATTAGACCTTTGTTGGATGTCTAATTTCTGAATATTTTCTCACATTCTTTATGTTGTCTAATTACTCCCTTGATAGTTTCTCTTGCTGTGTTGAAGCTCTTAAATTAGGTGTCACTTGTCTATTTTAGTTTTTGTTGCAATTGCTTTTGATAACTTAGTCATAAATTCTTTACTGAGGCTGATATTGAGAAGGGTATTTCCTAACTTTTCTTCTAGAATTTTTACAGTATAAGGTCTTACATTTAAGTCTTTAATTGATCTTGAGTTAATTTTTATACATGGTGAGAGGTAGGGGTCCAGTTTTATTCTTCTGCATATGGCTAGTCAGTTATCCCAGAATCATTAAATAGGTAGTCTTTTCTCCATGGCTTATTTTTGTAGACTTTGTTGAAGATCACATGGTTGTAGGTGTGCGAGTTTATTTCTGAACTCTCTATTCTGTTCCATTGGTCTGTGTATCTATTTATGTACCAGTTCCATGCTGCTTTGGTTACTGTAGCCTTGTACTATAGTCTGAAGTTGGGCAATGTGATACTTTCAGCTTTGTTCTTTTTGCTTAGAATTGCTTGGGCTATTTGGGATCCTTTTTGTTCCATATGAATTTGAGAATAGATTTTTCTAATTCTGTTAAAAAATGACATTGATAGTTTGATATGAATAGCACTGAATCTGTAAACTGCTTTAAGCATTATAACCATTTTAATTATACTGATTCTTCCAATTCAAGAGCATGGAATAATTTTCCTTTTATTTGGGTCATTTTTTATTTATACCAGCAGTGTTTTGTTCTCTTTGTAGAGATCTTTCACCTCCTTGGTTAGATTTATTCCTATTTTATTCTTTTTATGATCATTATAACCGGGACTGTATTTTTGATTTGACTCTCAACTTGAATGTTGTTAGTTTATAGAAATGCTACTGATTTTTGTATATTGATTTTATATCAATGTACAAAATTTGCCCAAAGTCATTCAGGAGCAAGTTGCTTCTTTGTAACTGTGTGGTTTTGAGACATCGTCTTGATATTGTTTTTTAATTTTATTATACTATGGCTTGAGAGTGCTTTGTAATGTTTTGATTTAAAAAAAAAAAAATTATTGAGAGTTGCTTTATGACCGAGCATGGTCAATCACAGAGTGTTCTGTGAGAGGAGAAGAAAAGTGTATATTCTCTTTTAGGGTGGAATATACTTAGATGTCTATTAGGTCTAGTTGGTCAAGAGACAAGTTCAAATCTAGAACTTGTTAGGTTTCTGCCTTGATGATCTTTCTAATGCAATCTATCAGGTGCTAAAAATTCCTACTATTTTTGTGCAGCTGTCAAAGTCTTTTTGTAGGTAAAGAATTTGTTTTATGAATCTGGATGCTCCAATGTTGCGTTTGTATATATTTAGTATAGTTAAATCTTCTTATTGAATGGAAACTTTTATCATTATGCAATGCCCTTCTTTGTCCTTTTTTACTGTTGTTGGCTTAAAGTCTGTTTTATGTGATATAAGAATAGCAACCCTTGCTATTCTTTTTTTCCCCATTTGAATGGCAGATCTTTCTCCATCCCTTCACTCTGAACCGGTGAGTGTAAGATGGGTCATTACATGTGAGATGGGTCTCTTCATAACAGCAGACAATTGGGTCATGTTTTTCATTCAGCTTGCCATGTTATGGCTTCTAAGTGGGGCATTTAGATCATTTATATCTACTGGATCTTAGCCTGAATTATAAGACCAAAAATATTATTCTGGTATATATCACTTGTGAAAAACACGAACCAAGAATCTAGCCACAGATAAAGATCCCAAACAAAGCTCCAGTCCTTTGAAATCACGCCCAAACAAGTAAGCTTTGTTTGGGATCTTTATCTGTGGCTAGATACTTGGGTTGGATTTTTCACAAGTGATGTATACCAGAATAATTTTTTTGGTCTTGTAATTCAGGCTAAGAGCCAGTAGATGGTGTTTGAGAGTAACGGTCAGCAAATAGGGTCTAACTGTCACAGGGCTCTTGTATTTTATCACATTAGCAGCAGTGCCCTGTGGTGGATGACATGAGGGGTAATGACCCCCTAGCCAGGTCCATCCTGGGCCTTCAGGGAGTCCCCTGCAATCACTGGCACAGTGTCTGCATTTCCTTAGCCCCAAGGGGAGCGCTGGTGGGCTGTGCTCTTCTGTTGTTTAGGGGTAGCCCTAATCAAAAATTAGGTCATCAGAAGACCTGCAGCATGCTTGGCAAAGTCAGAACAGGTTTTAGAGTACACCTGTAGGTGGTCTGTTGATATAGGAGGTCAAGGACAATGGATTTCCTCACAGAGTGTATTTGCTATGGGTGTGAAGCTGACATGGCACCCACAGCCTGGTGTTTTTGCCCAACAAACAGCTGTGGGGATCGCCCAGCTCGCTCTCCCTCAACTGGGTCTCATTCTGGTGGTTGCCCCAGTATCTAGCCCACCAAACTAGCTTTGTCCCAAGCCTTCTGTGCCCAGATGGTTGGGCTATTAGGTATTCCAGGTCATGAAGCAAATACAGTGGAATATTAATATTATTCAGCCTTCAAAGGAAGGAAACCCTATAATTTGTGACAACATGGATTAACTTAGAGCACATTATAAATGAAATAAGTCACAGAAGAACACATAGTGCAAAATTCCACTTTTAGGATGTATCTATAATACCTTAAACTGATAGTCCTACGTAGAGAATACAATGGTGGTTGCCAGGAGCTGGGACTGGGGAAGCAGAGAGTGGTTGTTCAATGAGCATAAAAATTTAGTTATGTTTGATGAATAAGTAGTAAACATCTGCTTCATAACATAATGTCTATAGTTAACAATATAATATTGTGCACTTCAAAAATTTTTTAGAGTAGGTCTCATGTTAAATGTTTTTATCGTATACCAAAAAAAATTAAAAATAAAACACTTTAAATTTCTAAAAAGGGACACAATGAAAATTTGAGAGGTGTTGGATTTGTCTGTTACCTTGTCATGTTGACATATGTCTAAACTCATCAAATTATACACCTTAAAAATGTGCGATTCTGTATACATCAGATATACCTTATAAGGTTGTTAAACATAAAGACATTTATTTACACAAAGAGTGTGACACAGAAAAATAACAGAAGAATAAGATATAATTTAGACTCCACATATCAGATATATCAACAAATGTAAATGTTGATTTAACAACAGTATTTTAAATTCCTCCTAAAAGAAAAAAGAAATTCAGATTGGCTCATAAAAAAGGCAATATAAAAGATACTCACATACAGCAATGTGATTCAGAGAACTAAAACCAAATGAATGGGCAAAGGTCAGGCAAATATATAAAATGAAAGAAGACAAAAGAAAAGCAGGCAAAATGTTTTAAATTAGGCCAAAAAGAATACCTTGTAAAGGCCAACATTTGCAATGCAGTTACCACTACTAGAAGTAAATCAACACTAAATAGCATGAAGTAGAAATTAGTAAAGCTACAAATAGAAAGAACAAACAATAAGAAATTTTAACATACTATTCCCAGTCTCAGTCAACTCGACTAGATAATAAATAATGCATAAAACAAAATTATAATCAATAACTTTACTCTTATATATTAAAATGTAACAATATACCAAGTATAAATAATAAAAATTGACTATTTAACATACCACAAAGAAAACATCAATAAATTCCATGAAGTAGAATATACATCACTAATGTCTTTGACCTCAATGCAATAAAACTAGAAACCAGTAACAAAATAGATAAATACCTTTATCATGTGAGTATGCTAAATTATTATTATTAAATCCTTTTGGTGAAAGTGGAAATAGAAATAATATTGTAGAATCTTTTAAAGATAATGATGCTGAAAACATGACATATTGTAATATACATGATAAAATCAAAAGAATGATTTATAACATACATAAAAATTAGAGCACCTAAATTTTCAAAGTAACATATATTTAAAAAAACAGCATTAGGCAACAGTGAAGACAAAACTGAAATCATGATGTAAAACACAAACAAAAAACAGTGAATTTAATGAATCAATCAAAACACAGATTTTTGAAAGAAAGATAAAATACACATTTAAGGTAACAAGCAGTAGGCTTGTCAGGTCATTGCAGCCACTATAACAAATAGGTCTGGTTACTTTTGTTAAAAATATATTTTTAATATGCAAGTACCAAGAGAGCAATATGAAAATAATAAACCAAGTTTTAGAGGAGAGGAAATTTTTCAATTTGAACTGATGAGCATAAGGCATCCTATTCTACCCACCCACCACTTCCCAGGATATTGCAGACACAAGATAAAACAAGTAGGAAAATTACATCACCATTTCTATAGGTGCAGAATGAAGCATTTGCCAAAATGAAACACTTATTTACAATAAAAACAACAAGAGTAATGGTTATCAAATAGGAATAGAAAAAACTTTTTTAATTTAATAAAGAATATCTTAAAAATCCTAAGGCAGAGAACAAATGCAAGGTTAAAATATTTGAAAATTTTCTTTCTGAAACTGCTAATAATGCAAGAAATCCTGTTATTATTCCTTGTATTTAACATTGAGCTAAATGATGTTGCTAGTGGAACAAGGGGAAAAAAAAAACACAAGTTATAAGGAAATAATAGTATCATTATTCCTGAATCTATCAGTATGTACCTAAAAATGCAAAAGAGTTTATAAACAAATAATCAAAATTTATAATTTTAAAAAGATCACTGAATTTAGATCAATATAAAAATCAATCACATTTCTGTATCCAAACCAAAAAGGAAAAATAATAAAATATGCAAAGCATCAAAATCTTGACAGGTTTTTGACAATACTGTACTAGATCCAAACAAATGGAAGATATGCTAAGTCCATGGATTGAAAGATTCAACACTCTAAATATGTCAGTTCTCCTGATATGTATCTGTAGATGCAATGCAATTACAATAAAAATTACTTTTTAAAAAAAATGTTCAAACTAACTTGGATAAAATTATTGTCAGTAACAGCCAAAGTATGTTGAAGGGATAAAAATAAATCTAGGTTTACACTACTAGATATCAAAAACAATTATAAAGCTTTGATAGCCAAAAAAGTGTGATATTAGCACAAGGTTAACCAAACCATCCAAAGAAAAGGATAGAATCCTGATAATGACCTGCACATATAAAGACAGATGTTATACAAGCAAAGTTACATTACGATGAATAAAGAAGTGATGCTGATTCAATTGCATACCTGTATGGAAAAACATAGAAGTTTTCTTTGTTGAATTTCCCTACCTTAAACCATACACAAAAACTAATTGTAAGTGTATTGTATGTGTATGTGTATGTGTATTATAGAAAGCTAAAATAAGCAAGCTTCAAGAAGAAGCTGAGGGCTGATAGTTAATTTTATGTATCAACTTTACTGTGTCAAGAAATATTCAGATGGTTAGTAATACATTACTTCTGGGTGTGCCTGTGAAGGTGTTTCCAGATGAGATTAGCATCTGAATCAAAGAATGAGTCAAGATCTGCCCTCAACAACGTGGGTGGGCACCATCCAATCTACTGAGGACCTCAATAGAATTAAAAGGCATAGGAAGAAAGATTAACTTTCTCCTCTGTAGCTGGGATATCCATCTTCTTTTGTTCATAGACATTAGAGTTCCAGGTATTGAGGCCTTCAGATTCTGGGATTTAGACCATTTTTCCACTCCCTTCTTTCCCAGGCCATCCATGCTTACATGAGCCAATTCACATTTTAAATCTCCTTTTATATGCAAATGTTTATTCTACTGGTTCTGTTTATCTGGAGATTCCTGAATACAAACACCGTAAAGATTATATTACAAACTTGAAGTAAACACTTCTTAAACAGGACATAAAAGGCACTCAACATTAAATAAGTAAAATATAAATAAAAAGTTAATAAACTGAACTTCATTAAAAGTGATATCATTAGAAGAGTTAAAAATGCAAGCTTCAGACTGAAAGAATATTTGTAATACTTGCATCATTCACAGAGTACTTCGTTTCCATAAATTAATAAGAAAATAAAAATAAAACCTAAAAAGTAGGAAAAAGACCTGAACATACACTTCCTAAAAGACAGTATTTAAACAGCTTATAAGGATAGGATAGGGTAACCACCGTTATGAGTCAGCAAATAAAAATTAGGTCCACAATGAGACACTCCTACACACCAAACAGAATAGCTATAATTAAAAAGACAGGTATGGTAAAATGTTGGTGAGAATGTGAAATAAGTGTAACTTTTATACATTACTATCAGAAGTATAAATTTTTGCAACCATTTTGGAAAACTAGTGATATCTGCTCATGTTAAATAAGTGCCTAAGGAAAGAAAACCAGTCATGGGTTTCCTATGACTGAGAAATTAACTCCTAGGTATTTTTCTAAAAAAGTTATATGCCCACCAAAGCACAAAGACAAGAATGTTCCTAGCAGTTATGTTCATAATAACTGTATAATATATAATATATAGTAAAATGTAATATATAGTAAAATATATAATTATATATTTATACTATTCTGTCTTTCCAGAGAACCCTGTACTCTGATTATGAATGATGCAAGCATTACAAATATTCTTCCAGTCTGAAGCTTGCATTTTTAACTCTCAGTATGAAGCTGTATTTTCATATATATATGAAATATATATATATGTATATGAAAGCAAGTTTATTAAGGATAATTGACTCACACGATCACAAAGTAAAGTCCCACAATAGGCCATTTGCAAGTTGAGGAGCAAGGAAGCCAGTGGAGGACCAGTAGCAGTCCCAAAACCTCAAAAGTAAGGAAGTCGACAGTGGAGCTTTCAATCTGTGGCCAAAGGCCTGAGATCCCCTGGTAACCACTGGTGTAAGTCAAAGAGTCCAAAAGCTGAAGAAATTGGAGTCTGATGTTTGAGGGCAGGAAGCATCTAGCACAGGAGAAAGATGAAGGCCAGAAGACTCAGTGAGTCTGCTCTTCCATCTTCTGCCTGCTTTATTCTAGTTGTGCTGGCAGCTGATTGTATGGCACCCACTCACATTGAGGGGTGGGTCTGCTTCTCCCAATACACTGACTCAAATGTTAGTCTTCTCCGGTAACACTCTCACAGACAAACCCAGAAACAATATGTTGGATCTTTCAGTCCAATCAACACTTAATGTTAGCCATCACAATAACCCAAAGTCAAAACAATCAAATGTTTACCAACAAGATGTTGTACAAATCAATTGTTTTATAACTATACATTAGAGTAATTTGAAAAAGTAATAAGGTCAGATATACAAAAAAACTTTCATACTGATATGGTTTTGCTGTGACCCCACCCAAAATCTTATCGTGAATTGTAATCCGTACTGTAATCCATACCTGTTGGGAGAGGGAACTTGGGGGGGACGGTGATTAGATCATGGGGGTGGTTCCCCCATGCTGTTCTAGTGATAGTAAGTTCTCATGAGATCTGATGGTTTTCTAAGGGCTTTTCTCCTCTTTGCTCCACATTTCTCTCTCCTGCCACCATGAGAAGAAGAACGTGTTTGCTTTCCCTTCTGCCACGACTGTAAGTTTCCTGAGGCCTCCCTAGCCATTCAGAACTGTGAGTCAACTAAACCTCTTTCCTTTATAGATTACCCAGTCTTGGGCAATTCTTTATAGCAGCATGACAAAAGACTAATACAACTCCCATCTGTAATAGAGTAACAGATCAGAGTTACTCTCCTACCTTAATCAACCAGAAAAGTAATGTAAGTATTAGTTTTCAGAATAGATGGGTTTTAGATCCTGGACGACAAGCAATGGAAGACTGTGATTCCTGGGAAGAGGAAAGCAAATATATTGCCTCAGTCTACTGCCTGGGAAACACAGTAAGGCCACAGTGCAATTATGAAAACCCAAAAGAATCTAAAAGTCTGATTGCATTGATAGCAGAGAAATAATGGTCTGGTAAGACAAGTTGATTAGACTGCAGTGCAAATTCCTGGAGAGGAAGGAGGTAAAGAGAGAGAGACATTCGGTGAATTGCAGAGGAATTCTATTGAGTTTGTGGATGACTGCCAATCTGTTAATTATTACGAAAAATTTCATTTGAAAAAGGAAAGAACCACTGAAAAACAGACAACTGAACAATTTTTGGAGGTCACACAGGTGTCAAAATAATTTTAAATCCAGCCAAAGTGGAAAAGTCTATAGTAATCATAATATTGCTTAGAGTTCTTTAAAGAACATTGCCTTATTAAGAATAAATTAGCCCTAGGCTAAAGACTTCTCTGAATTTGTTCTAATAAAGTTTAAAGAAAAATGTTCAAAGAAACAATATTATTCAAAGTAATTGAACTGCATGTCAATGCCAAATCCAACATTATGGAAAAGAGTACAATAAAAAGCTAATGCCAACATTGTAAAATTAAGTGTCTGCCATCTATTAAAAAATTATAAAGCATACAGAGCAGGAAAATGTTATCCATAACAGGGAGATAAATAAATGTAGAAACAGAAAGAGAAGATGGATAAATTGTAATTCATTGATAAGAATGGTTAAAAAACTCAGTTATTGTAAAGCCTTCCACATATTTAAGAGCTTAATGGAAAATATGAACATAATGAAGGCAAAAGTGGAAGATTAATTAAAACATAGAATATTTAGTAATAAAGTATGAGATGAAAATAATTGAACATAAAAGCAGATTACAATGTTGCAGGAAAAAAACAAGTGTATACAACACATAGAAACAAATATTCTAAAATGAAGTACAGAGAGAAAAGACCAAAAAAATAAACAGCAATGATCTGTGGAACAATATAAAAGTCTACCATAGGTATTATTGGAATTACAGAAAAAAGAAAGCTAGGCAGAGGAATGATAAAAACATTTATATAAATAGTGGCTGAAATTTTTCAAAATTTGTTATAAACCAAACCTATAAATCCAAGAAGCTCAAGCTAAATGAACATCAAGAGAATTACAAAAACAGCAAACAAAGAAAAACAATAACAAAAACACTACACACCAGGACACATTACATCACATATATGGAAAAAAGTGGAAAAGCAAAAGCTTGGAAAGAGTAATGGAAGAAAAGACATATATTACTAAAATAAGAGACATACAAATGACACCAGACTTCTTGTCAAAAACTATGCAAGCTATAGGGCAATAGAGTAACATCTTTAGAGATTGAACGGCAACAAAAAAGTCCCAAAAATATATTAATAAAAAGCTATTAACAATTATTGATAAGGATGTAGTTTCTAGAACTACATATAAAGAACACTTACACCTCACCAATAAAAAGACAAACAACCAAACAATGCATAAAGAACTTCAGTAGACATATTTCCAGAAAAGAAATAAAAATGGCCAACAAGCATGACAATATTCTCTACATCATTAGCAATTAGGTAAATGCAAATCAGAATTATAATGCGATGCCACTTCGTATCCACTATGTTGGTTATAATTTTATTTTAAAAACAGAAAAGGAAAGTATTGGTTAGGATGTGGAGAAAATGGAATCCTCCTACATTGTTGGTGAGAATGCAAATGTGTAAATAGCAGTGCCAAAGTTTCTCAAAAAGTTAACCAAAAAATTAGCATATGATCCCATAATTTGAGGCAAACATCTGCTAAGATGATTTTTTTCAGTGAACAAAAACCACATAAAATGTTAAGGCAGTCTCTTCAGACAAAAGAAAAATGAAACCACATGCTAATTTGAATCTCCACCAAAATAATGAAAAATGTACACAGCAGGAAATAAATGGATAAATATAGAATTATTTCAATTAAAATCAATGTTGCACATTAAGTCATATAAAGCAAAAATAATATACTATGGTATTATCAACATTTACAGAAGCAAAATGGCTAAACCTAATAGCAGAAGTTGGGCAAAAGGAATGAAGTAGTGTGCTTTAAGGTTCTTACAGTGTACATGTAGAAATATGAATTAGAATGTGATAAACAAAAGATGCACGTTGTAAACTACAGAAATTGCAGTAAAACAAAGATGTGTAATTAGTAATCTAGTAGTAGTGATAAAGTAGAATCAAAATAAATTGTTAAGATAAATAAATCATAAAGAAAAATGTTTTATTTTCAATATCATTCTTCAATAAAATAATTGGGGCTCCTTGAAGATATGGCTAATTCTAAGACTCTATGCATCAAATAAGGAAGTCCTCAAAAATTAAAAAGACAGAGGTATATAAAAATGACAAATAAAACTACTGAAACAACTCCCAATAGACAAACCTGGAAGAACTTGAGCAATGTAATCAATATGTAGTATTGAATTGAAAACAAACCTGCATAAGTTCACACTGATATAAATGAATTTTCTATTAAACATATAGAAGGCAAGAGACAAATTAACTATATAGAACTTTTCAAAAAATTGTGTAAATATTCCTGTGTCAAAAAGATGGAGAATGATTTTGTACTTATAAATATAGGTGTATTAATCCATTTTCACACTGCTGATGAAGACATACCTGAGACTGGGAAGAAAAAGAGGTTTAATGGACTTACAGTTCCACATGACTGGGGAGGCCTCACAATCACGGCACAAGGCAAGAAGCAAGTCACGTCTTACATGGATGGCAGCAGGCAAAAAAAGAGCTTGCAGAGGGAAACTCTCGTTTTTAAAATCATCATATCTCATGAGATTCATTCACTATCATGAGAACAGCAAAGATTTGCCCCCATAATTCAATCACCTCCCACTGGTTCATCCCACAACATCCAGGAATTGTGGGAGTTACTAATCAAGATGATATTTGGGTGGGGACACATCTAAATCATATAGTAGGCTACCTTCAGTGATCAGTTTATGAATAGTACAGTATGGAAAGAAGGGTGGGTGGGAGTAACTTTACAGTGGGGGATCTTGGAAAACACTACCTTATTTTGCTTGGGTCAAGGTTTATATCATTAGTGATAAATAATGTTGATAGCATGTACCTGTGAATGTTATGTTGAGAATAGCATGTTTTCTCTGTTGCCCTTCTCCCAAGAATCTATAACCACAGTCTAACCTTGGGGTAAACATGAGACAAACATAAATTAAGGGAAATTTTACAAAATACCTGACAAGTACCCCCCAAAACTGTCAAGGGCAACAACAACGAAATAGTCTAATAAATCCTTATAGCCTAGAGAAGCCTTAGAAAATCTGATAACTAAATGCAATATGGTATCTTAGATGGGACACTAGAATAAAAAAAGGACATTAGGAAAAAACTAGGGAAATCCAAGTATGAACTTCAGTTAATAATGTATCAACATTATTTCACTAGTTTTGACAATATGTAATAGTAAGGTAAGATATTATCAATATAAGAAATAGAGAATGTTATAAAAGGGTTATCTGTGCCATCTTTGCAACTTTTCTGTAAATGTAAAATTATTTAAAAGTTTATTTAAATTTTAAAAGGACAAAAATAGTATTATAACTAATTTCCAGTAAATGTATTCACTTAATTAAAATCTACAATTTCATTGAAAGAGAGAAACTACCAAAATTTACTCAAGAAGAAATAACAAACTAAATAGAATGACATGTATTGATATCTAATTGAATTCTTAGTTAAAAACCTTTACCCAAATAAAAATTTGAGTCCAGTGGCTTCTCTGATAAATTCTACCACATACTTAAGGTAAAAATATAACTTACTCTTAAAAAATTTTTCATAAAAAGACAGAAGCACTTAATTCATTTTGTGAGGACAATAGTCCTGCAATATCAAAACCAGGCAACGAAAATAATAGAACATAGAACTATAGACCAATACTCCTCATGTACATAAATGCAAATAATACAGCAAACTAAGAAGGATAATACATCATGACCCAGATGGAATCATACAGAAAATATGATTGTTTTGACATTAAATCAGTATACATAATCCACCATATTGATAGAAATACATCATATAATGATACTACAATAGAGAAACATTTGCTATATCTCAACAGCTATTAATAATAAAAGCTCTCGGTAAACTAGGAGTTGAAGGTACCTTCATCAATCTGATACAGGGCCTACTTATAGATATTTATGGGTTAAAGATCATGTTTTTTCTTTTCAGATTAGAAACAAGGCAAAGCTGTCCTCTCATTATTTCTATCCAATATTGATTGGAGGTCCTAGATATTGCAGTAAGTCAAGAAAAAGAGTATCTTCTTTAATATGTTATCTTCTTGTTTTTTCCCTCCAGTTTATCTCTACAGAAGAAATAAGGAAATAGAACAAGGCACGGTAACAGAGATACAGGGAGGGAGGGAGGGAATCATATTGTACTATCCAGCACTACTATTTTCTCTGAATCTTCAGTATTAGCTAGGAAGGAAGGAAGGAAAGAAGGGAGGGAGGGGAAGGAAGGAGGGATGGAATGAATTATATTGTACCAACCAGCACTACTATTTTCTCTGTTTGCTGCATCTTCAGTACAAGGAAGGAAGGAAAGAAGGAAGGGAGGGAGGGAGGGAGGAAGGGAGGCAATCATATTGTACCATCCAGCACTATTTATTTTTATTTATTTACTTATTTATTTTGAGACGGAGTCTGGCTCTGTCACCCAGGCTGGAGTGCAGTGGCGCAATCTCAGCTCACTGCAAACTCCGCCTCCCGGGTTCACGCCATTCCCCTGCCTCAGCCTCCTGAGTAGCTGGGACTATTGGCACTCGCCACCACATCCGGGTAATTTTTGGTTTTTTTGTATTTTTAGTAGAGACAGGGTTTCACCATCCAACACTGCTATTTTATCTTTTCTCTGAATCTTCAGTACTAGCTAACATCCCAGCTCTTTAGGAGAGACCTAACTGTAGCACTTTTCAAGATATTTTTTCAAAGATATTTCCCTTTGTTTGATGAATTCAAATGCCAGTTAGAATAATGCTTTTATTTTTCACAGAAAATGGACTATATTTAGGAATCTAGGTTAATGTCTCCTTTCTACAAGAAAGTACAGATGCAAGGAGCAGCTCAGTTGAGCACTACAAAGTCTATGTTAACTGCCATTTAGCACCAAGATGGAAAAGGATGTAGAGCCAGCTGCTCATTAACTACACCCCCCGTTTGTCTTCATGCCATGGATCCTTTTTAGAAATTCACTTGTTTAGTATATTCCAACTGCTAGTCATGAACCATTAATGGCTCAAGGCTGTGACACTATTTTTTTAAATGAAGTGGAAATATACGGGAAAAGATAATTTAAGTGTGAGTACCTCACATATAGAAATACTACTAATTGTTTAAATGAAACTTTGACTTGGATGTCTATGTATATTTACACATAGGAGTTTTAGATTACAATATTTAACTTATGCTTTATTCCAATTAAAAATAAAAATCTTTAAAATAAACTGCATGAGTTGTTTGCTAATTATTCACTTAAAATGTAAGTTTTCCTCTACTAAATTTCAAAGTGCTTGCTTTTGTAATCAAACTGAGAATTTGCATAATTAAAATTGTTTTAATTTGTATTGTGAAGAAGTATCACTACAGGTTTCTTATTTTAATAAGGAGATTTTCTTACATTTGTATATGTGTGGTTGTGTTTTGCCTCTTGAACTAGAAGGTATTCCTCTTGAGGATGCAAATAACGAAATAAATACTGTAACACAGCCCTCATGGAACTTTACCTATTCTGAAAAGATAAAGAACTTCACAGAAAAGTTTCCTGAGCAGCCAAAAACAGATATCACAAACAGGCACTAAGATTCGTGTACATTATTCCTAGAACAAACTTAGGTTTTCATGTATACAGAAATTTAGCAATTGCTATTATCTATAACAGGTATCTGGCTAAATAATTACCACACACTGTCTAGTAGAATGTGTATTGTTTTCAACTATTAAATATGTTTTAGAGAGCGTTAAATAGTGGAGAGGCTTTCAACACTTTCTGTTTTATTTTAACTATAAAAGCCAATAAAGAGCTCTCCAGGGGCTGTGCCCAAGATGGCTGAATAGGAACAGCTCCAGCCTCCAGCTCCCAGCATGAGTCACACAGATGATGGGTGATTTCTGCATTTTCAACTGAGGTACTGGGTTCATCTCACTGGGGAGTGCCGGACAATCTGTGCTGATCAGCTGGTGTAGCCCAACCAGGAAGAACTGAAGCAGGGCGAGGCATTGCCTCACCTGGGAAGTGCAAGGGGGAAGGCAATCCCTTTTCCTAGCCAAGGGAAACAGAGACACACAACAGCTGGAAAATCGGGTAACTCCCACCCTAATACTGTACTTTACCCAACAGTCTTAGCAAACACACCAGAAGATTATATCCCACAACTGGCCTGGAGGGTCCCACGCCCACGGAGCCTCCCTCATTACTAGCACAGCAGTCTGAGATCTAACTGCAAGGCAGCAGCGAGGCTGGGGGAGGGGCACCTGCCATTGCTGAGGCTTACGTGTGTAAACAAAGCCCCTGGGAAGCTGGAATTGGGTGGAGCCCACCACAGCTCAAGGAGGCCAGCCTGCCTTTGTAGCCTCTGCCTCTGGGTACAGGACATAGCTAAACAAAAAGCAACAGAAACCTCAGCAGAGGTAAATGCCCCAGTCTGATAGCTTTGAAGAGAGCAGAAGATCTCCCAGCATGGAGGTTGAGATCTGAGAACGGACAGACTGCTCAAGTGGGTCCCTGACCCCTGAGTAGCCTAACTGGGAGACATCCTCCACTAGGTGCTGACCAACACGTCACACCTCACACGGTGGGGTACACCCCTGAGACGAAGCTTCCAGAGCAAGAATCAGACATCAACACTCGCTGTTGAGCAATATTCTATCTTCTGCAGTCTCTGCTGCTGATACCCAGGCAAACAGCGTCGAGTGGACCTCAAGCAAACTGCAACAGACCTACAGCTGAGGGTCCTGACTGTTAGAAGGAAAACTAACAAACAGAAAGGACACCCACACCAAAACTCCATCAGTATGTCACCATCATCAAAGACCAAAGGCAGAAAAAACCACAAAGATGGGAAAAAAGCAGTGCAGAAAAGCTGGAAATTCAAAAAATCAGAGCGCATCTCCCCCTCCAAAGGAACGCAGCTCATCGCCAGCAACGGAACAAAGCTGGATGGAGAATGACTTTGATGTGTTGAGAGAAGAAGGCTTCAGTCAATCAAACTTCTCAGAGCTGAAGGAGGAACTACGTAAGCAGCGCAAAGAAACTAAAAACCTTGAAAAAAGAATGGATGAATGGATAACTAGAATAATCAATGCAGAGAAGACCTTAAAAGAACTGATAGAGATGAAAACCGTAACATGAGAACTATGTGACAAATGCACAAGTTTCAGTAACCGACTCAATCAACTGGAAGAGAGAATATCAACGATTGAAGATCAAATGAATGAAAGAAGCAAGAAGAGGAGTGTGGAGAAAAGAGTAAAAAGAAATGAACAAAGCCTCCAAGAAGTATGGGATTATATGAAAAGACCAAATCTACGTCTCATTGGTGTGCCTGAAAGTGAGGGGGAAGATGGAACCAAGTTGGAAAACACTCTTCAGGATATCATCCAGGAGAATTTCCCCAACCTAGTAAGTCAGGCCAACATCCAAATTCAATAAATACAGAGAACGCCACAAAGATACTCCTTGAGAAGAGCAAATCCAAGACACATAATTGTCAGATTCACCAAAGTTGAAATGAAGGAAAAAATGTTAAGGGCAGCCAGAGAGAAAGGTCAGGTTACACACAAAGGGAAGCCCATCAGACTAACAGCAGATCTCTCAGCAGAAATTCTACAAGCCAGAAGAGAGTGGGGGACAATATTCAACATTCTTAAAAAAACAATTTTCAACCAGAATTTCATATCCAGCCAAACTAAGTTTTATAAGTGAAGGAGAAATAAAATCCTTTACAGACGAGCAAATTCTTAGAGATTTTGTCACCACCAGGCCTGCCCTACAAGAGATCCTGAAGGAAGCACTAAACATGGAAAGGAACAACCGGTACCAGCCATTGCAAAAACATGTCAAAATGTAAAGTCCATCGATGCTAGGAAGAAACTTCATCAACTAGCAAGAAAAATAACCAGATAATATCATAATGACAGGATCAGGTTCACACATAACAATATTAACCTTAAATGTAAATGGACTAAATGGTCCAATTAAAAGATGCAGACTGGCAAATTGGATAAAGAGTCAAGACCCATCGGTCTGCTGTATTCAGGAAACCCACCTCACATGCAGAGACACACATAGGCTCAAAATAAAGGGATGGAGGAAGATCTACCAAGCAAATGGAAAACAAAAAAAAAAGCAGGGGTTGCAATCCTAGTCTCTGATAAAACAGACTTTAAACCATCAAAGATCAAAAGAGACAAAGAAGGCCACTACATAATGGTAATTCATCAGGAAGAACAAACTATCCTAAATATATATATATAAAATAAATATATATGCATCCAATACAGGAGCACCCAGATTCATAAAGCAAGTCCTTAGAGACTTACAAAGAGACTTAGACTACCATACAGTAATAACGGGAGACTTTAACACCCCATTGTCAACATTAGACAGATCAACGAGACAGAAAGTTAACAAGCATATCCAGGAATTGAACTCAACTCTGCACCAAGTGGACCCAATAGATATCTACAGAACTCTCCACCCCAAATCAACAGAATATACGTTCTACTCAGCACCACATTGCACTTATTCCAAAATTGACAACATAGCTGGAAGTAAAGCACTCCTCAGCAAATGTAAAAGAACAGAAATTATAACAAACTGTCTCTCAGACCATAGTGCAACCAAACTAGAACTCAGGCCTAAGAAACTCAATCAAAGCGCTGAACTACATGGAAACAGAACAACCTGTTCCTGAATGACTACTGGGTACATAACAAAATGAAGGCAGAAATAAAGATGTTCTTTGAAACCAATGTGAACAAAGATACAACCTATCAGAATCTCTGGGACACATTTAAAGCAGTGTGTAGAGGGAAATTTATAGCACTAAATGCCCACAAGAGAAGCAGGAAAGGATCTAACATTGACACCCTAACATCACAATTAAAAGAACTAGAGAAGCAAGAGGAAACACATTCAAAAGCTAGCAGAAGGCAAGAAATAACAAAGATCAGAGCAGAACTGAGTGAGATAGAGACACAAAAAACCCTCCAAAAAATCAGTGTATCCAGGAGTTGGTTTTTTGAAGAGATGAACAAAATTGATAGACCGCTAGCAAGACTAATAAAGAAGAAAAGAGAGAAGAATCAACTAGATGCAGTAAAAAAATGATAAAGGGATATCGCCACCGACCCCACAGAAAATACACCAACCCCACAGAAATACAAATTACCATTAGAGAATACTATAAACACCTCTACACAAATAAACTAGAAAACCAAGAAGAAATGAATAATTTCCTGGACACTTACACTCTCCCAAGACTAAACCAGGAAGAAGTTGAATCCCTGAATAGACCAATAGCAGGCTCTGAAATTGAGGCAATAATTAATAGTCTACCAACCAAAAAAAGTCCAGGACCAGGTGGATTCACAGCCAAATTCTACCAGAGGTACAAGGAGGAGCTGGTACCATTCCTTCTGAAACTATTCCAATCAGTAGAAAAAGATGGAATCCTCCCTAACTCATTTTATGAGGCCAACATCATCCTGATACCAAAACCTGACAGAGATACAACCAAAAAAGAGAATTTTAGACCAATATCCCTGATGAACATTGATGCAAAAATCCTCAATGAAATACTGGCAAACCAGATCCAGCAGCACATCAAAAAGCTTATCCACCATAATCAAGTGGGTTTCATCCCTGGGATGCAAGGCTGGTTCAACATACCCAAATCAATAAACGTAATCCAGCAGATAAACAGAACCAAAGACAAAAACCACATGATTATCTCAATAGATGCAGAAAACTGGCACAAGACAGGATGCCCTCTGTCACCACTCCTATTCAACATAGTGTTGGAAGTTCTGGCTAGGGCAATCAGGCAAGAGAAAGAAATCAAGGGTATTCAGTTAGGAAAAGAAGAAATCAAATTGTCCCTCTTTGCAGATGACATGATTGTATATTTAGCAAACCCCATTGTCTCAGCCCAAAATCTCCTTAAGCTGATAAGCA
Organism: Chlorocebus sabaeus; assembly: GCF_047675955.1. Lineage (NCBI taxonomy): Eukaryota > Metazoa > Chordata > Mammalia > Primates > Cercopithecidae > Chlorocebus > Chlorocebus sabaeus. The sequence goes on from NC_132917.1 coordinate 21,796,816, forward strand.
ACTTCAGCAAAGTCTCAGGATACAAAATCAATGTGCAAAAATCACAAGCATTCTTATACACCAGTAACAGACAAACAGAGAGCCAAATCAGAATGAACGCCTATTCACAATAGCTTCAAAGAGAATAAAATACCTAGGAATCCAACTTACAAGGGATGTAAAGGACCTCTTCAAGGAGAACTACAAACCACTGCTCAGTGAAATAAAAGAGGACACAAACAAATGGAAGAACATACCATACTCATGGAAAGGAAGAATCAAGGTAATTTATAGATTCAATGCCATCCCCATTAAGCTACCAATGACTTTCTTCACAGAATTGGAAAAAACTGCTTTAAAGTTCATATGGAACCAAAAAAGACCCTGCAATGCCAAGACAATCCTAAGCCAAAAGAACAAAGCTGGAGGCATCACGCTACCTGACTTCAAACTATACTACAAGGCTACAGTAATCAAAACAGCATGGTACTGGTACCAAAACAGAGATACAGACCAACGGAACAGAACAGAGCCCTCAGAAATAATACCACACATCTACAGCCACCTGATCTTTGACAAACCTGAGAATAACAAGAAATGGGGAAAGGATTCCCTATTTAATAAATGGTGCTGGGAAAATTGGCTAGCCATAAGTAGAAAGCTCAAACTGGATCCTTTCCTTATGCCTTATACGAAAATTAATTCAGGATGGATTAGAGACTTAAATGTTAGACCTAAAACTGTAAAAACCCTAGAAGAAAACCTAGGGAATACCATTCAGGACATAGGCATGGGCAAAGACTTCATTTCTAAAACACCAAAAGCAACGGCAACAAAAGCCAAAATTGACAAATGAGATCTAGTTAAACTAAAGAGCTTCTGCACAGCAAAAGAAACTACCATCAGAGTGAACAGGCAACCTACAGAATGGGAGAAAATTTTAGAAATCTACTCATCTGACAAAGGGCTAATATCCAGAACCTATAAAGAACTCAATCAAATTTACAAGAAAAAAACAAACAACCCATCAAAAAGTGGGCAAAGAATATGAATAGACACTTCTCAAAAGAAGACATCCATACAGCCAACAGACACACGAAAAAATGCTCATCATCATTCGCCATCAGAGAAATGCAAATTAAACCACAATGAGATACCATCTCACGCCAGTTAGAATGGCGATCATTAAAAAGGCAAGAAACAACAGGTGCTGGAGAGGATGTGGAGAAATAGGAACACTTTTACACTGTTGGTGGGACTGTAAACTAGTTCAACCATTGTGGAAAACAGTGTGGCGATTCCTCAAGGATCTAGAACTAGAAATACCATCTGACCCATCCATCCCATTACTGGGGATATACCCAAAGGATTATTAAGTCATGCTGCTATAAAGACATACGCACACGTATGTCTATTGTGGCCCTATTCACAATAGCAAAGACTTGGAATCAACTCAAATGTCCATCAGTGATAGACTGGATTAAGAAAATGTGGCACATATACACCATGAAATACTATGCAGCCATAAAGAAGGATGAGTTTGTGTCCTTTGTAGGGACATGGATGCAGCTGGAAACCATCATTCTCAGCAAACTATAGCAAGAATAGAAAACCAAATACCGCATGTTCTCACTCATAGTTGGGAATTGAACAATGAGATCACTTGGACGCAGGAAGGGGAGCATCACACACTGGGTCATAATGTGGGGAGGGAGTAGGGGGGAGGGATAGCATTAGGAGATATACCTAATGTAAATGATGAGTTAATGGGTGCAGTTCACCAACATGGCACACGTATATATATGTGACAAACCTGCACATGGTACACATGTACCCTAGAACCTAAAGTATAATAATAATAATAATAAAGTAAGAAAAAAAAAGAGTTTTCCATTTTGGATAACTAATCCATTTTGGATAAAACTAAATATGCATATTTCACTTGGACTTTGTGTAAGTTAGTTTAGGTTGAAATGCTAAAGAATAAGAGTTTTATGTGGTTAAAAAAAGCCACATAAAATTTCCCACTTTAACCATTTTTAACTTTACAATCTAGTATTATTAATTACATTCACTATTTTATGCAACTATAATCACTTTTTTCAAAACAACTATAGACAGACACTCTGTACCCACGAAGCCATAACTCCCCATTCTGCTTTACCCTTAGTGCCTTTTAAGTTTTAATCTAGTTTCTGTCTCCACAGGTTTGCCTACTTTAGATATTTTATATTGATGGAATTGTAAAATATGTGTTCTTTTATGTTTGGCTGTTGTTTAGCATCATAGTTTCAAGATTCATCCGTGTTGAAGCATGGGTCAATTTTACCACGTTTTTATTATGTATTCATTTGTTGATAGACACACATTATTTCTACCATTTGGCTATTTTGAAGAATGTTTCTATCAACACTGATTTACAAGTTTGTTAGAGTCCCTGTCTTCAATTTTTAGGGGTATATACCTGGGAGTGAACTTGCTGGGTCATATGATAATTTTGTTCAGCTTTTTGAGGAATTGACAGTTTTCTACAGTGGCTATGCCAGTTTGCATTTCCACCAGTAATGTGTAAGAGTTCCCATTTCTCCACATCCTTATCAATTCTTATTGTTATTATTATTATTGCCATCTTAATGGGGGTGAATTGATAACTCATCATGGCTTTGATTTGGATTCTCCCTACAGATGAATGATGTTGAACATTTTTTCATGTGATTATTGGTCATTTGTATATATTATTTGTGGAAATATATATTCAAGCCCTTTGACCATTTTTAATTGGGTTGTTTATCTTTCTGTTTTTTAGTTATAGTAGTTCTTTATAATCTGAATGTTAAACCTTTACCAAATACATGATTTTCATGTATTTTCTCTCATTCTGTTGGTTGACTTTTCACTCTATCGATAACGGTATTTGATATACAAAAGTTCTTTTAGATTTCGATGAAGTGCAGCTTTATATTTTTCTTTCATTGACTATGCTTTTGATGTAATCATTTCAAAAAATATAGCCAAATGCGAGCATGAAAGTTTTGTGTTAACTTTCTTCTGAAAGTTTTGTATTAGTTCTTAAGTTTAGGATTATGATCTAGTTTTAGTTAATTTTCTCTGTGGTGAAAGACAAGGGTCCAACTTCATTTTTTACATTTGGATATCCAATTTTATTATTATCATGTTGAAAAAACTATTCTTGTCCCATTGAACTGTCTCAGCGTTCTTGTAGAAAATTAATTGGCTGTATACGTGTTTTAAAAATAAAAACAGCCGGGCGCGGTGGCTCATGCTTGTAATCCCAGCACGTTGAGAGACTGAGGTGGGCGGATCATGAGTTCAGGAGTTCGAGGCCATCCTGACCAACATGTTGAAACCCCGTCTCTACTAAAAGTACAAAAATTAGCCAGGCGTGGTGGCACATGCCTGTAATCCCAGCTACTCAGGAGACTGAGGCAGGAGAATCCCTTGAACCAGGGAGGCAGAGGTTGCAGTGAGCTGAGATCACGCCACTGCACTCCAGCCTGGGGGACAGAGCAAGACTCCATCTCAAAAAAATAAAAGAAAAAGAAAAAACAGGATTTGTTATAGTCTCTTACATTTGAAAGTCTGGAAGCAAAGTTAGACATAAAAAATGTTAGCCTAAGTACTCAGCATTTATAAAAGTCTAGGAATAGGAAACATTTAGATTAGGGATGAAAAATCAGATAAGAATTCAGTAAACCTACAACATAAACACTGATAAGCTTTCTTTCCTTTCTTTAACTCATAAAGAACACATTTTAAATAATCATCTGAAAACCACCCCTAGATTATAAATGTGACTTTGAATGGTAGAGGTTGAAGAAACCAGAAACAATTAGAAAGGCAATGACAGCTTCTTTAATGAGTAAAATCAGCATTTACAGGGAAAGTCAGTTTCATTTTCACCTCGGTGTAAAACTTTCTTCCAGAAAACTTAGGAGAATGTCATTACATAAAATACTGGTTTGACAAATACATTAGAATTTGGGTCAGGCTGATAAATTATACTGGAAATGGCATAACTACAAAATGTTATGTCTCATATAGCTACATTAAATGACTGTGTGTAGAAATTATGCCCTGTCCACTTAAAACTAGATTTTTTTTTTCTAATTTTATTGAACAGAATTTACCATTTGAGTGGACACTGAGAGACCTTGATTTTTTTCCCATATTCTGCCACAATGTTATCTGACACCTTGGAAAGTAATTTAAACTCAATAAAATGAAGATAATTGCACTTACCTCACAGAGATGTAGAGAGTGTTAATGAGATCATGTCTACAAAGTGATTCAAAGTCTTTAGTTTGTAATATAAATAGCAAGCATAACTATATTTTTCCAGATGTCTAATAATGATAACTATAAATATGATGAATTGAAAAGTTAAAAGGCTGCCAGTAAAAGTAAAATGTTTTCATTTTAATTGCTAGGCATTTAAATGTTCCCTCTTGCATGTTTGGATTATAGGAAGTGCACAGAAACATTACTTATGAGTTCCATTTTAATAAGGACATGTGCCCCAAGTTTCAACTCTAGTACTTAACTTCTAGCCAAATACAGAAAAATTGAACTACTTCTTTTTTTTTTGTAATTATGTCTCATAAATCACTGTAGAAGTTTAATAAAATAAATCACAGCATAAATTTTAATGAAACCTATACATTATTTCTTCAAAATGTTTCTTAGTATGAAATAGAAGATCATGGTTTCAGTTCCAAATCTCATTACTCAATTGTCATACCTTCAGTGTGTCTTTATTCCTGAGCTGATAAAGCCAAATATTAATATCCTCTAATCAGCTCCTATCCTGTTAAATATTTCTCAGTGCAGAAATTCATGTAATCAGACCCAAACTATTTTTAAGTTCATAGCCTACACTATAATCCTACTGCTGTCAACCATTTGTGAATTAAAGCACTTATCTTTGAAACTGAATTGCATTTTACATTAAATGAGCCAGAAAAAGCAATGTTGATTCTAACGGGAACAGGCATGATAATCTCCTGGCAAAGATGCTCTTCAAAGTACTAATTTTTGGCAGCTGTGGTGGTTCACTGCCTACTGTAGTTGGCCTTGGGATAGACATTGCAGACAGGGACTTTCAAATGAGACCAGACATTAGGTCTGGATTCAATAATTACCAGAGTAAAGGAGGTCATTCTCTGCAGCAACCAGCAGGGTAATTGCATCCTAAAGGACAGCAGAGTTTCTTGTCATGTCCTGTGATGGCAGTATGAGTTGCATTGATTTGATTGGTTATTGTTGGCTCACATCCAACATGTTGTGAGTAGTAGCACATCACACTCCACACACACACACACACACACACACACAGACGATTAGTCTGAGAGAAAATTTTCAATAACTTCTTGCAACAGGAAAGTAAGTTTTATTTTGTTTTTAGCTCTCTTCTGTAATCCATCAAAATTAATGAGTCCATTACTGTGTATCAGAGTTAAAAAAAAACAACACATTCTTCATCTATCCACCTAGACACTGTTTAAACAAAACAACTGATTCAGAAAATGTCTCTTTTCTCAAAATCAGCCACATTCTTAGTAGCTTACTGGAAAAAAAAATCTGTTAGAATTTCAGATTGACACTTGTTAGTGATATTCAAATAAAAATTATCAGTATTTACCCACATATGTGCGCGCGCGCACACACACACACACACCCCACTCCAAACCAGCACCATCTCCCATTTTTATTTTCATTACTATTATTAGCAGCTGTAGTAAAATGGGTTTATGTCTGCCTCAGACGAGAAACAAGCAGGTCTGGAAAAGACAGGAAATCTTCATTTGAAATGTAAGATTTTTTCCATAACAAAGAACTAATCTTGCCAGAATTAAAAAGGCAACAACAAACAAAACAAAACCAATCCCCAACTTTCTGGTAAGAAAGTGAGCCAGGCATTCCATAATATTAGGTAAGGATGTGTCCTTCACATTAGAAACAAATTAAACAAAGTAATGTATATCTTAAGTTAAATCTAACCTTTATTTAAATATTAAAGGAAAAGAAGAGCTTTCTGCTTAGTTTCTGGTAGTTAACCATTGATGTAAAAGCCACTCAAGTAAATGTCAATTTTATTTATATACAGTAGCAATGAACAATTTGAAATGAAACTAAGACAATGAGTCCATTTACAATAGTATAGAAAAAGGAGAATACCTATGAATAAATACAACACAAGAAATGCAAGACTTATACACTGATAACTACAAAACCTATTAAAAGAAATCTAAAATCTAAATAAGTGGGAAAATATTCTGTATTCATGAATTGGAAGACAATATTCCTGGGATGACAATGCTCCTTATACTGATCTCCAGATTCACTGTAATCATTGTCACAATCCTGGTGGAATTTTTGCAAAAATTTACCTGCTGATGCTAAAATTCATATGGATATTCAAGGTATCCAGAATAGTTAAAAGAGTGTTGATTTTAAAACTTTCTACAAAGTTATACTAATCAGGATAGTGTATACTGGTCTCAAGATAGACAAACAAATCAATTAAATAGAATTGAGTGTCCAGAAATAAATCCATACTTTGTGGTGAATTGATTTTTGCCAAAGGTACCAAAACAACAGGGAGGGAATGGTATTGTTTAACAACTGGTGTTGGAATAACTGGTGGTGGAATAATTTTTAACAACTGGTGCTGGATATCCACATGCAAAAGGGTGCAGTTGGAGTCTTACTTCACAGAATTTACAATCATTAACTGACAATAGCTTTAAATAATTTAACTGTTAAAGCTATGATTACCTTAGAGGAAAACGAGTGAATGTTTCTGTGACTTTTCATATGGCAGTGGTTTTTCAGATATGACATCTAAAGCTAAAGCAATACAATTAAAAATAAATTAGACTTTGTCAGAATTAAAAACCTTTGTATTTCAAATAGCAGTATCAAGAAAGTGAAAGGACAACTTACAGAATGGGGAAAAATATTTGCAAATCATGTATCTCATGAAGTTTAATATCTACTCCCCAGAACATATACGTATATTCTGAATAAATATATATATTTCTTAGTACTTAATAATAAAAGGGCAGATAACCTAATTTAAAAATGGGCAAAGAATTTGAAATAACGTGCATCCAAAAGATGATATATAAAAGGTCAATTAGCATGAGAAAATACGTTCAATATCATTAATCACTAAAAATGCAAACCAGAACCATGCCACAACATCAGGATATCTAAAATAAAAAAGACAATAACAAGTATTGAGAGGGAGGATAATAGAGAAATTAAAATCCTTATACAAGGCTGGTGGAAACATACAATGATGTAACCACTCTGCAGAAACAGATTGGCAATTACTCAAGATGTTAAACATAGCATTGGCAGATGACCCAACATTTCCAATCCTAGTTATATATACAAGAAAAATAAAAACATGCTCACACACAAAAAATTACATGTGTATTTATTGCTGCATTATTTCTAGTAGGAAAAAAAAGGTGGAAACAAACAAAAATTCTATCCACTAATGAATAGGTAAATAAAATGGAATATTGCTCAGTCGTTAAAAAGGAATGGAATACTGATGTACGCTACAACATGGACAAAGCTTGAAAACATTATGCTAAGTCAACCAAGTCAGACATAAAACGCCACATATATGATTCTATCATATGAAATGTTCAGCTTAGGCAAACCCACAGAGATAATGAATTTGGTGGTTGCCAAAGACCGGAAGTGGGAACATTAGGCAAATGAGGAAGAGCAGCGACTCATAACTCATGATGGGTATGAGGTTTCTTTGGGGAATGAGGAAAATGTTCTTGGATTAGTTATGATCATTGTGCAACTTTGCGAATGTATTAAAAACCACTGGGTTTTGCATTTAAATGGTAAATTTTGTCACATATAAATTATCTTTCAACTAAATAAAATCATTGGAGAATTACATTAAATTTTGTGTCAGTGAAGGAATAGTGTACGAGGGCACATAGCAATCATTACAGCAGAAATGTAAATAACTTTTACTTTTTAATTTTTTTCTCCATGTATCCCCTAATAAATATTCGGAGAAATAAATGTTCTTGGAATTACTAACTTCTGTATGAAGAGTAGGTATTAGACATATTGTCTAATATCAGAAACACACTTCTTGTGTGAGACAGTAACTGTGAAATTGTATTAGAGTCTGTATCCCTTTCTCCTGTAAACATCAAGGAGAATGTGTTGTGATTTGTGCTCACACTAAAGATCCCAGATTTTCTAGTTAAGAGATAAGCAATGTCATATTACTTGATTTATCAGCAGTATTTGCCCTATTAATTACTTGTTGTGAAGTGATTTTTATTTGCATTTGCACTTTCTTCAACTGGCTTTGAGGGACCCTACTTGGTTTTCATCCTTTATTACAGGCCATTCCTTGTCAAAACCTTATGCTGGTTCCATCCTTTTTCTCTGACCTTACACTTGCATTGCTTAGGGTTCAGTCATTGGTCCACTTACCAAGTTTCTATATTTACTATATCAGTAATTATATACATTTCAGAGTTTTACATATCATCAATGTACTAATGGCCTGCAAATGTATACCCCCAGACCAGATCTGTCATCTAAACTCTAAGCTCATTTTTGCAGCTACATACTTAATAAATCATTAGAACATTTAATACAAAATTTGGGCTTAACATGGTTAACTGATTCCTCAGTTAGCATGAGAAAAGATGTTCGATATCATTAATCATTAAGAAACATAAATCAGAACCATGCCACAACATCAGGATAGCTAAAACAAAAAAGACAATAACAAGTATCCCTCCCAACCCCCCTCAAAACAAAACAAAACTATGTCACCCACAGGTTTTCCAAGTTATTTCATGGCTAGCTCATCTCTCTAGTCTCAGGACAAATCATTTGGAGTCATGTTTTATGCTTCTCTTTTACATACACCATACCCAATCTGTTAGGAAACAGTGTTGGCTCTACCTTTAAAATACATGTAAAATGTGTCTACTTCTCACTATATTGATTGCTTCCTCTCTGATTCAAGCCACCACCAACTCTCACTGTAATAATTTCCTCAAATGTCTCTCTACTTCTACTTATTTAATGTTCCACGATATATTCTTCCCCAGAAAATAAGGTAATTATTTAAAAACATAAATTGGTTTACATTACTTCTCTGCTCATAACCCTCTAGTGGCTTCTTGTTTCACTCAAAAAGCTTCAGTTAGTATAAAGTCTATGAGACCCTAAATGAGAGTGGGATTGTAAGTTTTGGTTGCTATCAGTCACTTGTACAATATTAAGAAAGCTATTGTTCTCTTCTGGATCTAAGTTATTCATGTGTAAATTCAAGAGGGAGACGACAGGATCTCAACGTCTTTTTCAATAAATTTTGCAGCTTATCAAAATATTTTTCATACTTTTTATGCTCCAGCCAGAGCAATTAGGCAATAAAAAGAAATAAAAGGCATAAAATTGGAAAGGAAGAAGTTAAATTGTCCCAATTTACAGATAACATGATCTTAAATATAGAAACTCCAACAACCCCACCAAAACAACTGTTAGAATTCATAAATACATGAATTTAGCAAAGTTCCATGATACAAAATCAATATACAAAAACCAATAGTGTTTCTGTACACTAAGAATTAACTATCCAAAAACAAAATCAAGAAATAATTCCATTTACAGTAGCTACAGAAAATTTAAATATGTAGGAACAAACTTAATGAAGAAGGTGAAAGATTTATACAATGAAAACTGTGAGACATTAATACAAGAAATTGAAGAAAACATAAATAAATTAAAAAATATCTTGTGTTTATCGGCTGAAAAATTTAACATTTCTAAAATAGCCACACAATCCAAAGTGATCTATAGATTTGATGCAATACTTATCAAAATTCCAATGACATTTTTCACAAAAATAGAAAAAACATCCTAATTTTCTTATGGAAGCACAAAAACCCTGATTAACCCAAATAATCCTGAAGTCATTGGAACAGAGCTGGAGGCATCACACTAGCAGACTTCCAAATACACTACAAAGCTATATTAATCAAAACAGCACAGTACTTGCATAAAAACAGACACTTAGAGCAATAGAACAAAATATAGAGCCCAGAAATAAATCCAGGAATCTACCAACAATTGATTTTGGAAAAGGACAGTCTCTTCAATAAGTGGCATTGAGTCAACTGGATATTTGCACATCCGCACATGGAAGAATGAGTTTAGAACCATATCACATCATATACAAAATTAACTGTTCTCACATGGAGATGATTAACATCACATGGAATTTTAAAGGAATATACACAACTCTTGAGCTCACTGCAATAGCAACAGGAGGTGGCTAAGAAATTATTGTAGTAGTACAGTATGCACTGCAGTTAATTTTATGTGATTATGATTTAATATTGTCTCCTTATATTTGGTGACATTTTTCTCAACCATACACACTGTAAATGTTTTGTGCATATGTTTTGATAAATTCTAACTTTTTATAATAGATATGTGTATATATTTATGCTAATAAATGATAAACCAGGCTAGTTGCTATACATATTTTATGCATTCATGACATACCTAGCTTTTTCTTAATTAAAAAAATATTTCTATACTACATGGTTTATCTGCAAGATTTTCAAATTGCTGAAAATCTCCAAAACATTTTTGAATACATTTATTGAAAAAAGTCTGCATATAAATGAACCCATGGGGTTCGAACCCATGTTGCTCAAGGGCCACCTGTATACAAATGTTATCTGTCAATTAAAAATAGAAATAAATAGCTAAACTAAATAAGTTTTTCATGTTTAAATTATAAAACAAAATTCTGAGAAAAATTACAGATAAAAATGAATCAAATTATAGAAATATGGATTTTCCACTTAATATTTACAGTAACTATTATTGACATTTTTCTACATATGCTAAAAGATATTTTTTTCATTGAGGAATCATTTACATGCAATTAAATGAGTAGATCTTTACATTGCAGGTTCATGAGTTTTGAGAATTGCATACAGCCTGTCCCCACACTCTTATCAAAATATAAGATATTCAGGCTTCCAAAAAAGAGACAAAGTACCTCTTTCTTGTTAATCAGACTTACTCCAGAAAACAGTGTTTTGATTTTGTTTACTATGCATTAGTTTTGGTTGTTTTGAAATTACAAATGAATGGAATTATACAGCCTGTACTCTTGTGTATTTGCCTTCTCTAATTTAGCATAATGCTTTTTAAGAAAGTAATAACTATAAAATAATGTTATAATAAAATGGGCTTCATCAAAACTGAAAACTCGCCAACAAAAGATAATAAAAATATGAATAGGCAAGTCACGGAATCACAGAAAGTATGCATTTCTGGTAAAGGTCTTATATTCATAATGTATAAATAACTGCATCACAAATAGCAAAAAGACAAATCAATGAAAAGTTTGCTCAAAAAGCTTGAACAAGCATTTTACAAATGAAAATATGCAAATTTTCTATGCTTTTGCATAAAATGCTGGTTTATTCTTTTATATTGCTGAATAATATTTCATTGTAGGGAAATACAATTTATCAATTATTCAATTGATGGACATACTCTTTAGTGTATATATATTTTCATTTATTTGAGTATGTATGTGTGATATTGCTGGCTACAAGGCACCATAATACTCCTCCAACAAGGTATGAGTGTTCCAGGATCTATAAATTCTTAATAAAATTTGTGTTTGATCTTACTAATTTTAGACATACTGGTAGATATGTAGTGGTATTCAATTGCAGTTTTAATTTACATTACCCTGATAACTAATAATATTGAGCACACTTTTATTTGTGCATAAGCCATTTGGATATTTTCCTTTGTAAAATGCCTGTTCAAGATTTTTGTGCAAAGTTTTCATTAATGTGTCTTTTTGCTATTTGTGATGCAGTCAAATACATATCCAAATGGCTTATACACAAATAAATAAAAATGAGCTCAATATCATTATAATAGGTCATACATATGTATATATATATAAAACCTTTATCACAAAGCTTTATAAATACTTTCCATGATTCTGTGACTTACCTGTTTGTATTTGTTTGTCTTTTGTTTGAAAGTTTTAGTTTTAATGACGCCCCCTTTTTTTTTTTTTTTTGAGATAGAATTTCGCTGTTCTTGCCCAGGTTGCAGTAGTGCAATGGCACGATCTCAGCTCACCACAACCTCTAGCTCCCAGGTTCAAGTGATTCTCCTGACTCAGCCTCCTGAGTAGCTGGGATTACAGGCACCCACCACCACACCTGGCTAATTTTTATATTTTCAGTAGAGACGGGGTTTCATCCTGTTGGCCAGGCTGGTCTCAAACTCCCAACCTTAGGTGATCTGCCCATCTCGCCCTTCCAAAGTGCTGGGATTACAGGCGTGAGCCACCATGCCTGAAGCCCATTTTATTACAATATTATAGTTGATACTTTCTAGTTGTTATATTCAAATAATCTTTGCTTTTGCCAAGGTTATGATTAGTCTTCCTTATATTGTTTTAGAAATCTGATTATTCTAAATGTATCATATGATCTCTATGTGTATCTCTAATCAACTTTTGTAAATGGTGTCAGATATTTGTAGTATTAGTTAAGGTTAGCATTTCTTCTTCTTCATTTAAGTAGTCAGTCAATTGAATACTCTGTTGAAAACCTTCCTTATAACATTGAATTTCTTTGATGCCTCAAGTTGAAAATAATTGTCTCTACAAGTATTTATTTTTGAAGTTTCCCTATTGATTTCAAATAAGAAGAGTTTTAATTTTTTAATATCCACTCTCCCTGCTTTTTATTTTCTTATTTTATTGCCAGGGCTGGGACCTCCACTACAATGTTTACACAAGTAGTGATTGCAGATGTATTTGCCTTGTCTTTGACCTTTGGTAGTAGGGAAGTATTCCATCTTCTTACTCTTAAATATGATGTTAGCTATGAGCCTTGTATAGATGCCTTTTATTAGATTTATGCAGGTTAGATTTACTAGAGTGATGTCTTCTATTCCTTGTTTACTAAGTTTTTTTCTTTTTATATAAATGTGTATTTAATTTTTGTCATTTTTTGCATCTATGAAATTATCATGAAATCCTTTTGTTATTGTATTAATAGAGAGGACTACAAGAATTAATTTTCAAGTGGTAAACTCAGTTTTAATTTTTGGGATAAATCTCACATGTTTATCATGCATTAAAAATTTCTCGTTTTCATTTGTCAATATTTTGTTAATGACCTTTGCCATGGATTTATGAGGGAAATTAATCTATAATTTCCTTTGCTTGTATTTTTAAGTTCGTTTTGTTATCAATGCAATATTGTCCTCACACAATGTTTGGAAGTGCTATCTCTTATTTGCGTTAAAATTTTGTTTAAAATGGCTATATTTTTCTTAAATATTTGACTGTATGAGTGTGCATACACAGCTTGTAATATTGAATATGGTGTATTTATTAAACATAGAGCCATGCAGATTTTCTCTTTTGTGTCAATGTTGGTGATCTTTGTATTCAAAATATTTGCACATTTTACCAAAAATGTTAATTGACATAAAATCTCTAATAAGATTCCCATATCTTTAAAGTCCATAAGATCTATGGACTTTATGTAGTGTTGTCCCATTTTTAATTCATATTGTTATTTGTGTTTTCTTTTTTATCACTGATCAGCTAACTAAACTCTTAACAAATTTATTAATCTAAAAATAAGCAACTTTTGTCTTTATTTTTCTTCAGGGCTTTCCTATTTTCTGTTTCACTGAGTTTCACTCATGAATTCCTTTTCTTGCTTTCTTTAAATTATCTCATTTTTCTAGCTTATTAAGGTAAAAGTTTAGATCATTAAGTTTGCAGTTTTCTTTTTTAGTGTAATTACAACAAGTTCTTTTGTGATTTTTAAATTTTGATCGCCTGTGTTTTTATTACCATTCAATTTGACATAGCTCCTAATTCCCTTTGAAATTCTATTTTGATCCATGCTCTATTTAATAATAGGTTGTTAAATTTTCAAATATTTGACAATATTCCAGATATTTGGCAGGTTTTTGTTGTTTTTGTTAATTTATTTAAAGCCAAAGAGAGGCCAGGCACAATGGTTCATGCCTACAATCCCAGCACTTTCGGAGGCCAAAGTGGGCAGATCATGAGGTCAGAAGATTGAGACCATCCTAGCTAACATGGGGAAACCCTGTCTCTACTAAAAACACAAAAAATTAGCCAGGTGTGGTAGCATGCACCTGTAGTCCCAGCTACTCGGGAGGCTGAGGCAGGAGTATCACTTGAACCTGGGAGGCAGAGATTGCAGTAAGCCAACTTGGTGCCTCTGCACTCCAGCCTGGTGTTATGCTAACTTTAATTCTTTAAAATTAGCTGAGACATATTTTTATGGTGCAGCATAGAGTCTAAATTGGTTAAAATTTTCTTTGAACTTGAAAACAATTTATTATGCAATTGTTGTATGTAATGTTTATAAAAGCCAATTAGATTAGGTTGGTTACAGTGCTGTTCAAGTGTTTAATATTATTTCTTATATCCTGTTGAAAATATTACCAAGAGATAAGTGTTTAAATTGCCAACTGTAATTGTCAATTTGTCTATTTCTCTTTAGTTTTTGCTTTGCTCATACTTGCTGCATGTATTATGTTTTGCCTTCTTGATGATATGACCCTTTACCATTAGGAAATGTTACTCGTTTGCTCTGGACATAAAATATGTCATGAAGTTTATTTTCTCTAATATCAATATAGACACTTCAGTTTTTTTCATGACTAGTGCTTCTGTGATAAACTGGTTTTCATTCTTTTATACTTAACAAAACTGTATCTTCTTATTTAACGTATACCTCTTGAAACAGCATATAATTCCGTTCTGCTTTTTACACATTTTAACAATTTATTTCCGTTAGTTGAAATGTTTGTTCCAATACCTTTTAGCAATTGCTGTTGAAGGTGAACTTATGGCCTCAGCTTATTTGTATTTTATCTGTTACACTTATCATTTTCTCTACTTTTTTATTCTTGTTTTTCACAATTTCTAGTACTTCACTAATGTGACTGTTGACTCATTATGTATGCCCTTTGTGTTATTTTTAGTGCTAGTTCTAGGGCTGACAAATAAGCTTCCACTTATTCCCATCTATATATATTTGAGACTGGGTCTCAATCTGTCACCCAGGCTGGAATGCATTGGTGCAGTCATGGTTCACTGTAGCTTCCAACTCCTGGGCTCAATTGATCCTCCCACCTCAACCTCCCAAGTAGCTGGGACTACAGGAGCACACCACCATGCCCGGCTAATTTTCTTATTTTCTGTAGAGACAGGGTCTCACTATGTTGCCCAGGCTGGTCTCAAAATCCTGTGCTTATATGATCCTCTTGACTTGGTCTCCCAAAGTGCTGGAATTAAAGGCATGAGCCTCTGTGCCTGGTTGTATATGTAGTATAAGAATTTTACAACAGTATGCTGTATATTCTCTCACCCGTCCTACTATTATCCTACATCTTACATCTATGAGTTTTACAAACTGTATCATACATTGTTATTGCCTTTACACTTTAGTCTTTTAAACAAATTAAAAATGGAAATATTTTACCTATGTACATATTGACAATTTCTAGTGCTTCTCATTCCTTTATGTAGAACTGAGTGTTTATCCAGTATCGTTTTACACAGTCTGAAGAATACTCTCTAATGCATTTTGAGCTGGAGGTCTGCTGATAATCAATTTTCTTACCACTTGTTTTTTTTTTTTTTTTTAATTTTTGTGTGTAGGTTAACCTTATATTTGAAGATTATTTTCATTAGATAGACAATTCTAAGGGACAAGATGCACTGTTTCTTTTCTGCACTTTAAAGATGGCACTACTTTTTCTTTCAGGGTGAATAGCTCCTGACCAGAAATATGTCTTATTTCTCTGATTACTTTTAAGAGTGTTTAATATCAATTATCAACAATTTGATTCATCGTGTCTTGGTATAATTTTCTTGGTATAGTTTTCTTTCTGCTTACTCTTCTTGGGGGGGGGGGTCTTTGAACTTGAGATTTTTTTTGTTTTTCATCAAAGTCTCATCAAATTTGGAACATGTTCTGTCATTAATCAAATGTTTTTCGTCAGAATATATTTTTCCTTTTTTTTGTTTTATACTCTTTTGGTACATGTTAACCTCTTAATATTGCTTCACAAGTCAATGAAGCAATGTTCATTTCTTATTAGTTTTTGTGTGTGTTCTGCAGTTTAAATAGTTCCTATTAGTCTTTCTAATATAAAGTTCCTATTGCTCTTTCTAATATGTAATATATTTTTTATATATATTTTATAGATAAAATTACCTATATTATAGGGCCATTATATATAATATTTTATAGATATTTATAATCTGTTATCTATACATCTATATAATACCCTATATTATCTATGATATGTATTATATCATATACATATTATATCATAGATTATATTATCTATATCATATATAATATTATATATATGGTGCCTAACAAAGAATTAATAATAGCTGTTATAAGGAAGCTCAAGAAATTTTGAGAAAGTACAGAAAAATAATTAAGAAATTTATTAAAGAAATTTAACAGAGAGATTGAAATAATATAAACTCAAGCAGAAATCCTGAAGCTGAAAACCATAATCAATGAAATAAAAATGCAGGAGAGAACATTGACAGAAGAATTTGTTACAGTAGGTAGCTAGTCAGACATGAAGCAAATTGTTACAGTAGGTAGCTAGTCAGGCATGAACAGGGCAGGGCTCCCCTAACCCACCTCACCAGGAAAGTCAGGTGACCATCAGGTAATTGTCAAGCAGTTGTTACACTGTCTCTCTAAAACAATGATTGGTTGCAGACAGCGCCAAGGAAAGGCAGACTCCCTACGGACAGAAAATCCTGAAACCAGTGATCAGCAACTTCCTGAAAACATCTCAGGAGTTGGGTGACTGGGCTCAAGCAAGTGCATTAACAGACAAAATGGTAGAGTTTAACTAACTGATTAGACCTTCCAGGGACATTTCACCAGTAAAAAGAAAGCCTCAAGCGAGCATGAGTAAACTTCCAGTAAATGGACTGTGCATGCAGCCCTGCCAAGCAGGCCACTGTGCATGTGGACAGCCCACTCCAAGCGAAGATTCAGGGGAGAAGGGACACAAGACCCCAGAAGTATGGCAACATGTAAAACCCCAAGTCAAAAGGTCAAACCATGCACTTGTCTTCTAAGTTGTCTGCTTGACCTTCTTTCAAATGTACGTTCCTTCCTTTGTTCCAGCTTTACAGCTTTTTAACAAATGTTCTCTCTTGCTCCAAAACTTGCCTCGGTCTCTTCTTCTGCCTTATGCCCCTCAGTCAAATTCATTCTTCTGAGGAGGCAAGAATTGAGGTTGCTACAGACTTATGTGGATTCACCACCCTAACATATTTTGTTGCTGTGTGACTTGGATAACTTTCAACACCAACATACTTTGGTACTGCATGACTCAGACACATTCCCTAGTGCCTCGTCTCTGTGCCTCATCTTCTTCAGCTGGAAGTGTTCAACATCTGTACACAGTTTTCTTCTCCTACTTACTTACTATCCAAACCCCAGAATAAGTTCTCAGTCATAAGTGACTCTGCTCCCCCCAGGTGGTGATCTCTCAGCTTATCCTGACAGGTGACTCACAGAGGTGGGAAGGACCCTGGAATTAGAACTGAGGCATTAATTGATCTCCTGGACAGGAGGCTTATGATAGTGATAGGGCTAAAGCCTAAAATCATACAATGTCTAGGGTTTCCACTGCTTTTTCAAGTAAAATCAGCTCTTTCCCAAGAACCCATACTGCCTATTTTTCTGTTTTCTCTGTGTGTTCTGAAATGGCCTTGTATAACCACCAGACTGTCCACCTTGGGGACAATTCTGCCTCTTTGCTTTCATTTCACATACCACATGACTTCTTAAACACACACTCCCTTTTATTTGTAAACCAATGACTTTTACTGCATTTGTTTGGCAGCAAAGACATGGGCTCCCTTACGGATATCCCTGAGATTTATATTTGTTTATACCCTACCAGCTCAGATGACCTCCAACCCTTCACCTGTCTGTATGTTGGTACATTGCCCAGGCAGACACTAATTGGAACTCCGGCTCTGTCAGTTCCTTATGACTTACCATATGCTTTTTGTTCCTGTTATTCCCCAGGGCCAAGTTTTCTACTGGCTTTTGAAGTAGTCCGTTTGCCTGCATAGGGCCTCACTCTGACCTTTCAAGGATCCCACCCATTTTTTGTTTTTAAGTTAGCATACCTTTCGGATAACGAAAAATTCTTCCTTTGCCATTTGTGAACTCTTATCTCAAGCCCCAAGTCCTCCAGAGGTTACTACTCTCAAATCCAAGGGCTGCTGGTTTTGCGAACATATGAAGACTTTCCATGAGTATTCATTTTCCTTCCTTCCACTTCCTCCTGTAACCTCCATTTCTGTAATTAATTCCATGCCCTTTTCAATATGCATCAAGACCTTCAAGGTCATATTCAAAGGGAGCTGGAGGGAAGTCCAGCCCCCTTGTGGCAGTTAGCTGAAAAACAGAATTCTCATCTACTTAAGGAACGTGGCAAATTGGAATCTGAGAAAAGAGATAATCATTTTATTGGCAAATGCTCTTGGTGAGAGTCACTCTAAAGTCATGGAGACAAGTATATAGGCCAGCCCAAGGACGCAGGTGCAAGAGACTCATAGGACAAAGATGAAGGTTGGTCCCAGGCTAAGAGATTGCCATTAGAATAGAGATGAAATGTTAGGGGTACATAGTAAGACCAGCTATTCTGGAACCCCAAGGATGAACAGGGGTCCAACTCTTCACTCCAGTATCTCATCTGTTCTCAAGTGGGTAATTGTGATGAGATAGTACCAAGGGTATACAGTAAGACTGGTTTGTTTCAGAACCATGATGGGGGATGCCCATTATGGTAATAGGCAAGTAGAGGGAATGCTTTCTTTTACGCTTTTCCTTTTTCTGCTCTGTTATCTCTTCACAGATGGGTAATCATATCTCCATAACATAGGACGTGCCCCTTGGATGCTTCCTCCAAAACTGGTAAAAGTTTAATTCCCCCAAACCTTAAAACAAAAATCTAGTTTTCCTTTGTAATACTGTTTGGCTTAATGACCTGGGAGGAAGCTACAAAAGTCAGCCTTAGGACCCAGTGCCCCATGCAGGAGTTCTTGGTTAGCCTTTTCGGTCTTTTTAAACTAAGAGCAGAATAAGGAGGAGAGGGCTAAGGAAAAGGAGAAACCCAGGGAGAGGAGGCAGGCTCAACTATTGGCTGCTCTGCAAGCCCACCAGCCCCCTTCAAGTTGCCCTAAGGACACTCCTCCAGGTAACTGCCATTGGTATAGGAAGCCAGGCCACTGGAAGGCAAACTGCGCCCCAATGGGATAAATAGGAAAATGCCTCCCACGCCTTATCCTCTCTGCCACAAGCACAGCCACTGGAAATGAGACTGCCTTGAGGGCCAAAGGGTCCCTGGGAAGAATCTCAACCCCTGTTGGCCTTGGGCTGAAGGGGCTCTCTGCTCCAGCTGGTTTCCAAATCAGACATTGTCATCAATAGTACAAACTATGGACAACTCTGTAGGTGGCAAGTAAAATGATACATCTCCCTTTTGAGGTGAAGAGCTGCCTGCTCTGTGCTCATCTCCTTCTCTGAACAAACCTCCTCCAAATTCTGTTGGGTAATTGGGGCAAATGGCATCCCTTCTCTCCAAAAGAAATAATTTACACCCCTTTATATTACTTAAGGGACCAGTTACCATTCTCTGATCAGTCCCTAGTATGTCTAAATACCCCACACCTCTTTGGGGCAAAAATATACTTTCCAAGATGGGTGTCTCCTTAACATTTACCCAACCGCTGAATTCATCTTTCTTTCTAATAGCTCTATTTCTTTTGGGAAAGCTATCTGAATATTTAACCAATAATTTCATCCTGGAAGGTCTTACTTCAGGGATTTAGAAATAGCCCACGCTTATTCAGGCAAGCCCTGCAAAACTCTAACTGAGCAATCTCTTAAGGGGGGATAACTTGTACATTATATAGGTAACATCCTTCTCTGCTCCCTTCTCACAGGACTTGCACAGCAACATGCAGTACGAATCTTAACTTTCTAAGAGAAGGGGAAATTACTTGTTTAACTCAAAGGTTATATAGGTAAAGAGGTATTTCTAGTAAGGAAGGTTATAAAGAAAAGAGATTTAACTCAGAAGGCATGACTATAGCCATGAGTTGCCTGGGTATGTTGGCAGCCTCAGGGTTTTTTTGGAGTTGTCCTCATCACCTTTTTTTATTTTAACATTCTTCTAATAACCTGATTTTTCTCTTTTTGCTTTCAGGCCATCAAGCTCTAGATAATCCTCAGTGAGGGATAGTGTCTTCTCAATATTCGATTCACCCTTCTACAGAGGACACCTAGATGGCCCATTAGTGGGACATAACAGAGGTGAAATCCTGCCTCTGTCTCCTTTGGACCTAGCTGGATACCACTTTCACCAACACATAGATGCCCTCCTGCCCTGACAGCTAGCAAGAGGCGAAGATGCACAGAACCATGACCACCACCCCTCTGTCAGCAGAAAGCAGTTACAGGAGACTGACCTTTATGAATTTTCCCCAAAGAATTAGAGTCTTGAACTCTTGACATGGGAAATAATACAGTAGGTAGTTAGTCAAGCATAAGCAGGGCACGAGAGGGCTCCGCCTGATCGGGAATGTCAGGTGACCATGAGGTGATGATCAGGTGGTTGTTAACAGTCTCTCTCAAATAATAATTGGTCACAGCCAGTGCCAGGGAGAGGTAGTCTCCCTATAGATAGAAAATCCTGAAACTGGTGATCAGCAGCTTCCCGATAAGATCTCAGGAATTGGACAAGCGAGTTCAGGCATGTGCATTACAGGCAAAATAGTGAAGTTTAACTGGTATATGACCTAGGAGCATTCAGCTGGTAAGGAAAGAATGCGTTAAGTAAGCATGTGTACAACTCCAGTAAACACAGTGCATATGCTCCCATCCCAAGCACTAGCAAGCCACTGTGTGTGCAGACAGTCCACCGAAGGGAAGATTTAGGGGAGAAAGGATGCAAGACCCTGGAAGTATACCAACATATAAAACCCTAAGTCAAAAGTCAAACCGCACACTTCGCTTTCAAGTTGCCTGCTTGGCCCTCTCCCAAGTGTACTTTTCTTCTTTTTGTTTCTGCTCAGAACTTTTGAAACTTTTACTCCTGATCTAAAACTTCCCTCAGTCTCTCCTTCGCCTTATGCCCCACTGTCCAATTCTTTCTGCTGAGGAAGCAGGAACTGAGGTTGCTGAAGACCCATACAGATTCGCCGGTGGTAACTCAGTTACCTGCCACTGGTAACAAGTTGATCAAGCAGAAGAAAGAAACTATAAACTTAATGAGAAGGTATTTAAAAGTATACAGTCTGTAAGAAAAAAAAGAAAAGATTTAAAGGGAAAAAAGCTTATGAGAGTTGTATGACATCATCAAAAGACGAAATTGATGCATCACTGGCATTTAAAAGACAATAAAGATAAAGAGATAAAAACTTATTTAAAGAAATAATAGCAGAAAACTTTCCAAATCTAGAGAAAGGTATAATATCTAGGTACAAAAAGTAAATAAAATTCTAATCACATTCAATCCAAAGAAAACTACCCCCATGACATACTGTAACCACATTTTCAAAGATTAAAGACAAAGAGAATCATGAAATCATCAAGAGAAAGGAGACAAAGGATATGTAAGAGAGTTTCAATATGTCTAGTAGGAGACTTCTCAGGGGAAACCTTACAGCCCAGGAGACAGTTGAATGATATATTCAAGGCACTGAGGGGGGGAAAAAAAAATTGCATACCAGTAAACCTGTGCCCAATGAAGCTGTCCTTCAGAAATGAAGGAGCTATAAAGAAAAACAAAAGCTGGAGTTCATTAGCAATGTAGAGATCATGCAGATACAAAATTCACAAAGAAACACTGAATTCAAATAGCAGCCTAGACATAATGGACCTGACAGATACTTACAGAACACTTCATCCTACAGTTGCATAATATACATTATTTTCAACTTCATATGGAACATTCTTCAAAATACATATGTAAGGCCACAAAACAAGTTTTAACAAATTTAAGAAGATTGAAAATATACAGTATTTTTTCTGACTATAATGGTATGAAAGGAAATTACATTTTGGGACCCCCAAACTCATTTAGCCAAAGGGAAAAGTCAAGCTGGGAATTGGGTCATGAAAACCTGCCTCCCCGTTTTGATTCCTAAATAAGATCACTAGAAGATGAAAGGCTACACACCTCCTCTATATTTTGCCCACAAGTAAATTCCCAGTGAGGTGTTAAAACTTCTCCATGACAATGCAAATTGATAGCTTATCTTTACAGGTGCAGTCACCCCCTGCCTGCCAGACACAAATGCATATCTAATTGTTCCCCTACCCCATTTTGTCTGTGTTATCATATGTAAAATGCAGATTTCCCACATTTTTTCTCTGTCCCTTTGTTTATATGAAAACTGTGTGTTTCTCAATATCCCACCCTTTTCCCCTTTAAATTTGGAGTCCTCTAAATCATCTTCGGAGAAAAGAACAGACCTGTCTCCCAGGTGTGTTCTTAACTTTGGCAAATAAATCTTCTAAAATGATTGAGACTTGTCTTGTCATTTTCCCCAGTTGACATCGGTATAAACTAGAAATGACCAACAGGAGAAATTTTGGAAACATTAAAAATACATGAAAATTAAGCAATATGCTGCTGAATAACCAATTGGTCAATAGTGAAATAAAAAACAAAAAAAAATTTAATTTCTTTAAATAAACAAAAATGAAAACACAATGTATCAAAATCTATGGGATACAGCAAAAGCAGTCATAAGACGAAGTTTACAGCAATAGATTCCTATATCAGAAAATAAGGAAGCTCTGTAAACAACATAACATTTCGCCTCAAGAACTAGAAAGAACAAACTCAACCCAAAATTTGTAGAAGGAAAGAAATAATAAAAGTCAGAGCAGACATAAATAAAATAGTGACTAGCAAAACAATACAAAAGATCAGCAAAACGAGATGGTTTATGAAAATTAAGCAAAATTGATAATCATTTAGCAAGATTAAATTTTAAAGAGAGAGAGAGAAGACTCAAAAAGTAAAATCAGAGATCAAAAAAGACATTACAATTGACACCACAAAATACAAACAATTGTAGGAGACTATTACAAACAATAATACGTCAACAAATTTGATAGCCAGAAGAAATGGATTAATGCCTGGATATATACAACCTATCAAAATTAAATTCTTAAAAATATGAAATCTGGCCTGAACAGACCAGTAAGCAAGGAAATTGAATCAATAATAAAAATTCAGATGTTTTCACTGCTAAATTCTACCAAACATTTTTTTTTTAATAATACGAATTCTTCTCAAATTTTTCCAAAATATTGAAGAGAATACTTCCACACTCATTCTACAAGGTCAATATTACCCAGATACCCAAACCAGACATGAACACAACAAAAAAGAAAACTACAGGCCAATATCCCTGATAAACGTACATGCATACATTTTCAACAAAATTACACAGTAATTAAGAAGACAGAAATGATATAGCATCTTTTTGGAAGATACTATATAATTGGAATTATACAGTAGATACTATATAATTGGAATTATACAGTATTTAACCAAAGGGGTGAAAAAGCTCTACTTTAAAATCTATAGAACATGAATGAAAGAAGTTAAAGAAGATATAAATAAATAGAAAGCTATCCCATGTTCAGCAATTGTAAGAATATGAAAATGTCTATACTACTCAAAATAATCTAAATATTTAATGCAATTTCTACCAAAATACCTATGACATTACTCACTGAAACAGATTTTTTTTAAAACGTTTTTAAAAACACAAAATACCCTGAATAGTCAAAGCAGTTTTGAGCAAAAAGGACCAAGGTAGAAATATCGCATTACCTAAATTTAAAATATACTACATGGTATAAAAGGAATTTGAGGAGATGTAAAAATTAAAGAGAACAAAATAAATAAAGTATACTACAAAGCTATACCCCTAAATAACATTAAACTGGCATGAAAACACACACACAGACCAATGGAACAGAATAGAGGGCCCAGAGATCAATGCATGCAATTACAGCTAACCGATTTTTGACGAAGCTGACAAGAACACATAATGGGGAAAAGAGGTCTCTTCGATAAGTAGTGTTGAAACAACTGTATATCCACATGCAGAAGAATAAAATTAGACCTTTATCTCTCACCATATACAAAGTCAACTCAAAGTGCATTATAGACTTAAATGAAAGACCTGACATGAAACTGCTGGAAGAAAATATAGAGGAGAAGCTCCATAACATTGCTTTGGAACCATCAAGAAACAATACCATTTAGAGTAGTTACAAGGATTAAAAACTATAAAACATTAATTTTAATCTGCATTAAAAACTATAAAACGTTAATAAAAAATGTTAAAGAAGACACAAATCAAAAGATATCCCATGTTCACTGATTTATTTTTATATCCAACATCCAAAAATAATATCCAGTGTTTTTTTTGGATATGACCTCAAAGGCGTACTCAACACAAACAAAAATATATAAATTGAATCATATCAAATGAAAAAGTTTCTTCAGCCAAAGAAACAATCAACATAGTGAAAAAACCACCTATAGAATGATAGAAAATATTACTAACTATATATCCGATAAGAGGGTTGTATCCAGAATTTATAAGGAATTCAAATGACTATATAGCAATAAAACAAATAACCCAATTTAAAAATAGGCAAAAGACCTAAAAGGGTATTTTTCAATAGGTATATGAAAAAAATGGCCATTAGGTATACGAAAAAAAAATTTCAACATGACTAATCATCAGGAAAATGCAAATTAAAACCACAATGAGACATTACTTCACTCTAGCTTGAATGGCTATTATCAAAAAGAAAAAATGTAAGTGTTGGTGAACATGTGGACAAAGGGGACTCTTACACACCATTGATGGGAATGTAAATTAGTGCAATTATCATGAAAAACAATATGGAGGTTCTTCAAAATACAAAAAACAGAGCTACTATATGATCCAACCACTACTACTGGGTATATATGCAAAGAAAATGAAATCAGTATGTCAGAGATTTCTGCACTCCCATACTTACTGCAGGATGATTCACAGCGGCCAAGATGGGGAATCAGCCTAAGTGTCCATCAACAGATGAATGAATAAAGAAAACGTGGTACATATACACAATGGAGTATTTTTTCAGCCACAGAAAAAAGAAAAAAAAACAAAACAAAACAAAAAAAATCACCTGTCATTGCTGGAGAGGATGTGGAGAAATAGGAACACTTTTACACTGTTGGTGGGATTGTAAACTAGTTCAACCATTATGGAAAACAGTATGGCGATTCCTCAAGGATCTAGAACTAGATGTACCATATGACCCAGCCATCCCATTACTGGGTATATACCCAAAGGATTATAAATCATGCTGCTATAAAGACACATGCACACGTATGTTTATTGCAGCACTATTCACAATAGCAAAGACTTGGAATCAACTCAAATGTCCATCAGTGACAGATTGGATTAAGAAAATGTGGCACATATACACCATGGAATACTATGCAGCCATAAAAAAGGATGAGTTTGTGTCCTTTGTAGGGACATGGATGCAGCTGGAAACCATCATTCTTAGCAAACTATCACAAGAACAGAAAACCAAACACCGCATGTTCTCACTCATAGGTGGGAACTGAACAATGAGATCACTTGGACTCGGGAAGGGGAACATCACACACCGGGGCCTATCATGGGGAGGGGGGAGTGGGGAGGGATTGCATTGGGAGTTATACCTGATGTAAATGACGAGTTGATGGGTGCTGACGAGTTGATGGGTGCAGCACAGCAACATGGCACAAGTATACATACGTAACAAACCTGCACGTTATGCACATGTACCCTAGAACTTAAAGTATAAAAAAAAAAAAAAAAAATCACCTGTCATTTGTTACAACATGGATGGACCTGAAGGACCTTATGTTAAATAAAATGAGCCAGACACAGAAAGATAAATACCCCATAATCTCATTTATATGGAATCTAAAAAAAGTTGACCTCATAGAAGTAGAGAATAGAATGGTGATTATCAGAGGCTAGTTGGGTAGAGATGGGTGGAAATGTATATATAATCACAATTAGAATGCTTTTAAAAGATCTATGTACACCCCTGCATCTGGAAAACGACCTTTTGTTGTGTTCTTGAAAAATTTAAAGACAGTTGATGGTACATGTTCTCACCACAAAAATGATAACTATATGAAGTAATGCATTTGTCAATTAGCTGGATTTAACCACTCCACAATGTACATACTGTTGGCCCTCTGGATCCTTGAGTTTTATATCTGTGCATTCAAGCAATTGGATGGAAATATTTGGAAAACAAACATGGATGGATAGGCTGGTACTAAACATGTATAGACATTTTTTGTCATTATTATCCAAAGAATACTGTATACTAACTACTTACAAGGCATTTACATGGTAATAGATATTATAATTAATCAAGTGATGATTTAAAGTATATGAGAGGATATGAATGGGTTATATGCAAATACTATGTCATTTTGTATAAGGGATTTGATCATGGGTGAATTTTGGTATCTGTAAGAGATCTTGAAACCAATTCCCAATGGATACCAAGATACAGCTGTATATGTCAAAGCATCATGCTGTACACAATAAATACATATAATTTTATATGTCAATTTTTTCTAAAGTTAAACAAATTTTTTAAATTTATTTATTTATTTTTGAGACGGAGTCTCACTCTGTCACCCAGGCTGGAGTGCAGTGGCACCATCTCGCCTCACTGCAAACTCTGCCTCCTGGGTTCA
Source organism: Chlorocebus sabaeus (assembly GCF_047675955.1). NCBI lineage: Eukaryota > Metazoa > Chordata > Mammalia > Primates > Cercopithecidae > Chlorocebus > Chlorocebus sabaeus. Next base: position 21,823,771 of record NC_132917.1, read on the forward strand.
AGTGATTCTCCTGCCTCAGCCTCCCGAGTAGCTAGGACTAAAGGCACCTACCACCACACCCGGCTAATTTTCTGTATTTTTAGTAGAGACGGGTTGTCACAGTGTTAGCCAGGATGGTCTTGATCTCCTGACCTCGTGATCCACCCGCCTCAGCCTCCCAAAGTGCTGGGATTACAGGCGTGAGCCACTGTGCCCGGCCAACAAACTTTTAAAAGAAATATGGGGACAAAGAAGAGAAGGCAGTATTTGAATTTTACAATGCAAGAAACTAGTTCATGTAAATTCTTCAAATAATCAGACATTTAAAATTAACAAGGAGAACTCAGTTTCCAAAGCAGCCTGGTCAAAAGAATTTTTTATGCTAAAATATCTATACATATATTATATATATTCAATAATATTCTAAAATTTCACAGCTCATATATAAATAAAATTGAAAGTATTCCCAAGTTTGACTACATCTCAAAAATGTAAATGACATTTTCAATAACACATTATGATGCTGAAGTATTCTTTCCTAAAATATAAGTTATTAATGAAAATTAATTTATATCACTAGAGAAAAGATTGCATTGACTTTCTATTCTGACATCTGAATTTTCTTTTTTTTTTTTTTTTTGAGATGGAGTCTTGCTCTGTCACCCAGCCTGGAGTGCAGTGGCGTGATCTCCGCTCACTGCAGCCTCTCCCTCCCAGGTTCCAGTGATTCTCCTGCCTCAGCCTTCTGGGTAGCTGGGATTACAGGTGCATGCCACCATGCCCAGCCAATTTTTGCATTTTTAGTAGAGACGGGGTTTCACCATGTTGGCCAGGCTGGTCTTGAACTCCCAACATCAGGTTATCCATCTGTCTTGGCCTCCCAAAATTCTGGGATAACAGGCGTGAGCCACCACGCCCAACCAACATCTGAATTTTCTAACAATTTTATTGAGATATAATTTGCATATTATATGATTCACTAATTTAAAATACACAATCTGATGGCTTTTAGTATATTCACAGAGATATGCAATCATCACTGAAATCAATTTTAAATCTTTTTCATCATTCAATAAAGAAATTCCATAACCACTAGTAGGCATTCACCATTTCTCTCTCCACCCCTCCTATCTTCTCCTTGGCTCCCCACCCTACACCAGACCCTCTGGCCTCAGGCAATCACTTGTCTAGTTTCTGTTTCTATTTATATCTGAAATTGATATTACATAATCATTTTCCTGTAAAGGGATAATGAAAGAAAATATGGCAAAAAATAATAGTAGAAAAATACAGATTTATGTTAGAAATTTCATAAATAAAATATTATATTTTTATTCTGGATATCATGATTATGGTATGTATTGTGATTTCTTTTCTCATTACATATAAATGTTTATTAATTTTATATTGATTTCCTTAAAGAAGTGTTCATCAAAATCATATATACTTCAGGGCTTCAATACATAGAATGAGATAAATCTCATAAAATTACACAGACTTTCAATGTGTAAATAATATAATTCATAATAAAAATAAGAATACTTAGCAAAATTACCAAAATTCTTTAGCTCAGTAGTGTAATAAATAAAAGCTGGAAAACATTCAATATATTGATCAAATTAACCAAAATTTTATACATATATATATATATATGCTGTTATTTCTCATATATTTTTAGAATAAGCAATAATTGGTATAAAATTTTCTGGAAAGAAATATATCCATACATATCAAAAGCCTTAAAGTATTTCCACTCTTCAATCTAGTTAATTGTACCTCTGTGAATGTTTCCTGTCTGGGAAAAATACTATATGTTACTCAATCACTTTATAATTACAATAATAAAGGAGACCATAACCATAAATATCCAGCAGAGAAAGTCGGGAATTCTATTTTTAGAAATATTAGCTGGAAAATTAAAATTTAAAAGAATGTCTACCAACTTGTGAAACTTCTCATTTTATCAAGTTATATAACATCAAGACTTAGAGGGTATGATCATAACAATTTATAAGACAAAATTCATACCTTAAAAATGAAATATAAATGTAAATATTAATAGTGTTTGTCTCTGGTTAATTATGTTCTTGCTTCATTTTCCTCCTTCCTCTTGTCTTCCTGGTCACCTTCCTCCTATTCTTTCCTTTCTCTTTCTTCCTTCTATTTCTCTTCTCTCCCTCCTCCCTCCCTATCATTTGTTCTGTTGTTCAGAATTTTTGAAATTTTCTGTAGTAAAATAGTACTATATTATTCACTTTAGTTGTTAGTATTTTAAAGCCTGGGACATACTCTCTAATGAGAATGAATGCACGAATCACAGGAAACTGTAGCAATGCTCTCAGAAAACACGGTAGACTAGAGCTTTCAATCCACCTCTATTCCTAATTAGTTGTATCACTTTGGACAAGTTATTTAAACTCAGAGATTTCTGTTTTATCCTCTGCAAGAACGAGCCATAAAACTCGTGTTTGTTAAAGTTCAAATCAAATAATGCATAAAAAGTTTAAAGAGAAAAAACGTAAATATCCGGACTTTTATTACTTACTTTGTATCTTGAAAAGCCTTTCTTTGAAAAAGCAATCTAAATATTAGAAAACACTGAAGAACAAAAAAGACAAGATACAAAGACGGAATACCTATAAGATATATTTTGAAATAAAGAGGATACCTCTCAGGTAAGAGTTGCCAGAGAAGAGGGCAACCTTTTCAAAGGAAATCAAGTTTAACAGGCGCTTTCTCTCCTTGCTAATCACAAAGACCTTCTTGTGCAAGAGGCAGAGAGAAAGCTATGCCCCATGGTGTCCCCATCATATGTTTGGTGTCCCCATCACATGTTTGGTATCCCCAGCTGCGGCCGCCGCTAACAGCAAGTCCTGAGATTATCACTCAATACCAGGGCACGGGGCACACAGAATGTAGTGCTGAGGGTAAGAGTTTTATTCCATCTTTGGCATCGAGTTTCTAGTCACTTGACACTTTCCCAAAGACGTCAGCAGAGCATCTGCTCTGTGACAGCATGGGCAGCTTGACATTTCTTCTGAGGAATGAACTATCAGGGCTCTTGGAAGGCATGACAGAGCCCAGCAGGAAGCCTCACAGTTTTGAGCCCCTTCACAAACCGCCTCCCAAATGTCATGGATACTGTTACATTTATATTTTTTTCTCTTTATAATTAACCGAAGGGGTAAACCCACAGCCTGTATCTGATGCCAAATCTGTTCAAGGCATGGTTCCTAGGATTCCACATTTATCGTGAGCAAAAGATGAGTGAAAACTTTCTTTACTAAGTACGTACATTTGGTGTAGACCTCAAGAGTGGACATGGTCCAGACAGAGTTGATCATCTGTTTTAATCACATTTTTTCACTACCAAGGAAGGTTTAAATGCCCCTGGCAAACATTGAAAACCATGCATCAATGTAGAATTGAAAAATAAAATTATGGAATAATGAAAAATAAATCTGCCTTTGACTTTGGATTTCCAGGATTCACTGCAGTTAACTAGTGCCATCAGGTTTATATATATATATATTTTTTTTAATCAGCACTTACAGATTTATGACATTCTTTTCTTAATGATTGCTTCATATTTCATTGCTTGAGGATAATTTTTTAAAAAAATTCTATATTGTTTGGTATTTATGTTATATCTAATACTATATTGAAAAAACTGCTACAAAGTCAGACTATGTAGGACCAAATTTCAGCCTTAAAAAAAAAACTAGTTTTAATCTTGGGCAAGTTAATTTACCTATATTTGTTGTATTGATATCACAAATGAAATGGGATAATGAAAGACTGGCCTCATCTGGTTTGGGGAGGATAAATTGACTTTATGGTTATATGCACATGCAGAATAGCTAGGCCAATACAGATACAGATTACGAAAGGTATCCCATATTTCCATTCCCACCAATAGAATATTAAAGAGTTGGTTTTCATTCACCCTCCGTGACAGATTATGCTAACATGCAAGTAACGTTTGCTATTCTTATAGAATGAAAATTGCATCTTGATTTAAATTTTAATTCTGAGAAATATAAATGTATTAATATGTTCATACACCATTTTCATTCATTCCCCAGTGAACTCTCTACATCTATTTCCCTTTACAAATTTTCCTTTTGTCTTGCTAATAATTTTAATGCTGATTCATAGAAGTGTTCTACAGCTTAATGAACTTAACTTGTGGTCAATAATATGCAATACCGGGAGAGTATATTCACCTCAGATAGTTGATTATGTGTTAACTTTTGTTCACACATTTATATCAGGCTAAGACCTTTAAAAATTATCTATTTAATAATATCAAATCAGATTTCTTGATATTTTTATGACTTCTGGGTTTTTCATCTTTAATAAGTCCTTTCACCCACCTGTAGTAGAATGGAACAGATGGCCTAAGGGGACAATCACCTATATGAACATTTAATTTGTTTTTAGAGATGCTTCTAAAGATCAGTGGAAAAAGAACTATTTTCCCCAGGGAGATGGTTGGATCTCCATATGAAAAAAGTTATATTTAGCCACTTTGTCACAGCACACACAAAATCGAACCCTGCCAGATTAAATATTTATGTGTTAAAGTCAAACCTTTCAAAAGATTATACAGGATATTATCCTCATATTTGGGGTAGGAAAAAAATTATGGGAAATCGAAAACCAATAACCATCAAAGAAAGATGGATACATTTTATTACCAAAAATAAGAACTTATCTTCACTGAAAGACAGAATTAAGAAAACAAAAAATCAAGCCACTGAGTAGGAAATAATTAGTACTCATGTAACCAGAAAAGTTTTATATTCAGATTATACAAAAATGGCTTTATATCAATAAAAGCAAAACTATTCAAATATAGGTGAGAAGTTTTAACAGGAACTCTCCAAAAGAAGATATCCAAATGGCTAATATGAAAATGTGTGAAGACTCATTAGTAATCAAAGAAATGCAAATTAAATCAAAATAAAATGTCACTGCATATCTACCACAAAAGACTGACAATACCAAATGTGGTGAGAATGTGGAACACATTGCTGGTGGAAATGTACCACATTGACAAACTGGCATTATCAAGTGAAAAATGATGGTAGCTTGAACCAGAGTGGGCCGTTGGGGTGGCAAAAGGCAGTCAAATTCTGCATGCATTTTAAGAGGACAGGCAATTGTTTTGCTGTTGTAGTACATGTGGTGAGGGAGCAAAACAGTAGAGTCAAGAATACTTCCATTCTATCTGGTCTGAACGAATAGATAGATGAGGTTGTCATCAATTTGTGCAGGAAGGCTGCAGAAAAACCTCGTTTTTTCATGCAGGAGAGGATGGTTCAGTAGGTCAGTTTTTTGCCATGTTAATTTGAAATGCCAGCTTTAAATCCAAGTGATATCAGGTAGGCAGGCGTGTATATGAGTCTGGCATTTAGAGAAAAGGTCTAGGCTGGGCAAATATCCTTGAAAATCCTCAGTGAAGAGAAAGTATTCAAATTATGTAACTGGAAGGCAATGAACACAGATAATGAAAAGAGTATATCAAAAGGCTGATCATTGGCATCAGAATGTTTGCAGAAGAACCATTCAAGGACGTTGAGGAGTGGCAGGGAGTTAGGAGGGAAAGCAGGAGATTGTGGTGACCTGAAAACTAAGTAGAAAAAAAAATGTTTTTAATAAGCAGACAGTAAGTAATTGTTACATGCTGTTGATAGGCCTAGCAAGCTGAGACATGAGAATTGATTATTGGATTTAACCAGGTGGAGGTCATTGGTGACCTTGAAATGACCATTTTCAGGAGTCTGGTGAAATTGAAATTCTGAATGAAGTGTTCAGCATAGGCCAAGAGTGGAGAGATCAGTAGCAGTGAAAATAGACAACACCATAGAAGAGTTTTGCTCCGAGGGAAAGGAAAGAAAAGAGCAATAGCAAGAGAGGGAAGTAGGCGAGAGAGACCAGATTGAGTGTGCACTCATAGTCGAGCTCTAGTAGAGAGATAAATGTTAATGATACAAAAGAAGACTGACATAATTATTGGCACAATATGCTATACTGGGGAAGAGGAGATGAAATCTCATGTACTAACTGACAAACCTCTGTTAGGAGCAGAAGTAATGCATTCATGCTAACAGGAGAGAAGGAGAGCATTGGGCACACTGCTGTAGACAGGTGTCAGATGTAAAGGTATAAGTTCATGAAATGTCTTTTCTAATCAGTTCTATTTTGCCACTAAAATAGGAAGTCCACCCCCTCTACGAAGAAAAAGAAGAGAAGATACCCTTCTCCTCTTTTTAGAGGAGGATTTTAGGAGAGAGAAAGTGATATGGAAATAATCTTCCAGAAGAACGGGGGAATGAATGGGCATGGAAGTTGTTACAAGAATGCCAGGAAGCTTTAAAATACAAATTTGCATAGATTTTTACGTAAGTATTCCACAGTGTAACTTTTAAAATCAGAAAACAGTAATTTCTTGATGCTAATAAAATTTATCATGTTGTGAGATTTCTTGATGAAGCAAATAAATACGTTCATTGTCTTTAGCATGCTTATAAAACTCTGTCTCCTATAAGATGGTTTCCTTGGAAAGCTAAATAATTGTCTTCATTGTTTCACTATTGATAAAAATAGATTTGATTTATCCTTTAGATATTCACTCATAACATACATATACAACTACACAAAGAAATGTCATGTTATGGCCGGGCAAGGTGGCTCATACCTATAATCCCAGCACTTTGGGAGGCCGAGGCAGGTGGATCACCTGAGGTCACGAGTTCGAGACTAGCCTGGCCAACATGGTGAAACCCCATCTGTACTAAAAATACAAAAATTAGTGAGGTGTGGTGGCGGGCGCCTGTAATCCCAGCTACTCAAGAGGCTGAGGCAGGAGAATGGCTTGAACCTGGGAGGCAGAGGTTGCAGTGAGCCGAGATCGCGCCATTGCACTTCAGCCTGGGGGACAAGAGCGAGACTTTGTCTAAAAAAAAAATGTTATGTTATATATATATTTCATTTTAAAGAAAATTACATTCATGTTGTTTCGAACCAAATTATCTTTCCATTGCTTATTTCCTATCTCTCCTCTAGATTTCAACGGCAAAAAGGGCAAGAAGACTGTCTTCAGCACCATTCAGCCTTCAGGTCCTTATGGTCAGGGCACATGGTAAAATACCAAAAAGCATATGTTGAATATATAAATAAAATTAAGACAGTAAATCACGATATACTATATGAATAAATACTGGAGGAGGGAAAAGTATCCTATATATTTTCCATTTCTACATCCTACACTACTTTGTGAAAAGTGGAGGCCTAATAACATTTGGATAAACTTGATTAACCTATTCAAAATATTTTGACTATAAGAGATATGTAGCTTTAAATTATCATAGGAATACAATATAATGGAACTCACAGATAATTTTACTAGATATTATCTTAAAAGATTAAGGAAAGTTTTCAGCTCATTGAATTTCAGTCTTCAGCAAATAAAGAAAATGTCATTAATTATTAATAAAAGCCTTTTCATTTATTAATCTGTGAATTGTATGTGCAGAGATGAATCATTTGTTAATAACAAAATGTGAATATAAAAGATAACACACCCAACCATCAAGTTTGCTGAACAAAGTAAAGTTCTTACCTCTTCTGGGAATACATTTCTTTATGAAAAATGAATATGTTGAGGGTGGAGAAATTGGACATGGATGAGGAAGTCATGACATTGACACATATTCCTCTATAAATACTGAGATTTAGTCTGTGCATATTCAATAAATATTTGTTAAAAATTGAGTTAAAGAATCTCATATCAGTGATCAACAGAACATAATGTGAGAAACATGATAAATTAAATGATTGATTGTTCATATTTTCATGGCTCACACATCTAGTGATACTGAAAAAAGTGGTTTATTCATTTAGGATCATTAATTACAAACTTCAGAACCATTTAGGGATAAAAAACAACTTGCAAGTTAATCTTCTGCTGTCAGTTTTTGAATAAATTACTAAAGAGAACTGGTAAACTGGTTAACTGTGGAATTAAATTTCAAGTTACTCATATCGACTTTAATGTGAGAGTTTACTTATTCATTTAATAAAACAAGTTGTTGTAGTAAATTATTTATCTATTAAATATAAGCAGATGTATTATTTTAAAATTGAAAATATCTAAATATGTATGTTTTTTATTGAATTAAATAATTAAAGTAGATATATATTATCAAAAGTCAGACTTCAATATAATTCTACTTGGTTAAGAGCTATTTAAAAATTTGTTAACATAACTAATTCTATCATACTGATTACTTAATAACTAAAAATTTTGCAAATATAATTTACTTTGTCTTGGTGCTAATCCAGATAATATTTTGAAGTAAACACAGTTCTCTGTAGATGGTACCTCTCCCTGATACAGTGAAAAGACAGCTGGTAAATATATTAAAATAATTTTCTCTGAAAACAATGATGGTTTCAATAGGTTATTGCTACTCATTGATTATGACTAGAATCTTTTTAAAGAATTACTTTTGATGGCAACCTCATATCATCTGACTGTCATGGGATGTGCAAGTTAGGGGACATACACCTTCTTTTTAGTCTATTTTCCATAAGTGGGGCTTTGCAAGGAAAGATTATATTTCTAAGATCTCCCAAGGCTTTCATTTAAGTAGAATATTTAAAATTATTCAACTATATATTTAATATGCCCACCATTATACTCAGCACTTTTAAAAGGATATTGTCTTGCTCACAATTTGAGGGACCATTTTGCATATTTTTGAATGCCTGCTCCAATATTGAGCTGCCATCTATTTCTGTTTGAATTAGCTCTTGATTTTAGGACTTGCCTGTAAGTCTGTGGAATCAGTAGCACAGTTTCATACCTAAGTCATACAGCCTACACTATTTTCCCATATCATCACTTCGTTGATTAAGTAGAGTTTAGCATATTGCTCCAACATAGGCAGAGATGCTCTACAAAGACAACTTGACCTTTCTCCTACTTCTTACTGTTGACAATTCCCCCAAAATGAACTTATTTCTGAGAATCACCGTATCACCCCAACCTTCATGAGAAAGAGCCTGCTTTCTCTGTGCTCTGTGCACAGTCAAAAGCAATGAAATGCATGTGTGCTCTGCGGTCATCCTGTGTCTCAAAGTAAGAAAGGTGGGTTGGCTACCTGAATTCAGGTCCTCTCTCAAACTTGCCAATATGAAAACTTAATCCATCCCTATATGGGAATAGTAAAGGTCAAAATTTGGTACAATAATAAGGTTTTAAACCACATAAGAAAACACTAATTTGAGAAGAATTATTCTCCTCCAAATATTCCATGTCTTTCCATCTCTTAATTCACTGGGTTTGGCCATTAAGCTTATAGTCAACCAAAGATGTGGTTACTCTGAAGGAAATTGGTATTTATGCTCTACTCTGATGAAACCACTTGCCCCATAATAAAACTATCCCCCTTGATTACCTTCCTAAAATACTACTAGAGAACATAGATCTTGCCCCTATGATTCTAAAATAGATTAGAACAGTAATCTAAAATAGATTAATAGATTAATCACATCTACTATAGATCCATACTCTATCCAAGGCTGGAAGTGTTCCTGCCTATTTCCCATTCCAAAATATTTTAAGCCACTTTGTCCAACGCAGTCTGTCAGATATTCTGTAATGAAATCAAATGACGACATCAAGATTGATGCAAATGCTGATAAAGATGTAGCCCAATTTAAACACAAATCACTTTCTTTCATCAGATTTTCCAAAATAAAATTATATACATAGCCTGAGAAAATTAACAAAAAGATTTTATTTTCAAGTCAATCTTAGAAAATGTTAACTCTGTGATCATTTCTTATATTTATTCCTGAACATGTGAAGTTAAACATTTTGGTGTTCCTTTAAAGGGAGAAAAGACAAAGGAGAGGGAAGAAATGGAGAGGAGGGAATGAGGAAGGCAGAAGAAAAAGGAGGAGGAGGAGGAGAAGGAAAAGGAAACAGGAGGAGGAGGAATAGGGAGAGGAAGAGAAGAATGATAAGAGAGAGAAAAGGAAGATGGGCATGTCCCTATCTGATTCTCCAGAACGGTTGATGTAATCACACTAACTGAGGACCCAGCAGCAACACTGACTTTTTTCAGTTCCCCATACTCTGGCCCTAGCAAAGTTCCAGAATGGAAATAGTGGGCTACCGTATCTTTGGTCCTGCGATTCCTCAGAGCATCCAAGTGCCTGATTTTCTATTATCAAGTTTTCTTTCTCCACTCTGTGTCCACAACATTTCTACTGATGCTGCTTTCTCCTGACAGTGGGGTGTTTATATCGATGACAGGCAATTCTACTGGCCAAATACATTGATTCATAATTTGGACAACTTCAGTTATTTGCTTTCCAAATAGTGATTGACCTCATTCAGTCATATTGGGCATCTTCAATTTCCTGATATCCCTAAACATCTATCAACCTAATTCTGCCTGTTCTTCCAACTTGGATGTTGCCCTCCCACTATTCCTTAGGGCTCCTCTTGATTTATAAATGTGTCATTGTTTAGATGGTTGAGAAAACAGCTATGTTTAATTTTCTCTGTTGAATGCTCTTGTATGTTTTTCTTTATAATATACATCTCAGACTCTACTGGGGTCCTCTATAGCAAGAAATGTGCCGCTTTCATTTCTGTTTCTGTCAAAATATTTCTGCCTTGTTATCCTGAGCAGTGTAATTTCATCTAAGAGTTATTCCTCTCTCAATCCAAACTGTAGCTCCTGCCCGGGTTCAACTTGTTGCAATCTGACAGTCTCCCCCTAGTTCATATCATTTATCTTTTCTCTTGCCTCAGACTTGTAATTTCATAAAATTACCATAGCATATTGCCTGATAAAACACTTAATACCTGTGTCTCTATTCACAATAATCAATTTACTTTGAAACTCACTCAGCAATAATTTGAGGATTTTACAGTGTTACTCCTGGTCTTTTCCTATTGCATTTGTTAAAATAGTATAGAATCTGTTGTTATAATTATCACAATATTCAAAAAGGCAGTTTCCCACTAGCACTTAATGTGTACTTTATCTGTTGCTTTGAAATGGCATTTTAAAATAATGTTCTGATTCTTAGATCTGGGGAAATTATTTCAGCTTGATCTCTGTCATCTTTATTGTATTATTCTGTGAGGTTTCCTTAAAGCCCTAATCACTTTTGCTGGCCCTGTTATCAGGAAAAAAATTTTCTGCTTGTTCAGAAAAAACCTTAAAAGTAGTTAAATTTTGATATATAGTGTCCTAAGTACATTTTTATATTCCTTTCATTTGAATTATGGCCTTTAAAACTTTGTCTTTGAAATATATATGTTTATATAATTTCTATATGTGTATGTTTTTATATATTATACATTTATATATGCATATATTTATATAAATGTATATACATTTATATATAGAAGAGTATATTGTAGAGAATATATGTATTATATGTATATTATATACATTTATATATATAAACTTATATGCATATATACATTTATATATTAAATATATAAATATATTTTTTTAACTTATTTTCCTAAATTGTCCTCATTTTCAAAGATAGACTTTTTTTTAAAACACCATCTCATATTCATTTAAAGTATTCTTCAATTTCTCTGCTACTTTCCTATGCCCTGAGATTGTCCCTGTACCAGGCTAATAGTCCCAAGATTAACTCACCCCAGGTGTAAATTTTCTTGAAGAATAACGTTTAAAGAGATGGTTAAGATATCTATGATCAACTCTCTTCTACCTTTATCCAAGTGAAGGTTATATATCCAAACCTCATAGGAGGCTCCATTTTTATTTTATTCAGTTTTAAAATATATATCGAATTACTGTGACTAGGGCTGCTATTTGAGTCTCCGATATTCACAAGCATAATCAACTGATAAGGAATACAACCTTAGGGGTATGTTAACACAAAAATCAAAAATCAAAACAAAACATGTAATTTCCTAATTGATCTTGCTTCAGCCCTGGTGAAGGATGGTAAATAAAATCTCAAAGCTTTGCAAAAAAAAAAAAAAAACTCTCAGTGGCCTACATAAATAGCTGAAAAATAAAAGTTTCCTAAGTACACAGAATTTGCTCTAAACAAATATTAAAGAAAGCCGCGAAGATAAGATACCATGTGCCCCGGATTCTTCAGTATTTGTCCACGTGCAACATTATGCTTCACAATTCTTCTTCTCAAGGTTTACTACCCATATGTGAGGGCATGAGGACATGCTACTAAAACTGCCAGCCTTACCAGTGGAGGAGCGGAGTCTATCCCTACAAACCTTATGACATAGAGTACCTGCCAACTTCCAGGAGAAAGGAAAGAGAAAGGAGGTGGATGTTACATACTTGCTATTGTCTTTCAAAACTCACCAACAAGGTAAGCTCTCCTTCCCCTCATGGGAGAAGGTGACAGAGGGGCAAGTGAATGGCCAGGAGTGTTATGCCATTGCGGATTCTGCTCTACAGATGAAAATAACAGGATGAGCAGTGGGTAGGGAATTGTTCTGCTTTTAAAACTTGTAAACACACTTAGTTATGTTCTTCAAGAAAAGGCTTTTGGCCAATGGAAGGAATTTACACATTAAGCTCTATTGTGTCTTCAGACTCCTTGTATCAAAGAAAAGGCATTTGGGCCTTCTACTAACAAAAATGTAAGAGAAGAAAATTCACTTATAATGAGGACCTGTGGCCATTGGATCCTGCTGTCTTGTTAGTGTGATCCAGAGCAAGGTCTTCTTACCTGTGTAGATTCTTTTCTGAATATTTATGATCCATTGAGATAAACTTTCATTTTACCTGCTGGAGCCAGCTATAGATCTCTGCTGCTCCGGAAGCTGTTCATAGTGGTGAATATAGATACAAACTTTCTTTACTCTATACTGCTCGTTGTTGGGTAATGTCTGTATTGGTAAGCAAGCAAGCAAAAAAGCAACTACACTGAACATATGGACATTGTTAGTTTTTAATTTTGTTTCTGGATAGGAAGTATGGTATGAGATTTATATAAACTGAACTTAATAGCAATTTCTTTTATTTTGACTAGCTGGTATGTTATGTCATTTCTGAGATTCCAGCAGCTCCTACTGAGTTTCCAGAAATAAAAGGTAGGGACCAAAAGAAAGATAATTACAGAGAGATTCTCTCTCCTATGGTTAAGAACAAGAATAGCAGCTCATCACACTGTAGGGATAGGGTAGTCTTAATTGCATATGTAAATAAGATCCATTATATTATGGGAAAAAAGGCTGGCATTTTTTTTCATATAAGAAATTATTTATGGAAGAAATATATTGCCATGGTCTGTGTGGTTATTATCACAGGGTAGGAAGCTCAGTGTCAGTGCTTTGAGAGTCATTACCAGCCGGTTTTCGTGTCTGAGGTTTCCCAGAATGTGTGCCTTAGACATAAATACCAGATGAGAGGCTTACCACTTCAGTATCTACACCCAAGAACTGATCTCTAGACCACACTTAGAAACGTAAGATTTGTGGTCTTGGAGACAATAACTTTGAGACGTTATCTTCTTCCTAGATAAGTTCATGTGGTTTTTTATAACTTTAAAAAATTTTTATATATTTAAGTGCAAATTTCTTTTCTTTCTCCCCCCACCCTGCCTGAGAGGGAGTCTTGTTCTGTTACCCAGCCTGGAGTGCAGTGGCACGATCTTGGCTCACTGCAACTTCTGCCTCCCGGGTTCAAACGATTCTCCTGCCCCAGCCTCCCGAGTAGCTGGGATTACAGGTGTGAGGCACGACAGCCGGCTATTTTTTTTTTTTTTGGTGTTTTTTTTTTTTTGGATTTTTAGTAGAGATGGGGTTTCACAATGTTGGCCGGGCTGGTCTCAAACTCCTGACCTTGTTGGGACGGAGTTTCGCTCTTTTTGCCTGGGCTGGAGTGTAATGGTACGATCTCAGCTTACTGCAACCTCCACCTCCTGTGTTCAAGTGATTCTCCTGCCTCAGCCTCCCAAGTAGCTAGGATTACAGGCATGCACCACCATGCCTGGCAAATTTTGCATTTTTAGTAGAGATGGGGTTTCACTATGTTGGCCAGGTTGGTCTTGAACTCCTGACCTCAGGTGATCCACCCACCTCGGCCTCCCAAAGTGTTGGGATTACAGGCATGAGCCACCATGCCGGGCCCAAGTGCAAATTTCTTACATGCATATATTGTATAGTGATGAAGTCTTGGCTTCTGGTGTACACATCACTCAAATAGCAAATAGTATAGCCAGTAGATATTTTTTCAACTCCCTTTTGAGTCCTTTCCTACCTCCCAGATTTTGGAGTCTCCAGTGTCTATTAGTCCACTCTATATGGCCATGTATATCCAGTGTTTATTTTCTATTTATAAGTGAGAACATGACATATTTGGCTTTTTGTTTCTGAGTTATTCCACTTAGGATAATGGTGTCCAGTTCCATTCATGTTACTGCAGACATTATTTCATTCTTTTTAGGGCTGAGTAGTATTCCATAGTACATATGGGACATATTTTCTTTATCCAATCTTTCACTGATAGTCACTTACGTTATTTCCATATTTTTGGTATTGTAAATAGTGGTGTGATAACCACACTAGTGCAGGTATATTTTTGATATAATGGCTTTTTTTTTTTTTTTTTCCTCTGGGTATATACCCGTTAGTGGGATTGAGGGATTGAATGGTTCCACTTTTAGTTCTTTGAGAAATCTTCAAACTGTTTTCCACAAAGGTTGTACTAATTTACATTGCCACTAACAGTGGATTAGCATTCCCTTTTCTTTGCATCTTTGCTGACATCTGTTGTTGTTTTGTCTTCTTAATAATAGCTATTCTGACTGGTGTAAAATGGTATCTCATTTTGGTTTTAATTTTCATTTCTCTGATGATTAGTGATGTTGAGTATTTTTTCATATGTTTGTTGGCTGTTATTATGTCCTCTTTTGAAAAGTACCTGTTCAAGTTCTTTGCCCATTTTGTAATGGGATTATTTGTTTTTTGTTTTGTTTTGTTTTGTTTTGCTTGTTGAGCTGTTTGGGTTCCTTGTAGATTCTGGGTATTATCCCTTTGTCGAATGCATAGTTTGCAAATATACTTTTTCCATTCTGTGAGTTGTCTGTTTGCTCTGTTGATTACTTCTTCTTTTGTGGAGAATATTTTATTTTAATTAAGTCCCATTTGTCTCTTTTTATTTTTGTTGCATTAGCTTTTGAGGACTCAGTCATAAATTGTTTGCCTAGGACAACGCCCAAAATAGTTTTTCCTACATTTTCTTCTAGAATTTATGTACTTTCAGGTTTTATGTTTAGGTCTTTAATCCATCCCAAGCTATTTTTTTTATGGTGAGATATATGGGCTCAGACTTAGTCGGTTTTAGGTATGTGGTTTTTATTCTGGGTTTATCCTGTTTCATTGATCTATATATCTATTTTCATAATAGTACCATGCTGTTTTAGTTACTATGGCCTTGTAATATAATTTGAAGTCAGATAATGTGATGCCTCTAGCCTTGTTCTTCGTACTTACGATTGCTTTGGATATTTGAGTCTTTTTTTTTTATTATTCCATATAAATTCTATGATTTTGAAAATAATTATGTAAAAAATGACAAGGGTAATTTGACCAGGACTGCACCGAATCTGTGGATTGCTTTGCAAAGTATGGTCTTTTTAACCATACTTGTACATTATGGTACATGACCATGGGATGTTCTCCCATTTGTTTGTATCATCTACGATTTATTGTATCAGTGTTTTGTAGTTCCCTTTATAAAGAGTTGGACCTCCTTGGTTAAATATATTCCTAGGTATTTTATTTTTTGTAGCTACTCTAAATGGCATTACTGTCTTGATTTTGTCCTTAAATAGATCATTATTGGTATATAGAAGTGATACTGATTTCTGTATGTTAAGATTTAATCCTGAAACATTAATGAATTCATTTATCAAATCTAGGAGTTTTTTGGTGGAGTCTTTAAAAGGTTTTTTAGATATAAGATCATATCCTCAATGAACAGGAATACTTTGACTCCCTCTTTTCCAATTTGGATGCCTTTTATTTTCTTTTTCTTGCCTGATTGCTGGTTGAAGATTTCTGGTACTATGTGGAATAAGAATGGCAAACGTGAGCATGCTTGTCTTCTTCCGATTCTTAAAGGGATTGATTTCAACTTTTCCCCATTAAGTATGATGTTGGCTGTGGGTTTGTGGTATATTGTCTTTATTATGTTGAAGTGAGTTTCTTCTATGCCTAGTTTGTTAAGGGTTTTTAACCATAAAGGGATGGTGAAGTTTATTGATGCTTTTTATTATTATTATTATTATTATACTTTAAGTTCTAGGGTACATGTGCATAACGTGCAGGTTTGTTACATATGTATACTTGTGCCATGTTGGTGTGCTGCACCCATCAACTCGTCAGCACCCATCAACTCATCATTTACATCAGGTATAACTCCCAGTGCAA
Organism: Chlorocebus sabaeus; assembly: GCF_047675955.1. NCBI lineage: Eukaryota > Metazoa > Chordata > Mammalia > Primates > Cercopithecidae > Chlorocebus > Chlorocebus sabaeus. Next base: position 21,840,224 of record NC_132917.1, read on the forward strand.
TCCCTCCCCCCTCCCCAATCCCCATGATAGGCCCCGGTGTGTGATGTTCCCCTTCCCAAGTCCAAGTGATCTCATTGTTCAGTTCCCACCTATGAGTGAGAACATGCATGTCTATTGAGATAATCACGTGTTTTTTGTCCTTAATTCTATTTATGTGATGTATCACATTTATTAATTCAAATATGTTGAATAATTCTTGCATCCCTGGAATAAATTCCAGCTCATCATGGTGTATTATCTTCTTTATGTGCTGTTGGATTTGATTTGTTACGATTTTGTTGAGGATTTTTGCATCTGTGTTCATCAGGGATATCAGTCTGTAGTTTTCATTTTTGTTGTATCTTTATCTGGTTTTGGTATTGAGTTGCACTAGTATTATAAAATAGGGTGGGAATAACTTCTTCCCCTTGAATTTTGGAATCGTTTCAGGAGGATTACTAATAGCTCTTCTTTGTATGTATGGTAGAATTTGGTCCTGGATAGTTCTATTGGGAGATTGTTTTTTAATTACTGATTCATTACTGAATTAGTAATGCTACTCTTTATCGGTCTGTTCAGGAGTTTTATGTATTTCTGGTTCTATCTCATGGGGTTGTATGTTTCCAGAAATTTCTCATTTCCTCTAGGTTTTCTAGTTTGTGAGCATATGGTTGTAATAATAGCCTCTGATGACCTTTTATATTTCTGTGGAATCAGTTGTAATGTCACCTTTTTCATTTCTGATTATGTTTGTGTTTTTTTGAAAATCTCTTTTCTTGTTTACTATACATAATGGTTTAACAATGTCATTCATCTTTTGAAAACCCAACTTTTTGTTTCGTAGATTCTTATTGTTTTTTGTTTGCATTTTATTTAGTTCTGCTCTAATCTTTCTTATCTCTTTCCTTCTGCCAACTCCAGATTTGGTTTGTTGTTGTTTTCCTAGTTCCTTGAGGTGTGATGTTAGGTTGTTAATTTGTGGTATTTCTACTTTTTTTAAATATAGGCATTTATTGCTAAAACATTTCTTCCTAGCACTGCTTTTGTTATATCCCACAGGTTTTGGAACATTGTGTTTTCATTTTCATTAGTTGTAATTTTTTTTTTTTAATTTAATCTGCTGATTGAGTGATCATGCAAGATCACCCTGCTTAATTTCTCTGTATTTGTAGTTTCTAAAATTCCTCTTGGTATTAATTTCTAGCTTTATTCCACTGTGATCTGAGAAGATACTTGATATGATTTTGATTTTTAAAAATTTGTCGAGACTTGTTTTGGGACCTAGCATGTGGTCTATTTTGGAGAATGTTCCATGTGGCAATGAAAATATGTTATATGGTGTTGTTTTACAGTAGAATGTTCATTAACGTTGGTTAAATTCATTTGGTCTAAAGTCCAGTTGAAGTACATTTGTCAATAATCTATCCTGATGATCTGGCTGGTGCTTTGAGTGGCGTGTTGAAGTCTCCCACTATTATTATCTCTTTCATTAGATCAAGTTTGTGTGTGAATTTTGGTACTCTGATGTTGGGTTCATTTATATTTAGGATTGTTACATCTTTTTGCTGAATTGAACCCTTTATCATTATAGATATCATTATTTTTGTCTTTTATTACCTTTTTTGATTTAAGTCTATTTTATCTAAGAATGGCTACTTCTGCCAACTTTTGGTTTCCATTTGTATGAAATATCTTTTTCCACTCCTTTACTTGCAGTTTGTGTGTGTCTTTATGGGAAATGTGAGTTTCTTGTAGGCAGCACATAGTTGGTTTATGTTTTTATTTAAATTCATTCTGCCAGTCTGTATCATTTAAGTAGAGCATTTTACATTAAATATTAACGTTGATATGTGAAGCTTTGTTCCCATGTTGTTTTCACATTGTTTTATGCATTTTGTTTCTTTTATTTCCCTGTCTTTTGTCCTTGTGGTTTGATGAAATTCTGTCTTGTTGCCATTTGATTTCTTTTTCTTTCTCCCTTATGTGATTGTTTTACAGTAACGATGAAATTTATATTCCCATGTGTTTTCATGATAATGAATATTGATCTCTCATTTCCATGTTTAAGACTCCTTTGAGCATTTCCTGTGGAATTGGTCTTGTGAAAAATTCTCTCAGTATTTGTTTGAAAAAAAGACTTTATTTCTTCTACTTTTGTGAAGCTTATTCTGGCAAGACATAAAATTCTTGAATAACAGGTTTTGTTTTTTCTTTTACTTTCAGCACTTTCAAAATGCAATCTCATTCTCTTTTGGCCTGTAAAGTTTCTGCTGAAAAGTTTGCTGCTAGTCTGATGTAGTTTCCTTTATAGGTGTGTAGATGCTTTTCTCTTACTAACTTTAGAATTATTTTGTTCACTTCTACTTTACACACTCTGAATGTAATATGCTATGGTGAAATCCTTTTTGCAATCTATTTGCCTATGATTGCTGGGCTTCCTATATCTACATGTCTGACTATCTTTCTAGATGAGGGAAGTTTTCATCAAACGTTTTCTTAAATAGGTTTTTCTCAACTTTTTGATCTCTTCTTTTGTCTTGGAAATACCAATAATTCCTATGTTTGGTAGCTTTACATAGTATCAGAAATCTCAAAGAATTTGTTCATTTTTTAAATATTATTTTTCCCTATTTTTGTCTGAATTATTTCAAAAGATTTGGAAAATCTCTTCAAATTCTAAGATTCTTTTTTTCTGCTTGGTCTAGTCTATTATTGAAGCTTTCAAATGTATTTTATATTTTCTAAAATGAGTTTTTAAAGAATTTGTTTTCCTTATATGAAGATATCTCTCTCCTTGGTAAATTTCTCATTCATATGCTGAATTGATTTTCTGATTTCTTTGTATTGGTTATTATATTTCTCTTAAATCAAATTGAGCTTTTTCAAATTAGTATTTTGAATTATTTGTCTGGCATTTTAAGGAATTCTTTTTGATTAGAATCTGTTGCTGGACAATTGTGGTCCTTTGGTGGTGTCACATTTCCCTACTTTTTCATATTTCCTGTGCCTTTCTATTGATGTATGTGCATCTGGTGTAGCAGTGACTTGTTCCAATTTTTTGAACTTGCTTTTGTAGGGGAGAATTTTTTTCCTGAGGCTGTATATGTCTTATTGGTTCAGTAGGATAATTTGGCTTTGATTTTGGGTACTCATGGTAGTGTGATCTTTATATGACTTCTTTGGCAGCACACAGGGTCAATAGTATGTATGATTTCCTTGGTGGCATAGGGCACAGTTATTACTTGAAGTTGTGGTTAAGTTTTGTTGGGGACTGGGACACCACTCGAGCCAGTCTTTGGGCCCCAGTGGTGACAGCAGTGGGGTAGATATAAATGTCTGTCCCCAGAGAAGCTTATACTGGTTTCAGTGTTAGTGGTTCCTGGAGGGCTGACTCTGGTGCTTCCAGGTGGCTTCCTTAGAAGCTAGTAGTGGGAGCGGTAGGCCATACTACTTTTATGGGAGAGTTTTCAGGCCTCTGGTCAGCTGGTGTGGTGCAGGTGATGGCAGTAGCAGTAGCAGAGCAACCCACTAGGACAAAAGCAGTACATGGTAGTGCTTCTGATAGCTGTGATGACTGGGCCAGGCTGATCTCCATTTCCACAACCACCTATAGCAGGGAAGTACATTTGGCCTAAGTGTGCTTAGGAGAGAGCTTGGTCTCTGCTGTCCTTCCCCCAGCTGTGTGAGGGGTACAGCCATGTCACCTCAAACTCAGCCCAAGTGTGGGGGCACATGCAAGCATTAAATACTCAAAATGTTGCCAGATGTGAGCTTGTGACCAGAGAGGGTGAGCCATCCCTCAGGCCATCAGCATAGGGAAGAAGCTGTAGGGAGTGTGGTCTGCTCAATTCTCGGCCTCACAGCAGCTTATAGCATGGCGGTGGGTAATTGTTCTAGGTATGTACAGGAGAGCCTGGTTTTATTCTTCCTCAGCCAGGTGGACATGAACTCAGCCTGAGGACAGGAGGCAGCCAAGCCCTACTCTCTCAAAATGGCTCCTTGGATCAGAAACTGGGGAGAGTGGAACCCCTCCCAGACAAGCAGTGTGGGGAGAAAGCTGTGGGGAGTGTGGTCAACTTACATCTCAGTCTCACAGCAGACCATTTCAGGGCCATGGGTATTGTCCTAGATATGTAAGAGAGTCTGGTTCTCTGTTCATCCTTGGCCAGAAAGCAGCTGCAACCAAGTGAGGCTGAACTCAGCCTTAGGGTAGGGCACAGCCTAGCATTAAACTCTCAAAGTGGTGACTTGGGCCTGGGACTATCGAGGGCAGGGTTTCTCCCAGGTAAGCAGTGTGGGGAAGAAACTATGGAGAGTGTAGTCCGCTCACATCTCCGTCTCAACAGCAGTGTACAGCAGGGTGGTAGGGACCCTGCCAGTGGGGCATGGGTTTTCCAGTCTCCTCTCTCCCTCTTTTGAGCCGTGTAGCAGCAGCAGTCGTGTTTGTAGGTCTCCGGTATCTAGGCTCTCAAAACGGTACCTGGCTGAGGTTGCTCCAGACTTGAATACCTACAGGATTTTGTGTGAGTTCCCTTTCTGGAGCAATGTCTCTGTGCAATATTTAGGCAACTGTATGTGTCAGGTCCAAGGCTCTAGTAGGTCCAGGGTTTCTCCTATAGCCAAGATAATAAATTCCAAGACCTAGAGGTTTCTCTCTTACTGTATCCCTGTGTCCAAGAGCCTCTCCTGGCTCTCAGAAAGTTCCCTGTGGGGATAGCTGCCTTGAACCTTCTCCTTACTTCTGGTGTTTCTGTCTCTTCTCTGGTGATTCTTAGCATTCTCTCCTAGACAATCTATTCAAAATTTGAGTATCTACTTACTTTCCTGGATCCTCTCTGTAGAGGAGGCACATACTACCTATGGCTAGTCAGTCATCCTAATTCAAAGAAATGCATATATACATTTGGAGCAAGATAAGATTTGGAAAATCTCATCATCAGCCTTGAAGCCACCTTTGACTGTCAGATAGTGGCCATTTCCCAGCACGTGATTTCCTAGCACAGACTTATAATTTACGGGTGAAGAGAAAGAAGGGGTAACAACCAATGTGAGATTCTTTATATAGAAGTGGAGAAATTAGGAGCAATAAAAATCCTGGATGTTCTTTGTCAAGCATTACAGTAGTTCCCCTTTATTCTTCGGGGATATGTTCCAAGACACCCAGTGAATAAAACCATGGATAGTACTGAACACTATATATACTAAGATTAGTCCTGTACATACATACCTATGATGAGGTTTAATTTATTATTAGAGATGGAACTCTTGTGCTTTGGGGCAATTATTAAGTAAAACAAGGGTTACTTGAACACAAGCACTGCAGTACCATGACACTTAATCTGATCACCACGATGGCTACTGACTAACAGGCAAGGCACATAGACAGCTTGGAGGTGCTGGATGAAAGAGGATTTATGCCCTGGGAAGGATGGAGCAGCACTGTGTGAGATTTCAACACAATATTCAGGATAGCGTGTGATTCAAAACTATTTGATTGTTTATTTCTGGAATTTTCCATTTAATGTATTCAGTCTGCAGTTGACCTCAGCAGAAAACAAAACCACGGACAAGGGGGACTACTGTATTTGACAACAATGCAGTCCTTTTATGGATTGACATATAGTAACCTACAGAAAAAGTCTTTAAACTTTTCAGTTTTTAAAAATAGACGTTACACAAAACAACAGACAATAGGATGTTTTTTTTCTTTTCCAGTCAAATACTTGGCATCAGAAAAAAGCAGAAAAAAATATCTTATCTTAAGCATTTTCTATAATTATCTGAAATTATCTAGATTAAACTTGAATATATCACTGTACCTCATTAAGCACACTGTTCCGCTGCCTGCCCTTTCTATCTGAAAATGTTCTCTCATTTTCAAATTGAATTTCTCCCCCATTAACTTACTGCTTAGGTATATTTTAATGGCTTTCCTTTCAATGTGAGCCCACTTGTTTTGGCCAGGAAATTATCTCATTTCATTGTATAAAGCCCAGTTTCATTTCTAATTTTCAGTAATTGTGTCCATTTCTAGGTGAATAATGTATGCCCAAACAAAAGGTCTCTTAAAACTGGCCTGTCATTTTCAATTCTTTCTCTCCCAGACACTGGTTGTTAATTTTCCTTACAATAATGCATGTCTGTTCTCCCTCTCCAAAGTACTGTTATAACTAATACAGTGAAGCATCTGCACCTTGCTGTGTGAGGTCATCTCCTGATAGGAAGCTGACAGCTTCACACAGCAATGGGCAGTGCAGATGTAGTGGCTTTCAGGAACCTATCATCCATTTGCCTTCTGAGTGAAAGCCTAAGGAGAAGCACAATCCTGTCCTCAATTTGCCATTAACTAGAAATTCACAGACTGAAAGCTTTGTCATAAAGAAACTGGAAAAAAGTGCATTTTCTTTTTATCCTCAATATATATATTCCCCTACAGACTCTCTTATACATGCACACACTAATAGACTACATGTGTATGCATGCTCCTTCATACACATATACTATGAAAAATTACATATATTCAAATATCATGATACATTTCACACACACACACACACACACACACACACACACACAGCCTTTTAAAACTTATCTGGAAGATGATCTGCCAATATCTGTCAATCTTTGATGTGTGTCAATTTGCCAGTGGAGAGGGGGAAATGGTAGATGGCATTCCAAGTAGACAAACAAGCTTATGGAAAGACATCATGTGCTGAAAGGACCTTGAAATTTTGTAAAACTTGGGAAGGTAAGTACATCTGGAACAGCGTGCGCGCGCGCACACACACATAAACACACACACACACACACACACACACACACAGAGTGAGATTGTAGCTGTCATTTGGAGTGAAATTGGAAAGAATCTATTTGCCAACCTTGAGACTCTGGACATGATCCAAACACACTGTATGAATCAAGCATCTGAAATTAATCCAGGTGATACAAAGGGCATAAAATCATTTCAAGTAAAACAAAATGTATTAACCACTTCTATAAATACACATAATATTAGTTAAGATGCAGTTACTTATATTTTTTTCCTTCATGGTTATAAAACACACAGGAAAATTTTAAAACATGAAACAGAAACCTGTGCAGCAGTAGGAGAGTAGTAAGGCAATTATTATCATTAAACTGAGGAAACTAAGTGAATTTTCAAGCTCACACAATTCCAATGAGTTGATGTCTTCGGACTCGATAGCTTGCATGCTGCTATACCAAACTGGAGAGGGTCACTAAGAATTAGCAAAGAGGAAGGTTAGCCTATGTAAATGAGTCTCAATAGAAGTGCACCCAACTATTCTTAAGTTCCCATTAGAAGACCAGGCACCAGTGCAAAGGATCATAGGAGTGTGAAATGTTAATATTACATCCAGATCTAGGAAACTATTTTGACAGAAATTATTGCTTTTGGATTATTTATAACAAAAAATGGAAATAATATATGTTACTGAATATGAAAGCTAAAACTTGGGAGGCCGAGGCGGGCTGATCACCTGAGGTTGAGAGTTCGAGACCAGTCTGAACAACATGGAGAAACCCCATCTCTACTAAAAAAAAAATACAAAATTAGCTGGTCATGGTGGCGCATGCCTATAATCCCAGCTGCTCGGGAGGCTAAGGCAGGAGAATCGCTTGAACCCAGGACCTTGACCACTGTGGAGGCTGCAGTGAGTCAAGGTTGTGCCATTTCACTGCAGCCTGGGCAACAAAAACAAAACTCCATCTCAAGAAAGAAAAAAAAAAAAGAAAAAAGAAGCTAAATAATGTACATTTTATACTTGAATATCATGTGGCCATTAGAAACAGTTTTCAATTAAATGGGAAAGGTTTACTGGATAATGTTTAAAAAACACACACAGAGAAAATGAAACAAAAACAAAAACAACAAAAAACTATACACATTATCACATGCAGTATGCTTTCAAACATAACTATTGTTTTCTATTTATCTATCTCTGTATCATCTCTTGATCTCTGGAACTGACTATGCTTTCTACCTATTTATCTGATAAAAATAAGATACTGGAGGAAACACAGCAAGTAAATATTGGGTGTTTTTCTCTTTTTTAATTGTTTTTCTCAGTACATTTTCCAATGTGGCAGAGAAATTTAGTGAGGCAACAGAAACCCTACCAGTTTCTAGGATAGATACCTTTGCCTTCTCCATAAAATGCACATAGTTACTTGGTGGCTTGTATTCAGATGACGAGGGAGAAATGTTGGCACAAAAGACTACCAACACAATGACAAGTCAATAAATACTTGTCCTGTGCCCATGAGGTTCTTGGCAAGAGAGATGCCCAGTCCTCGTGGAGTATAGTGGAGTATAGTCTATAATGGAGTATAGTCTATAAATGATTAAACAACCAATAACAATGTAGATGTAATAAATGGTATAACAGAGTAATACGAAATATTACTTTGAAAAGTTTTATAGAGGAAGAGATATTAACACTGAAGTCCTAAAGATGTGTAAGAAATATTCCTTTAGAAAGAAAGATCAAGACATGTGAAGGCTCCGAAAAGAAAGACCCTTGCCAGACTGAGGAAGTGAATGATTTTAATAATGTTTAGACTATGGGGTACATGTTTTAGAGGGATGGAGTGAAGAGATGAGGCTGTAGAAAAAGTCATTGGCAAGTCCTAAAAATATCTAAAAGCAAATAGAGAAACTTGGGTTCCCGCTCCAGGGCAGTGAGATGGTATTGAAAGATTTCAAGATTTCAACGAAGCTAGTTGAGGGGTAGAGGCGATCAGATTAGCAGTTCAGGGTGTTTGTTCTGGCTGTGTTGTAGAGCACTATTTGGTTGTCAACTAGATTACATGGAGGGACACCTGTTGTGGAGGCCATTTCAGTAGTGCCAGAAAGAGATGATGATCTCAGTTAGTGGAGTAAAAACATAAATGAAGAAAAAAATGTAATAATCTATAGAACTTAGATACAATGATGTGAATAGAAAGATGAGGACCCAATTACGACTGAATTGTCTTCTTGAGACAACTGGGACAAGATACAAGTGGCAAAAGGTGAAAAAATAAATTTTTTTCCTATAAAAATGTAAAATTATCACTTAAAAATATCCCATCATGGATGGTAGTGTTCACTTGATAAAATGTATAGAGGCAGCAGCCCTGAAATGCTGTAAAGCAGTGTGTGTGTGTGTGTGTGCGCGCGCGCGCGCATGTGTGTATCGGGGGGAGATTAATTTAGAAAATGGAGGGAAAAATAAGAAAGATGAAGAACTATGGAGAACTTTAGAGAGTTACAGAAAGCACCCCTTTTGTATATTCTCAGAGAAAATGGTGGGGATGGTACTCAGGTCTATGTTCATGCTTATGCTGGGGAAAACATTGTAGGAGATAATATTGGACGTACTTAAAAATGTAATTGTGGCATAGATGCAGTGCATACCTACTTCTAAGTGACATTTGGCTACATCTGTATTTTTCAGGTTTTCTACAATAAGCAGATATCATAAAACCCTTGACATTTACAAGGGATAAATCCCAAGACCTTTGCAAATTTCTAGCTTTGCAAATACAGAAAAGTTTGTATAGTCTCTTGACTTTCTCAAAAATTATGTTTCCTTCAAGAAAAATAAATTTCCAGTGCATTTCCCTACATGATCAGCAAGTCTCACCACCTCTAACTACAAAATATATGTGTAATCCATCTGACCTTATCATCTACACTGCTACCACTATAGTCTAAACCAGCAGTTTCCAACCTGTTTGGCACCAGTGATCAGTTCCCTAGTTTCCATGGACATTGAGGATTGACAGGCAGGGGGATTATGGTTTTGGGATGAAACCATTCCACCTCAGATAAGGCATGAGTCAGATGCTCAGGAGGAGTACACAACCTAGATCCCTTGCTTGCGCCGTTCACAATAGGGTTCAGCCTCCTATGAGAAGCTAATCCTGCAGCTGATCTGACAGGAGGTGGAGCTCAGGTGGTAATGCCCGCTGGTATTGGTCCATGGTCTGGGGATTAGGGACCCTGATCTAAGCAACAGTATCCTTTTCTTAGCCCAGAATATGTGTAAAATGTATATCATATGTCACTCTATTTATTAATCTTGTTCAATGTCTTTATACCACTTATAGTAAAAGAAATTTACATTCATTGTCATGACTTGAAACACTCTATATTCTAAACATCTAAATGTAGAACTTCTCCTGAGCTACCCCTTTGCATGTTTAATACATTGAGCCAGACTTGCATGTGCGAGCACAAATTAACTATCATTAGCACATTACCTCACTGAGAAAAAGACAAAATCATCCATAAAAATATTTCATTATTTTTTTTTTCTTTTTTTTAAATTTTACTTTAAGTTCTGGGGTGCATGTGCAGAACAGGCAGGTTTGTTACATAGGTATACATGTGCCATGGTGGTTTGCTGCACCTATCAACCCATCATCTAGGTTTTAAGTCCCGCATGCATTAGATATTTGTCCTAATGCTCTTACTTCCCCTTGCCCCTGACCCCCCAACAGGCCCCAGTGTGTGATGTTCCCTTCCCTGTGTCCATATGCTCTCGTTCAACTCTCACTTATGAGTGAGAACATGTAGTGTTTAATTACCTGTTCCTGTGTTAGTTTGCTGAGAATATGACCAGAAATATCATTTATTTTTTATTGAGAAATAAAAATTGTATATACTTATCATGTACAACATGGTATTTTGAAATACGTATACATTGTGGAATGGCTAAATTGAGCTAATTGACATATGTGTTACTTCATATACTTATACTTTTTTTTGTGTGATGAGAACACAGATCTACTCTCTTAGCTCTTTTCAAGAATGAAATACACTTTTATAAACTGTAGTTACCATGTTGTACAATAGATCTCTGGAACTACATATTCCTCCTACTTTTTTTTTTTTTTATCTTTGATGAACATTTCCCTCAACCTCTGCCCTCTGTCACCCTCTGGTAACCACCACTCTACTCGCTGCTTTTATGAATTCCACTTTTTTAGATTCCACTTGTATATGGGATCATGTGATATTTGTCTCTCTGAGTCTGACTTATTTTACTTAACATAATATCCTCAAGTCCATCTGTATCGCCACAAATGACAGCGTTGCCTTCATTTTTGGGGCTGAATAGTATTCCACTATGTATGTATTACTGCATTTTCTTTATTCATTCATCCATTGATGGGTACTTAGGTTGATTCCATATTTTGGTTATTGTGAATAATGCTGCAATGAACATGGGAATGCAGGTATCTCTTTGACATATTGATTACATTTCTTTTGGATATGTACCCAGCAGTGGGATTGCTGGGTCATATGGCAGTAATACTTTTAATTTTTTTGAGGAACCTCCATACTCTTTCTCATGATGGCTGTACTAATTTACATTCCCGCCAACAATGGGAATGCAAGGATGCCCTTTTCAACTCAGCCTCACTAATACTTATCTTTTGTCTTTTTAATAGGCCTTCCAACAAGTATGAAGTGACATCTTATTGTGGTTTTGATTTGCATTTCTCTGATGACTGGTAATAATTTTTTTTTATATATCTGTTGGCAATTTGTATATCTTCTTTTGAAAAATCTGTTATGGTTCTTTGTTCATTTATAATCGAGTTAATTGTTTTCTTACAATTGAGTTCCTTGAGTTCCTTATATATTTTGGATACTAACTCATCAGCTATATGGTTCGCAATTTTTTTCATGTCATTTATTGTCTCTTTATTCTGTTTATCATTTGTTTTGTTGTTCAGAAACTTTTTAGTTTGACCTAATCTCATTTATCTATTTTTGCTTTTGTTGCTTCTGCTTTTGAGGTGATATCTAAAAAATCATTGCCCAGACCACTGCCATGGATATTTTCTGTTTTCTTCTAGAAGTTGTATAGTTTGAGGTCTTGTACTTAATTCTTTAATCTATTTTCTGTTGATTTCTGCACATGGTGAAGGATAAAGGCCTAATTTAATTTTTCCAGAGATGGATAACCAGTTTTCCCAATGCCATTTATTAAACAGACTGTCCTTTCTCCATTGTGTGATCTTGACATTTTTTAATTAATAGACTATACATTTGTGAATTTATTGCTGGGCTCTCTGTTTTGTCCCATTGATCTATGTTTCTGTTTTCATGCCAGTACCATGCTGTTTTGATTACTATAGCTTTGTAAGATATTTGGAAGCAGGTGGTGTGATGCTTCCAGCTTTATTCTTTTTGCTCAAGATTTCTTTGAGTGTGTGGGGTCTGTTGTGGTTCCATACTAATTTTACGATTTTTTTCTATTTCTGTGAAAAATACCATTGGGATTCTAATAGGGCTTGCATTAAATCTGTCAATGTCTTTGAGTAGTAATGGACATTTTAACAGGATTAGTTATGCCAGTTCATGATAATGAGATATTTTCCATTTATTTGTGTCTTCTTCAGTTTCTTTCATTAATATCTTACAGTTTTCAGTGTGAAGGTCTTTCACTTCTTTGGTTAAATTAATTCCTAAGGACAGTCATCCCTTGGTATACATAGGTGATTGGTTTCCTTAGCTGTAACCCTAACCCTAAACCTAATCTTAACTAAGACTTCCCATTAATACACAAATCTGTAGATGCTCAAGTCCCTGTGTATTAGTCTGTTCTCAGTCTGCTGAAAAACTTACCTGAGACTGGAAAATTTACAAAGGAAAGAAGTTTAATTGACTCACAGTTCCACATGGCTGGGGAAACCTCACAATCATGGTGGAAGGCGAATGAGGCGCAAAGTCACATCTTACACAGCGGCAGGCAAAAGAGCTTGTTTAGGGGCATTTACCTTCATAAAACTATCAGATCTCATGAGACTTACCCACTACCACAAGAACAGTATGGGGGAAGCCAACCCCCTGATTCCATTATCTCCACCTGGCCCCACCCTTGAACGTGGGGATTATTACAATTCAAGGTGAGATTTGGGTGGGAACACAGCCAAAACATATCACTCTGGTACAAAATTGCCTAGTTGAGAATCCACAGACCCTTCGAAGGAATCCAATTTCTGCTGCAGATTCCACAGGACAGCCAAGGAACTGTGAATCAGCTTGCTTTCTCACCTGGGAGGCAAGTAGCCTGGGGCAAGTTATCAGCCCTGCTCACTGGTTACCTGGAAACAAACCCAGTGCTGTTAGAGGAGCACAGTGGGAGTGAGACTAGTCTTTGGGTCTGTGGGCTCTGTGGGAGCTGGGTGAGGCCTGTGGCTGCCAGCTCTCCCCCACTTCCCTGGTGACCTGTGCGATGCAGCAGGGGCAGACATAACCCCCTTAGGAACATATAACTCCATTGGCCTGGGAGCCACACCTAAGAAATGAAATATGTGGCAACACAATATTAGTGCAGGACTTCAATACTCCACTGACAGCACTAGACAGGTCATTAAGCAGAAAGTCAATGAAGAAACAATCGACTTAAACTATGCCCTAGAACAAATGGACTTAATGGATATTTACACAATATTTGACCCAACAACTACAGAATATATATTCTATTCATCAGCACATGGAATATTCTCCAAGATAGACCATATGCTAGATAACAAAACAAGTCTCAATCAAGTCTCAAGCTGGGGGCTTCACTACCCATGGAGGTCCCCAGTTGGTGAAGCGTCTGAGAAAAGTTCTGCATCAAAATCAAGATGGAAATTAAAATCCTGCATCAAGATCAAGATGGAAATTAAAAAATTATTTGAACCAAATAATAGTGACACAATCTATCAAAACCTCTAGGATACAGTAAATGCAGTGCTAAAAGGAAAGCTCATAACGTTAAATGCCTGCATCAAAAAGTCTGAAAGAGCACAAATAGACAATCTAAGGTCATACATGAAGGAACTAGAGAAACAGGAAGACACCATGCCCACACCTACCAGAAGAAAATAAATAACCAAATCAGAACAGAACTAAATGAAATTGAAACAAAAATAAATACAAAAGATAAGTGAAACAAACAGCTGGTTATTTGAAAAGATAAATAAAATTGATAGACCATTAGTGAGATTAACCAGGAAAAAAAGAGAAAAGATGCAAGTGAGCTCAATTCAAAACAAAATAGGAGATATTACAACTGATATAATAGAAATACAAAAGATCATTCCAGGCTACCATGAACACCTTTATACACATAAACCAGAAAACCTAAATGAAATGGTAAATTCCTAGAAATATACAACCCTTCTAAATTAAGTGAGGAAGAAATAGAAACTCTGAACAAACCAATAACAAGCAGAGAGATTAAAATTGCAATTTTAAGTTACCAAGAAAAAAAAGGTCAGGACCAGATGGATTCAATGCTGAATTCTATCAAACATTCAAAGAAGAATTGGTACCAATCCTATTGACACTATTGCAAAAGACAGAGAAAGGGAATTCTCCCTAAATCATTCTGTGAAGCCAGTATCACCCTAAAACCAAAACCAGGAAAGAAAAAAACAAATAATAATAAAGAAAAAAAAAGAAAACTACAGACCAATATCCCTGATTAACACAGATGCAAATATCCTCAACAAAATACTAGCAAACCAAACCTAACAGCATATCAAAAAGATAATCCACCATGATCAAGTGGGTTTCATAGCAGGGATGTAGGGATAGTTTAACAAGTCAATAAATGTGATACACCACATAAACAAGAATCACATGATCATCTCAATAGACACAGAAAAAGCATTTGACAAAACCCAGCATCACTTTATGATTAAAACCCTCAGCAAAATGGTATACAGGGGACATAGCTTAAGGTAATGAAAGTTATCTATAACAAACCCACAGCCAACACTATACTGAATGGGAAAAGTTGAAAGCACTCCCCCTGAGAACCGGAACAAGACAAGGATGCCCACTTCCACCATTTCTATTCAACATACTGGAAGTCCTAACCACAGCAATCAGATGAGAGAGAAATAATGGGCATCCAAATCAGTAAAGAGGAAGCCCAAACTCTGTTTGTTGATCATATGATCATATACCTAGAAGCACCAAAAGACTCATCCAAAAAGCTCCTAGAACTTGTCAATGAATTCAGAAAAATTTCAGGGTACAAAACTAATGTACACAAATCAGTAGCTCTACTATACACTAACAGTAACCAAGCTGATAATCAAATCAAGAACTCAACCCCTTTTATAATAACTGCAAAAAATAAAATAAAATAGTACTTATGAATATATCTAACCAAGGAGGTGAAAAACCTCTACAAGGAAAACTGTAATACAAAATACTGCTGAAAGAAACCATAGACGACACAAACAAATGGAAACACATCCCATGCTTATGGATGGGTAGAATCAATATTGTAAAAATGACCATACTGCCAAATGCAATCTACAAATTCAATGCAATTCCCATCAAAATACCACCATCATTCTTCACCAAACTAGGCAAAACAATCCTAAAATTCAGACGGAACCCCCCCCAAAAAGAGCCTGTGAAGCCAAAGCAAGATTAAGCAAAAAGAACAAATCTGGAGGCATCACACTACCTGACTTCAAACTATACTATAAGGCCACAGTCACCTAAACAGCATGGTACCAGTATAAAAATAGGTATATAGACCAATGGGACAGGATAGAGATCCCAGAAATAAAGCCAAATACTTACAGCCAACTGATCTTCGGCAAAGCAACAAAAACATAAAGTAGGTGTGATGGTTAATATGGTGTGCCAACCTGATTGGATTGAAGAACGCAAAGTGTTGTTCCTGGATGTGTCTGTGAAGGTGTTGCCAAAGTTTAACATTTGAATCATTGGAACTGGGAGATGCAGACCTACCCTCAATCTGGGTGGGTACCATCTAATCAGCTGCCAGTGTGGCTAGAATAAAGCAGGCAAAGGAAGATGAAAGAGCAGACTTGCTGAGTCTTCCTGCCTTCATCTTTCTCCTGCGTTAGATGCTTCCTGTTCTTGAACATCAGACTCCAAGTTCTTCAGTTTTTGCACTCTTTGACTTACAACAGTGGTTTACTAGGGGCTCTTGGGCCTTTGGCCATGCACTGAAGGCTGCACTGTCAGCTTCCCTACTTTTGAGGTTCTGGGACTCAGCCTGATCTACCACTGGCTTCCTTGCTCAACTTGCAGATGGCCTACCGTGAGTCTTTACCTTGTAATCATGCAAGCCAATTCTCCTTAATAAACTCCCTTTCATATATACATATATTCTATTAGTTCTGTCCCTCTAGAGAACCCTGACTAATACAATGCGGAAAGGACACCCTATTCAACAAATGGTGCTGGGATAATTGGCAACCCACAGGTGGAAGAATGAAATGAGATCCTTGTCTCTCACCTTGTACAAAAATCAACTCAAGATGGATGAAGGACTTAAATTTAAAATCTGAAACCATAAAAATTCCATGAGATAACATTGGAAAAACCATTCTAGACATGGGCTTAGGCAAAGACTTCAAGACAAAAACCCAAAAGCAAATGCAACAAAAACAAAGATAAATAGATGAGACTTAATTCAACGAAAAAGCTTCTTCACAGCAAAAGAAATATTTAGCAGAGCAAAGAGACAATCCACACGGTGGGAGAAAATCCTCCCAATCTATACTTCCAACAAAAGACTAATATTCAGAATCTTCAAGGAACTCAAACAAATCAGCGAGAAAAAAATATACAATTCCATCAAAAACTGGGCTAAGGACATGAGTAGACAATTCTCAAAAGAAGATATACGAATGACCAACAAACATATGAAAAAATGCTCAATATCAGTAATTATTACGGAAATGCAAATCAAAACCAAAATGCAATACCACCTTACTCTTGCAAGAATGGCCATGATCAAAAATCAAAAAGTGATAGATGTTGGCATGTATGTGGTGAAAAGGGAGCACTTTTACACTGTTAGTGGAAATGTAAAGTAGTAAAACCACTATGCAAAAGAGTGTAGAGATTCCTTAAAGAACTAAAAGTAGATCTATCATTTGATCCAGCAATCCTACTCCTGGGTATCCGCCCAGAGTAATAGAAGTCAGTATACGAAAGAGATACCTGCACGCGCATGCTTATAGCTGCACAATTCAGCAATTGCAAAAATATGGAACCAGCCCAAATGCCCATCAATGAATGAGTGGAAAAAGAGTATGTGGTACATATATATACAATGGAAAACTACTCAGCCACAAAAAGAAACAAAATAATGGCAGCAACCTGGATGGAATTGGAGACAATTATTCTAAGTGAAGTAACTCAGGAGTGGAAAGCCAAACATCAATGTTCTCACTCATAAACGGGAGCTAAGTTAAGCAAAGGCATAAGAATGATTCAATGGACATTGGAGAATCAGAGAAAAGGATGGGAGAGGGGTGAGGGATAAAAGACTACCCACTAGGTACAGTGTGCACTGCTCAGGTGATGGATGCACCAAAATCTTAGAAATCATCATTAAATAACTTATTCATGTACAAAAAAATAAGAAAAATATTGAATAGTGTTTGCATATTACCTACGCACATTCTTCCACATATTTTAAATCGTCTCTACTTATAAAACATAAAAAAAATAAATGGTATATAAATAGTTACTATTATGTATTGCCTATGAAATCATGACCAAAAAAATTTATGTTTGGCTGGGCGTGGTGGCTCATGGCTATAATCCCAGCACTTTGGGAGGCTGAGGCAGGCGGATCACGAGGTTAGGAGATTGATACCATCCTGGCTAACACAATGAAACCCAGTCTCTACTAAAAATACAAAAGATTAGCCAGGTGTGGTGGCAGGTGCCTGTAGTCCCAGCTACTTGGGAGGCTGAGACAGGAGAATGGCGTGAACCCGGGAGGCGGAGCTTGCAGTGAGCCAAGATCGCGCCACTGCATTCCAGCCTGGGCAACAGAGTGAGACTCCATCGCCAAAAAAAATTGTACATTTTCAGAGCAGAAATTTTTTTTTCTAAGTATTTTTGATTCGGGTTTGTTTGAATCTGTGCACATGAAACCCTCAGATAGAGAGAACCAATTATATTTTGTTTTTTGTAGCTACCCATATGAAATTGTTTTCTTGATTTTCGGGGGGGGGGCGGTGGGGTAGTCCCTTGTTAGCGCATAGAAACCCAACTGAATTTTTTTATGTTGATTTTTTTGTCCTGCAACTTTACCAAATTTATTAGTTCAAACTTTTTTTGGAAGAGACTTTAAGGTTTGCTATATATAAGTTTATGTCACCTGAGGACAGGGACAATTAACTTCTTCAGTTCTGATTTGAAAGCCTTTTATTTCTTTCTCTTGCCAAAATACTCTGGCTAGAAATTCCAGTGCTATGCTGAATAGAAGTGATGAGAATTGACATCCTTGTCTTATTTCTGATGTCAGAGGAAGAACTTTCAACTTTTCATTATTGAGATGACGTTAGTTGTGAACTTGTTATATATAGCCTTTATCATGTTGAAGTACATTCTTTCCATATCTAATTTGTTCAGTTTTTATTATGGAAAGATTAATTTTGTCAAATTGTTTTTCTGCATCTATTGAGATGACCATATGGTTTTTGTACTTCAGTCTGTTAATGTGGTGTATCACATTTATGGATTAGAATGTGTTGAACCATCTTTGCATTCATGATATACATCCCACCTCATTATGGTGTGTGATCTTTTCATGTGCTGTTTAATTTGGCTTGGTAGTAATTTGTAGAAGACTTTTGTTTCTATGTTCATCAGGTATATTGGCCAGTAATTTTCTTTTGTGGTAGAGTCATTGCCTGGTTTTTCCATCAGTGTAATGCTGGTCTGGTAAAATTAGACTCTGGGTCTAGAAAAGTCTCATTGGCATCGCTCCTCCATGCAGCCTGTAGCACTTGAGACTTGGCCATCTCAACAGGACTCCTTCATAATAGTTGCAGTAGTGAGATAATGAGATAAAAATTCTCCGGGTCTTCTCACTGCCTCCACTTGAAATGATAGACTTTATTAGCTAGAACTCGCCATTTGGTCTTTTATCTAGTTGTAAGAATGTCGGGGAAGTACAGTTTCTTTTTTTCTTCTTCATTTTTTTTTTTTTCTTTTTTTTGAGCTGGAGTCACACTCTGTCACCCAGGCTGGAGTACAGTGGCACCATCTTGGCTCACTGCAATCTCTGCCTCCCAGATTCAAGCAATTCTCCTCCCTCGTCCTCCTGAGTAGCTGGGATCACAGGTGCGCACCACCACGCTCACCTAATTTTTTCTGTAGAACCCTGGGTTTCACCATGTTGACCAGGCTGTTCTCAAACTCCTGGCCTCATGAGCTCTGCCTGCCTTGGCCTCCCAAAGTGCTGGATCACAGGCGTTAGCCACCGCACCCAGCCGGGAAGTACATCTTCAATAAACCAAGAAATGGGAGGAGAATTGGATACTATGAGCACTGGTAAAGTTTGCCAATTTGTTCTTCCAGTTCTAATATGTTAAGTTTAATTTTTTTTGTAAAGCACACATCCGCTTGCCAAGAAAGATCACCCAAATCTGATCCTATAGCAGCTCTAAAGTTTAGGTGTTGTGTGACAGTCTCTCTGTCAGGTCTGGATGTGGCTCCTCTTGAACTGGAACCTATCAACTCTAAAGACAACCATTTGGCCCCACTCACATATGTAGGGTATAATAGTAAAATAAAGCTAGGATAATTGCAACAAACATCCTGATTTTGAACAGAGAAGAATAAATAGACAGAGGTCATTGGTCTTTAGAAATGTTTAAATCCCACCGGGCAGACATTATGTGAACAGCCTCATCTGAGGGTAGGGAATATTCTTTAATGGGGCCCTTATTCTGCTCTCTGGGAGGAAGTTCGCTTTTGCATTGTCCTCAGAAACCTCCTCATTCCATCTTCAGAGAGTTGTTTCTCTCTTTTTTTCCCCTCTTACATTATTCTCTTTGCTCATATTTGAAGTGTTTGGGGAATATGTCCTTCTTGGGGCTATAACAGTTTCTCAACCCACTACCTACCCGTAGAAGCATGGAAGCCCAAAAATAATTTTGACAGTAAATGTTAACATTTATTGGATGCTTTCTATGTGGCAGAAATTATACTAAGCAATTACATGCATTTAATCTTCACAATGGCCTTTTGAAATGGCATTATAATTATTCCCATTTAAATAGCCCAATGTTCCATAGCTAGTCCATAATGGAACTTGGATCCAAATTCTGCTCTGTCTGATACCAATCTGCAAAGTTTCCTGCGTAGTCCTTTATAGTCCTCAGTTAAAGGGATTGTTTCAGGAATTGTTGGAAGTGATTCCTGGAGCGGGTGAACATAATCAATATTTTTGACAAATGCAAAGATCATTTGTTAGTCTCAAAGAATCACAGGCTTTTTCAGTGTGTTCTCAAAGTTTCTGTAGCAATATAGTGTTATTTAAAAACAATAACAACAAAACACTGTAGGACTTTTATATGCTTGAATCAATTCAGATCCATATACTAGGAACCATACCTGCAGTTGCTTCAAAGACATTTTTTACATGTTCTTAGGTCCAGTATGTTTCTTTGATTTTTTAATTTTTTATTCTCTTACATTTATTTATCAACTTACTGAGTCTATTTTGAATTGTAGATGAAAAACATACTCTAAGTCTTATATTTACCTCAAGATATTTTAAGAGATAGTATTAATTTATTGGGCATTGATACTTAATCTGATTTTTTGTTTTAAGATACTTAAGTCTTTTGAGAAGTTTTAACAAAAGGTGGAATGTTCTTTAATTTAATCATTGTTTCATGGTTGAGTTTTTACAGGTTTGTTGACTTTCAAAGTCCTTAATGTATTAATCACTTATAGTTTATAATTCAAAAGCAGTTACATTCACTATTGTTGCAAGACCTGGAATGCTTGTTAATTCCGTTCCATGGCCAATTCTTTGCTGAGCTCATCACTTTCTCAAAATGCTCTACAAAATGTGGTCAATTCCATTCAAAACACAACCCTAAAATTCGTTTTCCAAACATTTTTTCTAGACTCCCAGATCTGGAGGACAAGTTCATTATCTATAGATCTAATTCTCAAATTAGCCTAAAGAAGCATTTTGCCATTCTATCACATATGACAAAATTTCTGCAAATCACCGTACTTTAGATCTCCATAACAACAATGACAAGTATTTCAGGTTTTTATTGTGATAGGTCCTACTTCCAATATTAATTTTCTGTATAGGTTAGGGGAGTGTCTCAGTAGTACCAAAGATCACCCTAGGTTTGTTGACTCACTAAAAGGACTCACAGAACTTGGGATTCACTTATGGTTAGAGTTTATTGTAGTCAAATTTACAAAGTAAAATCAGCAAATGAAGCATCAGGCAAAGCCTGGAGAAAACCAGAAGTTTTAAGAGATTTCTCCCACAATAGTCACACTTAATTCTTCCTACTATAAACTATAGCAACATAAGTTTAGTGAGAAGCTTGCTTGAGCCTAAGTCTGGGGTTTTTATGAGAGGCCGATCACGTAAGCACTAGATGCCTTCTCGACTAATTGCAGTTACTCCAATTTCAGACCTCACCACATCTCCTTTTCTTTTGGAGGTCTGAAATTGGAGTAACTGCAGTTACATCATTTATACAAACTATCTAGACAAACTGATATAGCTTCCTTCAAGGCTCCAGGCATGCAAATCAGTCTTATCAGTTTGAACATTCCAAGCACCCAATTCTCAGGAGCCCACCAAGGGCCAGTCAAAAAAACTAGTCCCTTGTGGGAATGTGCAAGTTTTATGCAACTCAGATCTGATCAATTAACTCTTTCCTGCACATGCCTGCTATACTGTAACAAACAGCTTCATAGCAATATTGACTTATTACAACAAAATCTCCCTCCTCATTTATGTAAGGTTTACCGCAAATCTGGGACACTGTCCAGGGCACACGATCTCTACTCAATAACTCAATGCCACTTTGATCCTTTGGTTCTGGCCTTATTGGCACAGAACTTGCTGGTCATAGTTGTTGCCGAGGAAGAACAAACGGTACAATCCTGCGGGACTCTTGATTGTGTCAACCAAAAACACATATTATTTTTATTTACATTTCATTGGTTATCACATGGCCCCACTTAATTATTAAGGGGTGAGGATTTTAGACTTGTGTACGTGCAAGAAGGAACAAAGATCTAGCTATTAGTACTACTTGTGTTTATCTTATTTACAAATTATCTACATTGTGGTTGTTATGCTTTGAATGGCATAGAATACAATAGTTTATAATTAGCAAAATGTAACTTAAAAGATATTTAGAAGTATAAGCGGCAAACCAAGAGAGCAAATGATAAAAGGAATCTCTTGAAATAGAAAAGATTTGTTATTTTTACTAATCACAGCATCAAATCTTCTGAAAATAATAGCATACTTTCCCCTAAGTAGAGATGTATCACATAGGAATAAAAACACCAAACATTTCAATGTCCCTGGGAGCCTTTGGAGAAATTCCATACAATCTTCTAAGGGAAAAGGGAATTTTTCCACAGTCTGCTGGTGTAAACCCACCAATGGGCTGGGGTGATACTTCTACCAGTTTTCAACAGTATAGATAGCTATTCAATGCTTTCCATGATCCTGGCACTTTGGTAAGAAATGTACATATATTAGTCTTTTTTATTCCTTATAAGAATCTTTTGAAATATTCATTCTATCATCCCATTTTGGAGATACAGACTAGGTAAATTAACTAGATCACCAGCTAGGAAGAATCCTAGTAAGAATGTGAATCCAGGTTTATCTTGCTCTGAAGCACACACTCATAAGTACCAATTCTTGCTCAAAGGAAAATGACCACAGACACTTTGATACTTGAATGAGGCTGTGCTCACTAAGCATGGATAAACAAAGCAATTGAGACAATCACTCTATTTTTTCTGCTTTTTATTTTTCCAGCCATTGTCATAAAAGTGATAAAGATGTATCTGGATATAAGAAAAGCCTATTTGTAATATTCTAATTTCTCCTATTTTTATGCTGAGCTGTTATCGAGCTTATCTCTATCTGTGGAGAACTGTGGTCCAAGTTAGGGCAGGGGACAGAAGGATGTAGGAGGCACAGGCAGGCAGGGGTGTAGAAGGGCAGTAGGCACAGTAGGGCAGGGGACAGAGAAGGGCAGGTGGAATGGGGGTTAGGAGCATGGGAAGGAAGGGCACACAGGGTAGGGGCTGTGGCAGGATGGGCGTATTTGTCTGTCCTCACAGTGTTATAAAGGCATACTTGGCTGGGCGTGGTGGCTCACGCCTGTAATCCCAGCACTTTGGGAGGCCAAGGTGGGTGGATCACTTGATGTCAAGAGTTCGAGACTAGCCTAGCCAACACAATGAAACCCCGTCTCTACTAAAAATACAAAAATTAGCCAGGCATGGTGGCATACACCTGTAATCACAGCTACTTGGAAGGCTGAGGCATGAGATTCCCTTAAGCCTGGGAGGCAGAGGTTGCAGTGATCCGAGATTATAACACTGCACTCCAGCCTAGGGAATAGAGTGAGATTCTGTCTAAAAAAAAAAAAAAAACAAAGGAGAAAAACCTCAAGACTGGGTAATTTATAAAGGAAAGAGTTTTAATTGCCTCACAGTTCTGTAGGGCTAAGGAGGGCCCAGGAAACTTACAATCATGGCACAAGGGGAGGCAAACAGGTCCTTCTTCACATGGCAGTAGCAGCAAGAAGTGCTAAGCAAAAGGGGGAAAATCCCTTTATAAAACCATCAGCTCTTGTGAGAACTCACTATCATGAGAACAGCACCATGGGGGTGCCCCCATGATTCAATTGCCTCCCACCCGTCCCTCCCATGACACGTGATTATGGGAACTACAATTCAAGATGAGATTTGGGTGGGGACATAGCCAAACTCTATCAATGGAGGAGCGAGATAATCAGGACAGGCACAGAAATAGACAAAGTTAGTGTCCTAAAAGGTCTTATTATTTAAAGAAATAAAATAGATACATAAAACCTATTGCCAGTATCTCAAGCCTATATATTTTCTCGTAGAAGTCCAATTGATGATCAGAATAGGATGCCATTCAAAGAAGGCCACTGTAGTCTGCTTCACAGAACATGTTGGAAAATGAGCCAATTAGGAAAGAAAATAAACAGGACAAAGAAAGATTAGTATGGTAAAGCAGGTAGAACATGGAGTTCCAAATCAGATTTGAAGCCAAGTTCTTCTTCTCAGTAGTTATGCGACTGTGTGACTTTGGATACTTCGTTCCATTGTTTTTACCCACAATAGATTCCTGTACAGTCAGAATGGTAACTATTCCTTTGGTTCGGTATGAGGATTTAATGAAAAATAATGCATATAAAATACCTAGCATCTGTCTTGGCATAATGTAGGCTTCAGCGTCTGTTTGTTCTTCCTCATCCTTTCTTCAAGACTGGAACTATCGTTTTCTGCCAATCAATTTTTAATTAAAACATATTTACTGAATTCCTACTCTCCTGGTCGTTTGGGATTGAGTAATGAACAAACCATATTTCAGGAGCTCATATTCTAATACGAATAATTACATATGCTGATGTCAGATGTAGGTAAGACTTATGAGACTGTTAAAAGTACAATAAAAAAATGATAGGAGAGTATAGCCAGGGAAATTTCACAGATAAGGTGACATATGAGTGAAGGGAATTGGAGAAAAAAACTTCCAGCAACAATAACATATAAAAGCGCATTGATTAGATGGATGAGCTTCAAGTTTTCGTGGGATGAACTAGTGGCCACAGCTATGTAAACAACAGGGAAATAATAGGATGAAGGCTGGTAAGAACATGACGGCACAGATTATAAAGGTCCTTTTAAACCTCAGGGAACGGTCTGGGTTAGTCTCAAGCCTCCTCCTCCATGCCAAAGAGCCAAGGAGAAGTCGTCTGTGGGTAGATGCTGAGGACTCTGAGGGCCCTTCTTAGGAATTTAAACAGTTTCATATCACTTCACAGACCAGACACACTCTTCCCAAGCATCTCAGTACCCTTTTTCTTGCTTGACCAAATGTGATCATTAGCAGATTCACATTTTTTTCCAACCAATTTCTTCCAGGTCATTGATCCAAGTAGTCTGGTCCAGCCATGCTGAATTGTCATTCCAATGAATCAACTCCCTTTCATTGCCTCTCTGACTGTCCCTTGTGCAATTTCCCTGGATGTTTCTTCCATTTGGTTCCTAGTCATGCCTCTGTTACTGTTTTCATTATTTTAAAAATGGAGAGGATGTGTTTCTGCTGAGGTTGCCCAATCTAGTTTTGACTCTATTGGACTCCAAAGTGTGCTGTCCGGATTCAGGCAGATGGATGCGGCAGAAAAGCCGCTGATTTGATTTTCTCTTTAAATTTTCAGATCTTTTACTGCTTGCCTGGCTTTGTTTTCTGTTCTAACAGAGCATTTAAATATATGTTGCTGTTTTTTCTCTCTCTCGGTAATCCTTTTTATTGCTTTTACCTGTAACATTTGTCTTTGACGGCTTCTGGATATGTGTAGAGGATCAAAGATGTTCTGTCGCATGCTTAGTGATCATGTCTGGGCATTAACTTAGTTATTTTCCTTTTGTATTGTGATTTTTTGTCTTATTTTTCAGCTCTTTCTTAGAAATTTCTTTACGGTGTCACAGTATTTTTTTTTTAAATAAACTTATTGGCCTCCAGAACTTTTAATGTGTCAGATGGTATCCTATTGTTGGTATTTGGAAAGAGAAACACAACCTCAGAGAAGCTCAACATTCCTTCCTGGGTTCTGTGCTTTTCAAATACCTAACAATCAATTAGTCGGTAAACATTCCCTAAAGCAGGTCTCCACCCAAGCCAAAAGACAGTTAATCATCCAACTGTCAGTGTGCACTAAATCTAAGATGCTTACTCAAATAAGTGTCTTCAGTAAATTTAACATTGCTTCTTAACTGTGGTTGCTTCCTTACTTCCCAGAAATCACAACCGCCACATTGATTTGAAATTAAGTTTTATGTCTATGGTAGGGGCAGGATACACACAAATTGCAGGATTATGAAATGTCATCTTCCTGGCTAGATGTCTGAAATATCTGTATTTGTTTAATGTCATCCTTTATAATTTACTTTGTGTTAATTTTTTAAAAACAATTAGCTTTTGTTATTAGAGGAGTGAACTGAACCTCAGTCACACACACTTTTTTGTAACAATATGTGTAGTATTGGTTTGGCTATTTGAAATTTTTATGCTTTAATATACTTTGCAATGACATTAAAGTTGGCATCTATAGACAAGCACCGTTTCTTATGTGTTTCCTTCCATTGTGACCCCAGATTCCAAATATTTAAACATTTTAATAAAATATGTCATTATTCTGTAAGTAGTTCTAAAATTTGCTGGTTGAAGAGTAATACTGACACAATTATAGACATGATATATTGGCTTCATATTTCATTTTGTTTAAATGCATATATTTTGATCAGTATACAAATGGTACAACTACAGTATAAAATTATGGGAAACTGAGAAAAATGGAACCATGGTATCTTAGAGTAATCATAATATCTTAATAGAAACAGTGGTTGCACTTCAGAACATACAGGTTTAGTTCCTAGAAACTTATGATACTTCCTACATGGCCAGCATTTGCTAGCTTGCTAGGTCCTGAGAATAATGAGAAGAAATAGAACAATAGCCTCTGAGCTCACAAGGAGTCCCAGAGTAGGCAGCAACCTAGGAAAAGACCATTTTAAAATAACTTGCCACACTTTAGTATTGCAGGATATCTAGGGGAACTTATACATATCCATGGAAAAGAGGCAGAAGGAAATTCTCAGGAAAGGTAAATCCTGTACTTTATCTTAAAGGATAAGTTGGGTTGAACAAAGACAAGAAGGATGTCATCCCAGTGAAAAACGTAGCATAAATGAAGGTATATGCCAGAACTTCATTTGAGGCACTATTACATTCACTGTTGCAAGAATATAACTGAAGTGGTGAGATAAGAAATTAAATTTTTGGTTAATTGTATTCTAGTATGTGCATCATTATTTGATCATAGTTTTAATCAAGGGATATCTAGATATAGAGCTTTATTCATTTTTATAAACACATCTATATGCACATATATATGTATATTTCTATATTAAATTTAATATTACATCATATGGTTACATTTTATCTAACAATTCTTTCTAAATTATTCTTATGGCTACTTCTTAAATTAATATTAATCACATTTTTAAAAATTTTCTTCTGTAGCTTTGTCTTAGTCTCTTTTCTTTTGTTTATAACAGAATACCTGAAACTGGGTAATTTACAAAGAAAATGAATGTATTTTTTACAATTACAGAGGCCGAGTAGTCTATTATGAAGGGGATGCCTCTAGTAAGAGCCTTCTTGCCAGTGGGCACGCTGCAGAGTCCTGAGGTAGGCCAGCAGCTCCCCTCCTATGATAACCCATTAATCAGTTAGCCCATTAATTTCTTTATCCATGTATGGATCAATTTATTTATTCATGAATGGATTAAGTCATTCATAAGGTCACAGCCCTTGTGATCTTATTATCTCCTAAAGTCCCCATCCCTCAACACTGCCCCACTGGGACCGGGTTTCAAGATGAGTTTTAGAGGGGATATTCAGGCCATAGCAAGCTTAGATTATTCCTTTAGAGTATGTTCCCAGACTTGCATATAGTCTATCAAAATATAAAGCAGCTTTATGACTCTCGATATATAGTAGAAATTACTTAATAAAATTGTTTTTTATTAATTTAACCTCCTACCTACAATGAAAGTTTGAATGCATATAGTTTCCAACACACACTGCCAACGCTGGGTGACTTTTTTCTCCCTTAAGTTTTGCTAATTTATTCAGCAGAATATTTCTTAGTCTTCGGTATCATATCCTGTGGTACATTGAGAATTATACTTATGTCTTAATGTTATGAGGATTAATTTAAGTAATGAATGAAAATTGCTTAACACACTGGCACGTATAAGTGTTCAATAAATTATAGCTATCATGTTATTATTATCTCTCCTACTAATAAAGACTATCATGATCTATTTTTTTATCCTCCTGGATCTATTAATCACTTAATGAATACTCAACGTTCATGTTAGAAAGCATTTTTATTTTATACTAGTGATTGACCACCAGCACACAAAGCCTACAGCTATGACAGGGCAAAAAGTAATGTGATAATTCTACCTCTCCCAAAAAAAATATCAGTCCATGTAGACAATATAGTTTTAAATACACCCAGTCAAATTCTTATGGTTCAAATTAAGAAAAAAAATAAATAAGGCCATCTAATGGACTCATTCAATCCCAGACAGGGAAAATGAGTCTTAGCTCTACTTCTTGTACCTAAAATCTTCTCTTGAATGTAATAGAACCCATCCAAAAGTGAAAGTGTATCTTAACTACAAGATCTGTTAAAGCAGAACAATGGAGAAAAGAAGTGAAAACGAATGTGTACTTTCCAAATACAGAGGAAGTGAACTCTAAGCAGCATTGTATAATCCGAATGTTGTACAAAAGTGTGGAGCTGCGATATAACAACATAACAATAAAAACAACACACACACAAAAATACACTGTGGTATCCATTACAGTCAGGCTGAATTGTTTACTTTTCCGAGTAGATGAATGTCTTTTTATAAAGTCAGGTTTACTCTAATGTAGTTTATATATAGTAAAATTTTACTTTTCTAGGTGTATCTGTTAAAGCATTTGTACATTTTACCTACATTATCCAATTTATAGAATATTGTTTATAACATCTCTTCATAATTTTAATGTCAGTAGGAGCTAAAATTATAGTCTTTTATTCTTGATATTGATAATTTGTGTCTTATCTTTTTGTTAATCGATCTGTCCAGAGATTTGTCAGTTTTTTGTTGATCTTTTTAGAGGACCAGTTTTGGTGTTACTGATTTTCTTGATTTCTTTAATATTTTTAATTTTCCTGATTTCTGCTCTTATCTTTATTATATCTTCACCTCTTCTGGCTTTGAGTTTAATTTGCTCTTCTTCTTCTAGTTTCTTAGGCTGACCCCCCAAAGATTCATTTGAAACACTTTTTTTTTTCTAATGCTATATATTTTTTCTAACCATGGCATTATCTGTATCACATATTTATATGTTGTGTTTTCAATTTAATTCACAATGTTTCCTGATTTCCTTTTCGTTTCTTCATTGACGTAGAATTTATTCATAAGTATGTTTTAAAATTTCTAAATACTGAGGATTCTTTAAAACTATTTTCTATTAATTTGCATTTTCATTCCATTATGGTCTGAATCCATATTTTATGCAAGTTCATTCTTATAATTTGTTTTGATAACTTTTATGTCATATAATATGGTCTATTGTGGTGAATAGTGTATGGGCACTAGAAATGCGTATTTTTCTGTTGCTGGGTTTTTGCCCTCTGACCTATAAACACCAATTAAGTCAAATTAGTTGGTACTGTTATTCAAGCCTTCCTTATCTTTCAATTTTCACTGTACTCATTCTATCAATTACTGAGACATCTCTGACTATACTTGAGGATTTTAGGCTAGTCATTTTGAAAACACTATGTGTAATGGCACAGATACTTAATGTCTAATAAATTAGAATTTTATTAGTTTGAAGCTAGATAATTAACCAAGATGTGTCTGCTGATGCTTAAATTTTGGCTGTAGCCAAAACAAAACATATCAGATAGTTGTCATTGAGCAGTGCATAATAGCAACTATGTACATGTTCGTGCATAATGTAATCAAAGATATATTTTGATATTTGGGGAGCTATCACTCAGATACTTTCTAAATATCACTAATCAAAAGGCAAGAAACTAGAATTATTTTGGCATTAAGATTCCAGGTAATGAGTTTTAGAAAATTTCTGTTTTAAGGGTCAATTGCTTTGGCTATAAAAGGGGAAATATTAGCCTAAATCAGATTTAAGACTCCTTCTGTGACATCATTCTCATCATTTTGGGGCAAAATCAGCATGCTTATTTTATTCACAATTTGTTTGATTTAATATGTTTTTTAGAAGTACTGCTCCTACTTTTTCCCTATGAGTAAACTGATAAATTCAGCCTCATTTTGTTAATGGTGAAATAGTACAGTAACCATAGCCCTAGGTATATAATAGGTGATTGTAATAAATGGAAAAATGAATAGAAAATGTATTTGGTGATAATAAAGAATTGTACACAACCAAGTTGATATTGTAATAATGATTATTATTAAATCAAAACATTGACACGCGACTGAAAGTTGCTCCTTGCTCCTTCCTCTGAACTACAAAAAGCACATTTGCCCCAGAAACTTATCATACCTGTGCTATCACATTGTATAAGCCTTTGAATAACCTTTATTGTTTCTAACTCAGCATTTCATGATCTTTCCTTCCCTAGGCAGCTAATTAAATCAGTGACTGAACTCTTCAATTCATAATAAGGCAATCAAGAATTTCTATTTCTTCTCAACTAGTTCCTGCACATAATTGCATACTTCCTTTTTCTCCCCTAGAATCTGAAAGAAACAAGATCTAAAGGACTTAAATGGGTTGTTCTCAGAGCCACAAGACAGACTGACATTTTTAAGATGTAGGCCAACAGGTATCAAAAATGACCTGGTCAATGTAACAGTGTGGCTTTTGATTAACCTACACCAATGATTCTGAATTTGTGCCATCTACTTTAAAAAGAAACTTAACTTGTGAAGCATGATTTTTTATTTTTTTTATCCAGAGAGAATTGGTGGAGAGAAAATTAAGTTTGCTCATCTAAGTAAGTACCTCAGGGAACTATTCACCTATTAATGTATGGGAGCGTTTCAGCTTGTAACTTACCCAATTTCATTAGCATTAATGGGAATTCTGTGTGAAATCCTGTGTGAATCACCGGTTTAGGAGATGTATAAGTTTGTTGATTACCTTTATTTTGTAATGACTATTCTCCAGCTCAAACTTTTAACACTTTAGGCTTGTAATAGAAGCTAAATGTTAGAAGGAGTCAAATTTGGACTTTTAAAAAATTATACTTTAAGTTCTGGGGTACATGTGTAGAACATGCAGGTTATATAGGAATACATATGCCAAGGTGGCTTGCTGCGCCCATCAACCCAAGATCTGCATTAGGTATTTCTCCTAATGCTATCCATCTCCTAGCCCCCGACTCCCTGACAGGCCCCCATGTGTGATGTTCCCCTCCCTGTGTCCGTGTGTTCTCATTGTTCAATTCCCACTTAAGAGTGAGAACATGCAGTGTTTGGTTTTCTGTTTTTGTGTTAGTTTACTCAGAATGATGGTTTCCAGCTTCATCCAGGTCCCTGCAGAGGACATGAACTCACCCTTTTTTATGACTGCATAATATTTCATGGTATACATGTGCCACATTTCTACATGTGCCACATTTTCTTTATCCAATCTATCACTGATGGGCATTTGGGTTGGTTCCAAGTCTTTGCTATTGTCAACAGTACCGCAATAAACATGCGTGTGCATTTGTCTTTATAGAGTGATTGATCAAATTTGAACTTTTGAAGGTGATTAAATCAGAACAGCATCACATATAATCATTCACCATTGTGAATTTTGACAGGTTACACCTTCGCTACCTGGATGTTCTACTGGCTCACTGCCTTTGGTGTATGAAGACTCAAGTTTGAATTTTAAGCTTTCAACAATTATGTTATGTTCTACTAGTGTGTCCTATATTCTTATTCGATCTGCCCCCGCCCCTTTCTTAACCCCTCTTATTACTGGGCTATGAATTTTGTACCCACTTAGATGTCCAGTCTGGGAAATTTTGCAAATGGAAGGCAGAATTATGGATGCATATGTGCAGGTTTAAGTGCTAGCCCCTGCTGGGCCCTATCATCCATCTCTCTCCAGTCAGGACGAAAAGCACATGTGTGAAGGAATCTCAGTGAGATGATCTCCCTCTCTGGCCTGTGCCGACATGTGTGACTGACAACACGATGGAGCAAGAAGTCAAGCCCAAGGGGTAGCCTTAACCTCTCTGACCTATGACCTACTGCTTTCGCCCCCAGGAGACTTTTTCTTCTCTGGAGCTACTGTAAGCACTCCAGTGGCCAGAATGGAATGGTTTCCAGTCTGGAATGGTCATCACTAATGGCCAGAGAGTAGGGGGTCCCATGTGTTCGGTTAAAAGGTGAAAGTGACTGCGGGAGCCTCGAAGGACTTCTTGTAGGCACAAAATCTGCCCTCTGCCCCCCAACTTTGGGAAATATGGATTACCAACAGGTTTGTGTCAACTCAAAGTGTTCCAAGCAGCTTGCAAGTTTCAGTTTGGGAAGAAACGACTTTGGTGAGACCAAAGCTACTGCTTTTACAATTGTTCAAAATTTTAAAATTTTGTACACAAAAGGGATTTATACTATGAATGAGGACTTCTTGGGCATTTATGGATCATAAGTTAAGAACTTCTGTGCTAGAGATATATAGAGTACAGTATATACAGTACACAGATCTTTCTGGGACAGAAGCTGTATTTTACTTTGGTCAGTATCTTATGGCTAAACTGTTATATGATGGGAAGCAACAGCATGTTGTATAGTGTTCCAGTAATCTTCTACAGGGTTGGTTTGGCATGCCAGCTTTTCTGAAAAAGCACAACATGTACAATCATCTATAGAAACTTGGTGTTAGTCATTCCATAGGAAACCCTGGATTCAGGCACAGCTTGACGATAGTGTGATCAAAGGGACCCTGAGTAAGAAGTAAAGGAAGAGGCCGGGCGTGATGGCTCACGCCTGTAATCCCAGCACTTTGGGAGGCCAAGGTGGGTAGATCACGAGGTCAGGAGATCGAGACCATCCTGGCTAACACGGTGAAACCCTGTCCCTACTAAAAATGCAAAAAAATTAGACGGGTGTGGTGGCGGGTGCCTGTAGTCCCAGCGACTCGGGAGGCTGAGGCAGGAGAATGGCGTGAACTCAGGAGGCAGAGCTTGCAGTGAGCCGAGATCGCGCCACTGGACTCCAGCCTGGGCAACAGAGGGAGACTCTGTCTCAAAAAACAAAACAAAACAAAACAAAACAAAACAAAACAAAACAAAACAAAACAAAAAAAGCTATAGGAAGAGAAACCTTCATCTTCCTCATCTAGAATGAGAGCAATTAGTGAGGCAAGGAATATCAACATGATTAAGAACTTAGATTCAAGAACTTGTGACATGAACACAGAAATACTTATAGTATAGATCATAAATGTATTTTGGAAATTCAGAGAAAAAAAAGAGATGAATTCTGACTAGATGAAAATTCAGATTAATTATCTAGTAAATGACAAAGTGCCACAATTCTGAATGGTACTTCTCTTTCCTTGAATGAAAGGTTTGCTTTATGGGTAATACAGGTTGAGTATTTCTTATTCTAAATGCTTGGGACCAGAGTGTTTGGACAAGAAATGAATCCTGCCAGGCCAAGGCAGGCGGATCACTTGAGGTCAGGAGTTTGAGACCAGTTTGGACAACATGGTGAAACCACACCTCTACTTAAAAATAAAAATAGTTGTGCATGGTGGCACACGCCTGTAATCTCAGGTACTTGGGAAGCTGAGGCAGGAGAGTAACTTGAACCCAGGAAGCGGAGGTCGCAGTGAGCCTAGATGGTGCACCATTGCACTCCAGCCTGGGCAACAGTCGCAAGACACTATCTCAAAAAAGAAAAAAAAAAAAAAAAAAAAGAAATGGATTCTCCCCTTCTAGCGCATTTCTCCAATGAGCATTTCCCTGAGTGTCATGATGGTGTTCAAAAAATTTTGGATTTTGGAGCATTTTGGATTTTCAGGTTAGGGATGTACAACCTGTAAGAGAAATATGTTGTGAAAGCAGTAGCAGTGAATTGACAGAGATGCATCAAATCCGATCTTAATACTGGTTTAAGTGAGCATTCAGGTTACTGGTGGGAGCAGGATTCAGTTTCAGATCAATTAATTGTAGAATTTGAATTTGAGTTTCCCAGAGTTTACAGCCTTAATGAAGAACAACAAGAAATCTCAGGTGAAGATGATGTGTGTCCAGTTACTGTATATTAGACATGGGGATAGTGGTACAGATTCACTTGATGAAGGTCCTAAAATTTTCTTAGCTGACTTGGAAATGTACTTTATTAAATGAAATTGACCCTCCCCTTCTAGGCCATTTCAACAGATGTTGGTCCCTTTGTGAGAGCTGACTTCCTGAAGATAAAGGGACAGATAGAGCGAAAATAACCTGAGTAGAAGAGGGCTTTGATGCTCCTGATTATACAACCAAACAAAAAAACATAGTGAATTACTCCAAAGAATAATATGGTCATGTGTGGAGGAAAATGATGAGAGAACTCACATCAGCCTCCCATTCCCAAGAGACTGAGTACTGTTATCAGTCGGCAACTTCTAATAACATCATTTAAAGCCACGAAGAAAATGTCAAAGACCTTAACTGGGACGAAACAAACAAGAAAGAAGAAAGTGTGAATCTAGTTTTCTCCTTAATGCCATTGAACTTTGTGTGCTTTGCTAAGATCAACCTAAAACCGGTTGCATCATCCATGGCAATAAAGGGCATCTAATGGAGTATTTTACACGTGCAAAAAAGCTAAAAAAGAGATGAGTCAGTATGAAGACAGCCAGTTCAAATGATTGTGCTTATACCCCCTAGTTGGCCTGTTCATAAAAGTAGAATTTGTATCTAAATAACTCTAAAAATTAGACTACATAAAAAGTATTAATTTTTTTTTACATGTATCAAAGCAAAAAAGTATCTCAGCCCACCTGCAATTCTTTTCTTTTGTTCAGTTTACCTACTTTTCTGGGTGGGGGGCAGAGGGTGATAATAAATATTTTCTTCCTTTTAGGAAAAATTTTATTTGTGTTCTTATTTTATATTTGGGGTTCAATGTAATTGGAATTGGATATATAGCTCATCCTTTACACCAAAGCCCCTATATTTTAAATTATGTCTACTTTCTTTTAAATGAGAAGTATCTGATTTTTGAAATATGTGTGTGTTTGGGGGGATCATTTAAATGTAACTTATTTAATACCTTTCATGTAAGAAGGAAAAGTTTCTGTGAAAAATTTAATATTTAAATTTTAATCTTAAATCTTCTGATATTTAGTTTCTCTGCTCTTTCAGAGGCTCTTAAAATACTCTTTTGAGAGAAAAAAATAAATTGGTAGCTATATTTGGTGCTGTGTAAGTAAAAATGTACTTATTTTCCAGTCTCTTCAGTTTGGAAAGGATATGCGGTAATGATGGTGTCAATCAAGGTATCTTTGAGAATATCCATCATTTGCCCATAAGATCAAACTTTTAAGGCTCTCTAACAGTTGTTCTGGGGCGTCCAACCTGGCACCCAGGCCCTTCGTCACACTTGATCTCAGGATTTAGTGAAATCTATTGTTTCTTCTAAGTGGAAAAACAATTCTAAGACACTTGAAATGTATTGGGCTAGGTTCCATAATTCCTGGTAGTTGCCTAGGTTTCTGACCCTTATCTTAAGGCAAGTTTAGAAACCAGTAAATTCAGAAAGACAAACTCAGAAATTTGATAAACAGAAAATTTGTTCATTTTAAAATCAGCCAGAAAGGTTATAACTTCTAAGTGAATTACAAATTACTCATCACTTTCCTTTAAGAATAATAGGTTCAGAACATAAGATTCTAAAATATATCTCAAACTGTGTAGATTAATTTATTGACATATTGATATGTGAATCTTCAGCAAAGTAGTGTAAATAACCAGTGTGATTTAGGGTCCCATTATTTTTCCTCCATATATGATTATTGGACATATTCAGGGGTGTACAATAACGTAAACTGAGCTTTAAGTTTAGAATAGAACCGAAGGATAGTTTCTCACACCAAATTTGCGTGCCAGTTACTTACAACACATTGTTATTACAAACTTTAAAAATGAAAGCCACACAAATAAATGCCTTACGTATGTATACATATTTATGTAGAAGATGAATGGTTGAAGGGAACAGAACTTTAGCCAAAGAGAGGTCCTCAACAACAGGAAAGATTTATTAACTTGAAATTTATAATATTTTAACTACAACTAAGTACATTTATCCTGAGGAGAGTCGGTAGTATAAATGAGAATATAAACGATCCTAGTTATATGTAACAGTGATTTATGCCATTTACAAAACATTCAAATCTGGGTTCAAATATAGTGTCATTATACATGCCTATGGATTACTAAAGTACTCTTGTCTAAATTTTTAGGTTTAATATACATATATTGTTCATTGATTTACAGATAAGTAGTTTGATATGGTCTGTGTCCCCATCCAAATATCATCTTGAATTGTAATTCCCATAATCCCCACATGTTGTGAGAGAGCCTTGGTGGGAGGTAATTGAATCATGGAGGCAGTTTCCCCATATGGTTTTCATGATAGTGAGAGTTCTCACGAGATCTGATGGTTTTATAAGTGTCTGGCATTTCCCCTACTGCCACTCGTTCTCTCTCCTGATGCCCTGTGAAGAGGTGCTTTCTACCATGATTGTAAGTTTCCCAAGGCCTTCCCAGCCATGTGGAACTATGAGTCAACTAAACCGCTTTTCTTCATAAATTACCCAGTCTCAGGAAGTTATTTACAGCAGTGTGAGAACAGACTTATACATAGTTTTATAAAGTGATTGAGAAATAAATGAAAGGGAAACTATTAATGATTATGTAAGGAAAACAAGCATTAATGGGCAACCCTACTTTTGACTCTAACTTTTTGACATACTCATTCACAGTGGTACACCCCCAGTTCTTATAATCTGGGAAAGCTCTACTTATAAAATGTAAACACTCCAGTCTTTTACTACAGCTTTCTACACTCCCAGCTCTCCTGTAAGTTTTATCTCAATCTGCCTTTCTTCAGACGAAGACCCCCCCCTTCTATTCGTTATGTTTTCATTATTTATCTAAATCATAATCCACTCTCACCCACATCCTTCTTAATCTTGAACACATTTCAATTTAGTCACTCTCTAACATGTTTTTTTTTTCACTTGTTCTATTATCATTCTCAAGAATTCATCTCACAGAACATTAATTCTGGATCATGTTCATTGTCATCCTTCCCTAATCAAGTGAGGTATATTGTTTAAAGAAAAAATAGAGCCTCAAAAAGTACTGTTTTTTCATATGTATGTTATCTAGCATCAAATTGACACTCAAGACCAATAATCCTGTTTCTCACTGTCAGTACAGTAGCTATGTTGAGTCTTGGCCATCTTCAAGTCTTCGACTCATCAACTCTGTAGCCTATTTGGAACTGATCATCCAACTTCCTATTTCTGAAAAAATATATGCTATTAAAATAGGATATTTGTCAGCACTAAACACACAAAGGTAAATGTGCCTGTTTTGTCTCTTATATTCACCACAGTGTAAGACAGTCCTCCTTCCTTCAAAAGATTAATTCATTTACCAGAGTTCTAGAGTCTCTTGCCTTCTATCTCCCAAGGAACCTTGCTACACTAATTTTTTTTTTCCTCTTTCTGCAATGTCTTTAAAGAGAAAACCACCAGCTAACATTGGTTAAGGGTATATTGACACACATTTACAGATGAAGAAACACATTTGTCTTGGAAATGTCCCCAGCTGAGAAATGCCCTAAGTCCTGCTCTGTTTGAAAATGTAAGAGCTAGAAATAAGATTAAAATGAGTCATCCATAGATAGAGAAAAGATTTGCTATTACATATCAATTGAATCACGTAATCATTTAAACATCTTCAGGTATTTCTCCTCCTAAATACCACAAAATAATCTGGGAATAATTGTCTCTGTATTTCACATGTCCCAACAATCTGGCTTTATCCTGCTCTGTTCCTCTGACACCTTGATTGTGCTCTGCTTGTCTGTGAGTTCCTTGTTGTCAGTACCACTTCTTCTTGATGTTTTTAATCACTCATTGTTATAAAAATGCTCTTTCACTGAGTTCCGTGGCCCCACATATTTTATGTTTCCTTCTACCTCTTTGGCTGCTCCTTCTTGGTTTCCTTTATGATGGTTTCCTAT
Source organism: Chlorocebus sabaeus (assembly GCF_047675955.1). NCBI lineage: Eukaryota > Metazoa > Chordata > Mammalia > Primates > Cercopithecidae > Chlorocebus > Chlorocebus sabaeus. Next base: position 21,878,130 of record NC_132917.1, read on the forward strand.
TTCCTTAAATGGTTCTCAATTATTGATCCTCAGTAGGATTTGGTCCTTGGTCACTTCATCTGTTGTGATGACCTTGATCATGACCTATTTGCTGATACTTCCCAAAAGTGCTGAGGAAGGTTTGTTCAAGCTCTCATTCACCACCCTCACCTCTCACTCTCACCAGCATACATAGCTATTCTTTCCTTAACAGCCCATAGGTGCAGTGTGGTGCAAACTTTTGAGTTGGTAAGTGGCCCTGTAACTGAGGAAGAATGTTGGTTGCCACAGGCATAACCATAAAATGTGTAAGCCCATTGGATCCTCAGTGTGCTGGGCTTTCCCATGCCCACTTGTGATGCAGACTGATAAACCGATTTTCACTCTGGTCCATTTTACCTCTTCATCATCTCCTTCATTGTTACTAAAGTTGCAACTATTGTTTTCTGCAGGTGTTTTCTGCATTTGATGTTGTAGATGTCCAGATACTAGCTTGAGTTATCTGAAAATTTCTGCCAATTTGTGAGTTAAATGGAAGAATGGACATTTCTAAATTTTATAGAATCTATGAAACAAGAGTTGTAAATAGCAATCTTAGAAGTTTCCTGATTGAAGACTGAGGTCTGTGAATCTTCCAACTGGCAGAGCTGGGAACTCTAATCTCTTGCTTGCATTCCTGGCTTTTCTCCAATTTGAGTTTGCAAACATGCAAAGGTTATGCAATAAAGTACTCTCTGTGTTAAGTCAGCAATGAATGGTGTTAAATCACAGAGTTACTTTGGTTAACCTAGTGAGCAGACCTGGTTTCAAAACCAGCATGTGTGTCTCTCTCCTCTTTGTGGCTAGCAGAAAACCAGTATGTACTACAGCAAACAAGTGCTGGTTATATCATAAGCACAACTTGCTGCCATGTTCTTGGATTGGTCTTGAGGAAAGGCAATTTAATATTCATTGAAGGAAGAAAAGGTCTAGGTTAGAGTGCACATCTGTTTAATTTGATGTTGATTTTCATTTTCTGCCCACCCATTGTCCTTTCATTTCCCTATCGTACTGTTGTAGTTACTATAGACTTAAGATAGAATAAGGAAGCAATGGCATGTTTAGTGAAAGTGGAAGAGGAAAGTACAGATAAAAACTTAAAAAAATGTAAAGTCCCAGAGATTTTCACATAGACCTCTGTGTAATGTCTATATTACTGCACAGATCAGTAGTTACTTTCCAGCAAGTACCTACTTTTTGTCATTGGTTTTTGTTTGGTGTTCTTTGGTTTTGTTTTGGGTTTTTTTGAGTTAGGGTCTTGCTTGATTGTGCAGCTGAAGTGCAGTGGCATGACCATAGCTCACCACAGTCTCAAACTCCTGGGTTTAAGTGATTTTCCCTCCTCAGTCACCAAAGTCATTAAGGTTACAGGCATGAGCCACTCTGCCCTGGGACACACTGTGCATACACACATATATGTGTGTGTATATATAGTATATAACATATATATAATATATACACATAATATATATTATATAATATATACTATATATACACATTATATATATATATATATTATACACACACACACACGACACTCATAGGGATGCAATAAACCACTTTGGAAATGAATTTTAATATGGCAACATTCATCAAAACTTCCCCCAAATATATACACATTTTGATCCAAGAATTCTTTGTCTGATAGTTCATCTTTGAGTTATTGAGAAATGCAGGCAAAACATTTTATCTATAAGGATGTTTATATTGTATTGTTTATAATATAAAACATCAGATAAATACCAACTTAATAACTATGTACTATTTAATTATCATATATCCATATTGTTTAATAAAATTCAGTCCTGTCTGAAAATCGGAATATAAAAGAATATCAAATCACTCAATAGTGTAATTTCATGTGTGAAAAGAAGTGTATAAAACTTTTATGCCCATAATCAAAATGATGATATCTTAGGTATTTTGTTTTTATTTTATCCTAGCTTTTAAAATTTTTTCTTCAGTAAAAGCATTTTGTTTTTATAACAAGAAAAATTAAGTTATTTTTAAAGGAAGACTCATTGATAGTTAAAATCAGAAACATCTAATAGAACGGAATAGGACTGAAACATCTAATAGAACGGAATAGGACTGGATGTAAATGTCTATGTTTAGGTATAAGTAGGTGAGGAGACGAAAAAGATTTAATAACTATGCATGATCTTAGTAAGTCAAAGTCATATTTATCTTAATCTTAACATCAACTTGATCTTAATAAGTTTTAGACAACAGTAGGCAATGTCTCCTGACAAGATAAATGCAGTCTGTGAATTATTTTAATAAAGTACTAGTCCTCTGTACTCTGACTTGGTCTGGCCATATTTGGAGGATAGTGTTTCATTCTGAGACCACGTGTTAAAGAAGATCAACGATTTATAAGTGAATGTGACCCAAATTACGTATGAATGCCATGTGGAAAACAGAATTGCAAAGTCCTCTAGGGTAGTAGAGCTGGTGCAGGTATTTGTATTATTTAAATACAAAGTCATATTTCTCAAGATTAGAACTATAAAAAAATGGAACCAGTTTTTCTATCATTATCTTTTTTTCAGAAAGTTAATGGAACAGTATCTGCATGGCCCCCTCGACATGGGTCCTGATCCACAAATAAAACAGATTAGCTCCACCCACCATCCCTCCAAATCTGCAGACTCCTGAGGTCTGTATGGCAAAATAATCTGGGTGTTTTCAAGATTTAGACACTTTCTTTATTATAAGGATTCTTTTCCCATTAATAAAACCTGGAAAAATATCAAAGAAAAGGGGATGAGTATGAATCAGAGAACATAATTACTTTTGTCATGTGGCATGTTATAAGACTATTCAAGCAGATATACATGGAAACAGTTTGCCAAATTATTATACAATAATATTATAAAATATTTTTCTCAATGGAAAAAGTTATGGCTATTAACCTAAGAAAATCCTTTTGGAGTGTATGTGGTCAAACCTGTCTTCAGAAGCTACTTAATATGTGGATAATTACTTATGGGTCTATTTAATGTCTGGCTTTGAATTGCTTTTTCTGTAATTCACAAAAAAGTACAAGTATGCCAGATGGCAATGCATAAGATAAGAATAATTTAATGTTTTCGTCTAACAAAGTACTGTAACTTGTCTTTGAGAAAAAAAATTTATTTTTTAAGAATAAGTCAGTCTTCACATCTAAATGTATACATGTATGTGTGTGTGTATATATATGTATGTACGAATCTATATAGAAATTTTTACATCTGTATTTTGTTTACTCAGTATATTTTGCATATTCATCAATGTAACTTAATGGGCAAATACCTTACAGTGAATTTTGTTTATAATATGTTTATTTTCTAGATAGACATTACCAAATAGTGGTGAGAAGATGAGTCTGATAAAAAAAAATCTGTATTAGACCCGTATTTGACAAGTACAATATGGCTATTAATCAAAGCAAAGATAGCACTATGTATTAGGGAAAACATATTCAAACTTTTTCGTTGAAACTTTGTGGACTGCAGAGTTTTGAAGCATATTTACTAATAAAATGAACCTGAGATTACACAACATAGACATGTTAAGTAATTTTGTGCCACAAAATATATAATTTTGCTTATTCTTGGTCAGTAATAAACTTATTATATATTTTGAATACAATAAAATATTATCATTGGACAAAAATAATTCTGATTTATTATCTGTTCTTTGTTATATATGGCTGCAGACATTATATAACATTTTATATTTAGCTGTAGCATAAAGATATCTATTTAACTTTTAGCTAAAAGCAGGGAAAAGTCCTCAAAGTATTTATACTTCCAATGCATTGCTATATTCTACCTTCTAGTTTCTAATTTCACAATAATCAAAATAATCTCATAAATCTATCTTCTTTTTAGTGTTTCTCAACAAAACCTCAATCTTTTCTATGCAAAATCAGTGATCTCAGCTAAGATGACACAAAAAAATTCTCTTTCCTTACATTTCATGTCAAGTAAATTAACCTACTCTCGCCTATTCTCCTTTTATTTATCATAGCTCCTTGCTGCCAATTGGTGAGTATCTGCCATTTCAATCCATTTCATATCGTTTTTGCTTCCCTCTGGGTCTTTCTTATATTCAGATTCAAATATATATATATTGAATATATATTTGAATATATATTATGCATAGTTTAAATTATTAAAAATGTATTGAATGTTTGCATACTGTAGCTAAATTCAAAGGCATCAGTTATTTTCAGGGATTCTCTGTCTTCCATAGGACAGGCTTTGCTACTTTGTCTGAAGCTGGGCTGCCCTTCTCTAAAGTTCCCTACTTTTAGGTCTTTTCCATTGAATTTCAAACAACTCAACTTTATCTTTCTTTTTAATTCTAGCTCACAGAGCTAACCTTCCTTGGATCTTCAGTCAGCATCCAGTGACTGATAGACAAGTAAATTGCCCAATATTTGAGTCAAAGTTAGGTAAAGAATCAAAATAATCTTTAAGAATTTTTTCAGTGTACTGAATTAGTTGCTGTATAACAACTGGGTATTAAATTGGGTTTAATCTATCCAAGTGAACCAAAGACAATAAAGATGACATCCCACATACTTTGAAGGTTCACAGATCATGTTTCTCTTGCAAAATGTAGGCATACAATGAAGGTTCAACCTGCCTACCTAGTTACTTTTGTATTCCTAGGATTCTGGAATAACAGTAGAAAAAATAGGCACAGTGATGCCTACTTGGCATTTGAAGTCACAATGCCAATCTGTCACCATTTGGTAAGCAATATATAAATCCTGCCTGCAGCTGCAAAAGGGCTCCTCTCTTCAGTACCCACTTCATTTATTTGAAAGGAAAGCAGAAAACCTCGCTCGACACCTTTTACAAGTATGGTGACTGCTGTTTCTGCAACTGATTAGGCTCCGTTTGTTTACATAATATTAAGGAGTATTGCAGGCACCAATCTTTCAAGTTGCCAACCCCAAAACACATTGTTTTCAGTTTCTTTAATGTAATTAATCTGTAGACTTCTGTGCTAGGTTAACTGAATCGATTTTTTTCCTGCCCCCTCCCTCTTTTGTCACTTGACAGCTTGAAACTGGGTCTGGAAAAGCTCATTTGCATTCCTGCAGCAAGGCTGGAGAATAAACCGAGCAAACGTGTCTATTTGTGTACTTCAATATATGACTGTGCTTGCTTCAATCAAGACTTATTTTCAGTATCATGGCCAACAAAAGCATTAAATGAGTTTTCTCTAACATGAATGATAAGCTGTAGAAAGCATTTCTTTAAAGTAATTTTTTTTTCTGTGACACTTATGGAATGCAATGAAAAATAGAAGCAAGAGTGCAAATCTCACTAGAAATTCACCATGCTGCCTTGCCATTTGAACTCTTTCTCCTTGTTTCCTGACATGTTAAGTGCCTTCATTATAGTTTAGGTTGTACCTGATTTTAAGTTTAAAAGATTATAGTTATATCTCAAAAGTAATTATTTTTAAAAATCAGTATTTCACAGTGAACTTCAAAGATTGCATTCTCAACCCAAGATTGTCATTTTATATGCTGATATATTTTGGGAATTGATGCTGGTCTTGACTTCTTAGAATGAAAAATACCTAAAGCACATTTTTTTTCAGGGATTAGTATTGTTTCAACATAATCCCTTCTGAATGCTTTTTCTAATTCTTCCCCTATGAAAATACTTGGTACATTTTCATTAAATTTTTTTTTCTTTAACTGTCTCCCATCCTGGGGTCAAACACTTAACTGAACCCAATTATTATTATTTTTTACTATAACTTATGTGGCTTCAACTATAAAGTCAACATCTGTATGTGTCCATGTTTGTGTGTGTGAAAGAGAGAGAGAGAAAGGTCTTTGTGTTTCTGGAAAAGTATGAGTGAAAGAAGAAAATTCACTTTCTCCATGTTTCATGTAATGCTGTCTTATAATGTTAATGACAGAGATGATGTTCTCAGTTATTTCAGTCAACACATTCTTCTTTTCATAACCTAATCTCCTTCATTTGAAAGAGAAATGTATTTTTAGCCAACTCTCTGGGACCAAGTCATTGATTTATGAATATAAGGTGAAGGACTTCATGAATTTTTTCCTGACCTCCATCTGTCATTTTCTTAGTCATATCTATTTTAAGAACTATAAAACAAATTGTCCTAATGGGGCACATTATCACCTTGATATATCACACAGGAAGGACTCCCTCTGCTTCTTATCACATCCTTACAGAAAGTAAACTTTACACTGTCCTGAGCTGATTTTCTGTATATTCTTTATTATTTTATACTGATGATGACATACATTACTCAAATGCTGATTCACTCTCAGTATTCTTACAAAAGATTGGAGTAATTCTGTTCAAGTCTTCTGTAGATAAGAACAGACAACGAGAAGCATCTGAGAATTTCTGAGAAATTAATCCCCCAAAGCTGCCCAACATCTCATTCCACTGACTGCTGTGTCTTTACTATGTGTGAGTTCACATTCTCCCAAAACTATCAGTTATGTCTTTGAGAGACATCACAACTGTTAGGCCTCAAGTCTCATCCAAAATGAAGCATAAAAAATAATCACTTTGCTTTTTAAGGACATTCAACCAGATAGGAAACAAAATGTAAAACTTTTGATGTGTATTTTGAAGAAGCTCCATGTAGTCTCATTTTACAGGTGTTTGTAACTACATATAGAAATTGTATTTGTCTCTACAGGCTAACACATTCCCTCTCTTACACACACACACACACACACACACACATTGTATGAACCACAAAGAAATTCTGGTTGGAGAAAAGTATTAGGACATTAGTAATGACAATCTACTATCTTGGTTAGATGCAGAGTGAAGATAAGGCAATGTGATATTCTAAAAGAACAAATTAGAAGCTGACACAAGATTAGGGTCCATTTCAAGACAAGATACAATGTGGTTTATGCAAACAGATGTTAAGGCGATACATTTTCCTTGTAAGGTATTGCAAGATTTCTCGTGTGGACTTGGAAACCCCAATAATACACTTCAGAATGGGAACTATCACCTTAATTTGCATGCAGACACTCAGAGCTCTCCGTAGGGGTTGGTAATGTCAATTCTGTAGAAATATTGAGGGGAATTGATTTCAGGGAGGCTTGCTAAAAATAAATTAGCAACTAGGGTTTTGTTAATAAAGTCAAGATGTACAAATAATGACTTTTCTTTTTGGTATAGCTGAGTATTTGTCTTATTTGGAGTACTAAATTTTAAGAATATTGACAACTAAAGTTTGAGGGTGAAATATTTAAATCCCAACTAGAAATGAGGAAGAGCTATTGGTAAGATAATGACTTAATTTGGATACACAGGAAAGCCATTGTGACAGTTGTTCTATCTCTGAAGCACTACCATAAAGAAAACGAATATCCTCATGCAGTATAACTGTAAAGAGCAAAACTAGGTTGAATAGCGTAAAGTTGCAATATGTTAAAATTTATCTCATTTTAAGGAAAAGTGTTGTAACAATTAATAATAACTAACCATACAACATGAGCCTTTTGAAGAACTGTTTTTCTTGTTACTGGGAAAATGCAAGCACAACTGTCAACTGTGAGGAGTAGCGCCAAAAGGAATCCCGCACTGGTAGAAGTAGGAAAGTGAGATTCTAGATCTATTTCTAGACCTGAGATGTTAAAATCCTAATAAATCAGACACCTTAGAAATTTGCAATTACCCCTTTGAAAAACTTTTATAGTTAGAAATATATGTGAATGGGCCAGACTCTTATTATTTTTAATATTAAAGAATAAAAAGGTGATTTTAAGGACATTCAAAAGTGGTAATGATCTTGAGTCAGTCCATATTACATTATGAAAAAACTAGGCATAGTTTTTAACTAAGTTTGGAGAGATATAAAGGAAGCTTATGTGAAAGTCACCATGTCAAGTGCTGAAATTAACACAAAAATAAACTGGTTCTTCTCAAGGAGATATTTATCTAAAATGGAGACTGGACAAAAAACATAGAGAGATGAACCTGGAGGTAGAAAAGCTTAAGTTGCTCAAGTGGATAATCAAGATATTAGAGACAAGAATAAACTGGCTGAGGGAAGTATAATATTAGAATGGATATATTATGTAAAGCCTAAACACTCACCAGAAAACTGTGTTTCCAAAGAGGGCTAGACGACACATCATTCACAAGGATGTGTTTTGAGGAGGATGCTTTTGAGGAGGACCAGAATCACTAAAAAGTTGACTCTCTGCAGACCTAAGGGTGATGGTCAGAGAAGTGATTACATAGCTATGTTCATTAACATCTATGATTATTATGAAGTTCTGAATTAATAGATGGTGTCCCTTGATCACCAGAATCCAGAAGGTTGCAGTTCTCATGACTGGCAAGATCACATGAACAACTATGGAGATTTTTCATAGGGAGTTAGAAATATGGTTAATACAACATGGTGCTTTCAAGGAAAAAATAAATGGACGGTCAACAGGGATGCTACTTAGCATATATAATACCTAACTGAAAAAAAAATAAAGGAAGAAGGAGAAATAAGTGACTGAGGATGTCACCCCACTGCTTTTCAGATTTGGAACCCACTGGCTAAAAGGGAAGTCCCATTCCTATGATGAAGGACTCCACAATTCCATGACAAGTAATTGCTGTGTTGATTCCCCCAGACTTAATAAAAATATAAACTGCTTAAAATTGCATTTCAAATGAACAACATATAATTTACTTAGTATACCTATGTCCCCAAAATTGCATGAGACATACATATACTTAAAAGTTATTTATCTAAAATAAACACTTAAATATATCCCATAAATAATCTTGTATCCCTACTACTTTGAGATATAAAGTGTCATCATGACTCTTCAGTTAAAGTGAGAGCTTTCAGAGAACAACTGAGGTTCTGACTCAATTCTGTCTCACAGTGGGCTCACTTGTCTACCTTCAGGCCTACACCCAACAATCATTTTCCCAGACTCCAATGCTTAATGGAGTTTTATAAACATGGTAGAGTGACTTATACATTGGGTCCCTGGTCTGTGGATTAATAACTGTCATAGAGGTAAGGATCAAATGAAAAACTATGAAAAAGCTCTTCTACACCTAAGATAGTGTAACAAAAGCAATACTGTACTCACAGTTGACATCATACTCAATTATAAAAGATTAAAATATTTCACCCTAATATCAGGAACAAGACAAGAATGTCTGCTTTCACCATTGATATCCAACACTGTACCCCATTCTGGTAAAACAAAATTAGACAAGAATATTAAATAGATTCCTCTAAATTGGGGAGGGAGAAGTAAAACTTTTATGTGTATTCAGAGATGATATCATTCTATACAGAAAAAAAAAAAGTCCAAAGAATCCATAGAACGGCTATTAGAACTAGTCAATAAATTCAGCAATGTTGCAGGATATAAGGTCAACACACACACACAAAAAACTCATTTGTGTTCTACACAATGGTAATAGACAATCTAAAAAGGAAACTTAAAAAGTAATGCCATTTACTATATTATCCAAAAGAATAAAATGCCCAGGAATAAATTAAAGCAAGGATGTGAAAGACTTGTACACTAAAAACTAAAAACATACTTGAAAGAAGTTAAAGAATAACTAAATAAATGGTAAGACATCTCATTTTTCATAGATTGGATGACTTAATATTGTTAAGATAACATTACTCAAAGTAATCTACAGGATCAATAAAATCACTGTCAAAATTCCAGCAGTCACTCTGCAGAAATAAAAAAGCCAAACATCAAATTTATATGTAATTGTGAGAGTCCCCGAACAGCCAAATAATCTTAAAAAATGAAAATGAAGATAGAGGATTCACAGTAAATTAACCAAAACACCACACTACTAGCATAAGGATAGTCATATAGACCAATATAATAAGAAAGAATATCCAGAAATAAGCCTATATGTTAAGAGTTGTGTTGTATCCTCCTGTAATAAAGAAAAATATGTTAAAGTACTAGTCCCAAATTCCTCAGGATGTCATTTTTTTAAAAATTGGGTATATTAATCCATTCATTGCTATGAAAAAATACCTGAGATGGGGTAATTTATAAAGAAAAGAGGTTTAATTGATTCCCAGTTTTGCAGAGATTAGGAGGCCTCAGGAAACTTACTCTCATGGCGGAAGGGGAAGAGGCACATTTTACATGGTGGCAGGCAAGAGAGAGAAGAGTGTGGAGTGAAGAGGGAAGAGCCTCTTATAAAACCATCAGATCTTGTGAGAACTTACTATCATGAGAACAGTATGGGGGAAACTATCCCCACATCCAATCACCTCCCACCAGGTCTCTCCCTAGACACCTGGGGATCATGGGGATTACAGTTCAAGATGGGATTTCAGTGGAGACACAGCTAAATCATATCATAGGGTTACTGCAGATATAGTTAAGATGAGGTCATACTGGAGTTGGGTAGGACCCTAATCCAATACAGCTAGTATTCCTATAAGACAATCATGTGAAAATACAGACACAGAGAACCATGTGTGTCTGTACACCATGTCTGAACACCAAGCAGTGATGAAGACAGAGATTGGAGTTATGCAGCTGCAACCAAGGAATGCCAATGATGGCCAACAAGCCACCAGAAGCTGGAGAAAGTCAAGGTAGGATTCCTATATAGCTTTTAGAGGAACTATGGCCCTGCCAACACCTTGATTTAAGGTATCTAGCTCCAGAACTATGAGACAGTAAATTTCTCATGTAGTAGCCACCAAGTTCATGGTATTTTGTTACTGCAGTCCTTGAAAACTAACACACCACATGTCTATGGCTAACTGATTTTTACAAGGTATCAGAATTCAATTAGAAAAAAATAGTTTATTCAATAAATGGTGCTGGAAAAACTAGATAGTCTATCTTATTGTATGCAAAAATTAACTCAAAATCGATCAGCAACTTAATTATTAAAGCTAAAACTATAAAATTATTAGAAGCAAATGTAAAGGTGATTGTTCATAACTTTGGATTAGGTAATGGACTCATAGGTACGACACCAAAAACCAAAAAAGAGAAAAAAACAGACAAGTTGGACCTCACTGAAATTAAAAACATTGTGCATCAAAAAGTATCAAGAGAAGACAATTTATAGAATGCAAGAAAATATTAGCAAATCTTATATCTAATAAGCAATAGTATCTAAAATATATAAAGAACTCTTATAACAACAAATAAACAACCTAATTTAAAAATGAGCTAAAGGCTTGATTTGACATATCTCCAAAGAAGATATTCAAAGGTCCAATAAGTACATAAAAAGATGTTCAACATTATTAGTCATTAAAGAAATGCAAATCAAAACTACAAAGAGATACCACTTCACATCCACTAGGGTGGTCATAAATAAAACGAAAAATATGTACTGGCAAGGGTGTAGAGGAGTTGGAACTCTTGTGCATTGAGAGTGGGAATGCAAAATGATTAATCTGCTCTGGAAAAGGGTTAGGTGATTCTTCAAAAATTAAAAATGGTATTGCCATATGACTCTGAAATTCTACCCCTAGGTATATACCCCCAAATTGAAAATAGACACTCATACAATTACATATATATTCATGTTTATAGGAACGCTATTTGCAATAATCAAAGGGTGAAACCAACCCACATGTCCAACCATAGACACATGGATAAATTGTGTCATATACAAACAATGGAATATTATTCAGCCATAAAAAAGGAATGAAGTACTGATACATACTACAACAGGAGTAAACCTCCAACACTTAAGGTCACATATTCTATGATTCTATTTATACGAAATATACATTATAGATAAATCCACAGAGACAGAACACACATTGTTGCTTGTCAGGAGTTGAGGGAGAAGGTAAAATGAGAAACTGCTTAATATATTTTAATTTGGAGGGTTAGGAACGTATTAAACTAGATGTGCTGCTTGCACATTATTGTGAATATACTGAATGCTACTTAATTATTTGTTTTTAAATGATTAACTTATGTTGTGAATTTTACATCTATAAAATTTTTAAATAATATTGTATTAATATTATATTCCAGAGGAGATGGCAGAGATTAGTTCAACCTTTAAAGACCCAAAATATACAGCTGTGCTGATTCCATTTATGTCTTCGTTTAATTCAATAATTTGGCCTCTGTAAAAACTGGATGAATCATGGAGAATGACTGTGTTCTATGACAGACTTAATTAAGCAGTAGCCCCAGTTGCAGCTGCAGCACTGGATGTGGTATCATTGCTGAAACAGATTAATAAGACCTCAGGTATGTGGTATATAGCCATTGATTTGGCAAATGTGTTCTTTTCCATTTAAATTAGTTAAGAGGATCAGAAACAGTTTGCATTCATGTGGTACAGAATAATATTTATTTACAATTATGCCTCAGGACTATGTTAAGTCTCTTGCCTTCTGTCACAATATAGTCCTAAGAGATCTAGACCACCTGGACATATCAAAGAGTATCATCCTGCTGCATTACACCAATGACATCATGCTGAGTTGGCAAGATAAGAAAGAAGTGGCTAGTACTCTGGAGACCTTTGTAAGATACGTGTATTTCAAAGGAGAATAACAAATCCTACAAAGATTCAGGGACTTGACACTTTAGTAAAATTTAGAGGCATTTGTTGCTCAGGAGATTGTCATGACATTCCTTTCAAAGTAAAAGACAAATTGCTGCATCTTGCATCTTCCACCAAAAACAAGGAAACAAAGTATCTGGTAGACTCCTTTGGGTCCACAGGTAGTATATCCACACTTAAGAATAATTACTTGAGAAGATGAAAACCTCTCAGATTTCCTGCAGTAGAGAAGAACACTGCAGTAGACCCAGGCTGCAGTGACATCAGTGCTGCCTCTTGGACCACATGATTCTGCTGACATTATGGTGTTGAGAAGTAATGTGGTGTGGAGCTCATAGCAAGCTCAAGTGGGAGACTCACAATGCTGTCTCCTGGTATACAGGGTCGTGGTATCCACCACAGAGAATTAAAGCACTTTAAGAAATAAACATAGTTTGACATGTCCTTAGGCCCTATTCGAGATAGAACACTTGAACATGGGACACAAAGTGGCAATGCCTTTGAAACTTCCCATTCTGAGTTGGAGTCTATCAGATCCACCAAGTCATAAAGTCAGATAGGCCTGGCAATAGCTTCCCATCATAAATGAAAATGGCACATCAAGGAATGAATCTGAGCAAGATCAAAGGGCCCAAGTTATGCTCATGAGTACATACTTCCAGACCCTATGTCATCTGCTGGAGTTGCACCAGTGTCTCTCCATCTTCTTGAACTTAAAGCCATATGGGGGATTCTACGCAATCAGCTGAAGGAAGAGGAAGCAGCTATACTTGGTTTATGGATAGTTCAGCTTTAGTGGGAGAGTACAAACTGAAAATGGTCAGTGACTACAGATCCTCATTCAGCGGTGGCCCTTTATAAACAGCCAAGAGTGATAATTTTCCAAATGGGCTGAGCTATGAGCAGTTAACCCAGTCATCTATTTTTGTGGAATGAGAAATTGTGTCATGTCAAGGTCATAAGAGGAAAAGAACTAGAAGTTTGGAGACATCTTCTAGACAGAAGCATGTGTATGGTCATATGAAAGTGTGTACAAAATGATATTTTCAGTACACATTAACCCCATCATGAAAGTATAGATCATGGAAAAGACACTGAACCATTAAATAGACAATGTGACTTAGCCTTTGTCATCAGCCACCCTACAATGGGCATGATGGGTACATGAATGGGGTGACCATGGTGACAAGGTCACAGGTTACAAATGGTCCAACAAGATGAACACCGACTAACCAAGGCAGATCTATTGACACCTCTGAATTTCTTGTTTTCAGTAATAGAGATCAATGCTAAACACCCATTATGGCACTATTCCTTAAGGAGATTGACTACTTGGTGAGAAATTAATTACATTGGGTACCTTCTATCCTGAAAACAGTGCTAGTCATCCTCACAAGTATGACAAATGCTTGTTTTGGGGTATGGGCTTACTTCTACTCACGAAGCCATAGCCAGCATCACTATCTGGAGGCTTAGAAAGTGCTTGTGGATCAACACTCTGTAAGCCTCCTATACACATATCAGCAGATCAGGGGACTGACATGAAATGAAGGCAGTGAAGGAGAGCTGGAGTGGTCCATGACTGGGTGCCATGCTTCAGAACACAGTGTACTTATTAAAGCAAACATCTCTCTATATAGTGCCCTGTGCCCTATAGGAAGGATACATGTGTTCAGAAACCGAAAGATGGAAGCATGGATAACTCCACTTACCAATGCTCTTTATGATTCATGGGGGGAATTTATGATTTATGTCCCTATAACTCTAGGCTCTGCAGGGTTGAAGGTCCTGGTCTCCGAACAGGTACACTCTTGCCAGGCGACACAGCTAAGAATCCTACTGAATTAAAAGTTGCTTCTGCTACCTGGGCACTTTGGACTTCTTCCACCCAGGGAACAGCAGGCAATAAAAGGAGTCACCATATTGGCAGGGATAATTAACTAGAAGCAATAGGAGATAACGATCCTTATACACAAGATGGGAGCAAGGAGAAATACCTGTGGAACCGAGGTGATATACTGGGCAGCTCCCTGGTACTTCCTTGCTCCATTATAACTGTGCATAGATATGTCCAGCAATGTAGACACGGAAGCAGAATGGCTATCAAGACTTCAGAACCCTCAGAGATAAAAGTGTGAGTTGTACCACCAGATGAGCCACCTAAACCTGCTGAAGTGATAGCTGAGGGTGAAAGAAATATAGAGTGGAGAAGGGAGGGAATGAGTGTCAGTGATGACCTGTGATCATCTGAAGCAATGACCTCTAGTTACTCAGATTCACTTTGGTTTTCTGAGTTTTTACTCAGATAAGAGGGCCACAAAAGGCACGTACAGGAGCGCCTCCCTACACTCATGTAGAAATGTAGATCTGAAAAGTGCAAGAGAGAGTGTGGCAGCCATAAGAATGTGCACTGTCCTCTGACCACAGAGAGGAAAACTGATTGAGGACCTCTGCTGCTGAATACTGAAATCCATTGCTAAGATATCCTTAGACCACACCTCTCTTGGGCTGATTCCAGCCAAAGGCGGACAGTGGCACGAGAGTACTGATAACTTCTACATATCAGTATTTTTAAAAAATCAATAGAACAATAGATTAGGGAGATAATCAGGCACTTATCAAAAATGGAAAATAAATAACAACATGTAAAACTGCTCAACAATAATCAGGGTTCTCAAATAGAGACAACACTATGTCATTTAACAATAATTGAATTGACAGATAATAGTTATAATATTTATAATGAGGATGAGGAGGAGGAGAAGTAGTAATATCACAATTTCAAACGTTGGTTAGGGTGTGAGGAAATAGAAACTCATATACATGGTGGTATAAATTGATCAAATTATTTGGAAGAGCAGTGTGACAAAACCTAGTGCAAAGGTATGTGCTTCCTAAAAACCAGTGCTTCAGCCATGGTTCAGTTGACTACTATGAAAACACATGTAGATATCCGAAACAGATAGCAATTCAAAACATGAATGTAGAGGCATATAACATTTTCAGAGAGTATGAAGGAAGAGACCCTAGGCAGGGCTTTTAAGAATCACTCCTAGGCAATGTCTGTTATCTGGCTTACCAAGGACGCTGCTGTCCCTGCCACAATGAGTTCAGTGGGGAATCAGGATGTGGTCCAATTAAATATACTACTAGATAGCTATTATCCCAGGGGCACGATGCTGTCACGATGTCAGCACCAGGGCCGCAACACATCAGCTAGTTCATAGGCAAAATAATGTGTTCTGCACCCTGCCTGTGGGTGGGACAGTGGAAAGGGGGACGTTGTCTGATGCTGGAAAAAAACAAGTAAAACGTCTCTGTGCCTACTTAGCAGAGCAGCCCAGCCTTCACCTCATTTTTTTCCTTCCAAATCTCCATGTGAGCATCCAACTGGGCAATCTAAGTCACATCTGCAACTACAGACAGATGTGAGTATATAACTTCCCAGGTATTGTGAGATGGTCAAGTAAACAAGAGAAGTTTAAAATAGAAGGTAAGCAACAACCTAACTAAATCCACCTCATTCAACAATTTCACTTCTAAGCACACAACCCAGAGGGGTCTGTTTATGCACAAGGAAAGTTTTGTTGCTTTGGATGGCTAATTCTTTCATGTTTTAGATATTTATTGCAGGATGTTAAGGATCCCTTACCTCCTAGTACCAATTTCCAGCAGCATCCCTCAGCCATTTTGATGAACAAACTGAACATATATGTTTTCAAACACCCCTGAGGAAGACAGTTGCATCCTCCAGGTGTGAACTTTTTCAATTAAGGATCTCCATCATATTTACCCATGGAGATTCATAGCAACATCGCCAATTACAGTGAAAATTTAGAGAGACTATTTGTCCATCAATAATGGAATAAAATAGATACATTCAGCTGTATAACTTTAAGCAATTAAAAATGAATAAGCCATCTATATGTATCAATAACAATAATCCTTGAACAGATAATATTTTGTGGGGAAAAAACCAAGGTTATAAAACAGTTCTTATTAGATTGGCACAAAAGCAATTGTGTTTTTTGCCATTAAAAGTAATGCTTGTTTTGGGGTATGGACTTACTTCTACTCACAAAGCCATAGCCAGCATCACTATCTGGAGGCTGAGAGAGTGCTTGTGTATCAACACTGAAGTAAATACAGCTTCAAGATACTTTGACAAAATGAGTTATTTAAACCAGTATGGGTCCTGTCTGCAGAACAGAAAAACCTGTCACTGTATTATTTTTAACCAAAAAAAAAAACCAAACTATTTTATTGTATATAATGTTTTGAAATATTGTGGAACGGCTAAATTGAGCTAATTAACATATGCATTACCTCAGGTACTTATTTTTGGTAGTAAGAACACAAAATCTTCTCTCAACAATTAAAACAATAGTTTATTGTTATTAACTACAGTCATGTTGTACAATAAATCTTTTGAACTTATTCCTCCTATCTAACTGAAATTTTTTATCATTTGATCAATATTTCCTCAATGACCCCCCAACACCCTGGGAAACTAATATTCTATTCTCTGCTTTTATGAGTTCACCTCTTTTAGACTCCACATATAAGTAGGATCATGTGATATGAATCTTCTGTGCATGGATTATTTCATATAACACAATGCCCTCCAGGTTCATCCATGTTGATACAAATGACAATATTTTCTTCTTTTATTAAGGCTGAATAGTATTCCACTGCATATATGCCATATTTTCTTTATCTATTCATTTGTTGTGGGACAGAGTTTGATTCTGTATCTTAACTATGGATATCATGCTGCAATGCCATGGAAATACAGCTATCTCTTCATCATATTTATTTTATTTCCTTTTGGACATATACCCAAAAGCGAGATACTGGATTATATGGTAGTTCTATGTTTAATTTTTTCAGGAATCTCCATACTGTTTTCCATAATGGCTGTTTTCAATAACTTATGTTCTCACCAACAGTGTGCAAAGGTTTCCTTTTCTGCACATCATCCTCAACACTTATCTTTCATCCTGTTTATATCAGCCATCCTAACAGGTGTGAGGTAATATCTCATTATAATTTTAATTTGCATTTTCTTGATGATTAGTGGTGTTGACCATTTAAAAAAATGTATCTGTTGGCTGTTTGTTTGTCTTCTTTTGAGAAATGTCTATTCAGGTCCTTTGCCTATTTTAAAAATCTGGGTTTTTTTTTGGTAATGAGTGAATTTCTTATATATTCTAGGTATTAACTCCTTATCAGGTGTGTGGTTTGGGCCAGGTATGGTAGCTCATGCCTGTAATCCCAGCACTTTGGAAGGTCAAGATGGGAGGATCACTTGAGCCCAAGAGTTCAAGGCTGCAGTGAGCCATGATTGTATCACTGCACTCTAGATTGGGTGACAGAGCAGATCGTGTCTCAAATTTTTTTAAAAAGGAAGATAAATGGTTTTCAAATATTTTCATCCATTCTATAGGTTGTTGCTTCATTCTGTAGGTTGTGTACTTTGCCATGCAGAAGCTTTTTAATGTGATTCAATCCCATTTGTCAATTTTTGCTCTTGTTGCTTATGGTTTGGGGATATTAAAAGAAAATTATTGCCCAGACCAAAATCATGGAACTTTCTCCCTATATTTTCTTCTAATCGTTTCACAGATTCAGGTCTTACATGTAAGTCTTCAATCCATTTTGAGTAGATTTTTGTATATGATGTGGAATAAGTGTTTCATATTCTTCTGCCTGTGAATATCCATTTTCCCAACAGTTTATTAGAGATTGTCCTTTCCCATTGTGCATTCTTTGCATCTTTGTGAAAAATCTACTGACCATAAATGCACAAACTTGTTTCTGTGCTATCAGTTATGTTGTTGGTGTATGTTTCTGTTTTTATGGCACTACCATGCTGTATTGATTGCTATAGATTTGTATGATATTTTGAAATCAGAGATTGTGATGTCTCCAACTTTGTTCTTTTTGCTCAAGATTGTTTTTGTTATTTGGGGTCACTTGTGGTTTGACATTAATTTTATGACTGCTTTTTCTATTTCTGCAAAAAATGACTTTGGAATTCTGATAGGTTTGTATTAAATTTGTAGATGACTGGTTAATTTAATAATGCTCAAATGCGCATTTTAATAATATTAACCCTTCCAATCCATGAACATAGGATACTTTTTTTCCTATGTTTTCCTATGTTTCTGTCTTCTTTAATGTCTTTCATCAGTGTTTCATAGTTTTTTTGTGTACAAGTCTTTTATTTCCTTGGGTAAATGTATTCCTAAGTATTTTATTTTGTAGCTACTGTAAATGGCATCGCTTTCTTGATTTTTTTTTTCAGTCATTGTTAGCGTATAGAAATGATCCTGATTTTTATTTGTTGATTTTATTTTTTGCAACTTTATTCAGGACATTTCTTATTTGTAACAGTTTTTTTTTTTTTTTTTTTAATTTCAGTAGTCTTTAAGGTTTTCAATATATAAGATCATGCTGTCTGCATCAGAGACAATTGAATTCCTTTCTTCCCGATTTTGATGTCTTTATTTTATCCTCTTGGCCAATTGCTCCAGCTAGAACTTTCAGTACTGTGTTGAATAGAAATGATGAGATTAAGTACCCTTATCTTGTCTTGCTCTAAGAGGGAAAACTTTCAACTTTTCACCATTTAGTATAATGTTATCTGTGGGTATTAAGAGAAGTAAGTCAGGCACAGAAAGTTAAATAGCATACGTTCTCACTCATATGTGGGAGCTAAAAAAAAAACAAAAACAAAAAACAAAAAAAAACAAACTTGATCTCATATAGGTAATGAGAAGCATGGAGGTAGAGATAAGAATGGTGGTCACCAGCAGCTGAGAAGTACAGGGGGCAGAGGGGATAAAGTTGGTTAATGAGTACAAAATACAGTTAAATTGAAGGAATACATTTTTCTATTTGATAACATAGTAGGGTGACTACAGTTAACTAAATTTATAGTATAGTTCAAAATAGATAGAAAAGAAGATTTAGAATACTCCAATCACAAAAAAATAAATATTTGAGGTGATGATATCCCAATCACCCTAATTATTACACATTGCATGTATCAAAAATGCATGTATATGATAAATATGTACAAATATTATCAATAAAAAAGATTTCAAATAGACAAGAGAATGTTACACCTCAACAAACTAGAAAAATAACAGACTAAACCCAGAGGAAGCAGAGAAAAAACAGGGATCAAAGCAGAAATAAATGATACAGAGACTAGAAAAAGCAGAAAAGATCTAGGAAACATATCATTTGGCTTTTTGCAAAGATAAACTGAAAAAGTTTTACATAGACTAACAGAGAAAAGGGAAAAAAAACTCAAATAATAAATGAAAGAGGGACCATTACAACTCATACCACAGAAATGCAAAAGATTATGAGACAAGTATCCACAATTATATGCAAAACATGAAATATCCTGTAAAAATACATGAATCCGTCTAGGAGCGGTGGCTCATGCCTGTAATCCCAGCACTTTGGGAGGCGGAGGCGGGCGGATCATGAGGTCAGGAGATCGAGACCATCCTGGCTAACACGGTGAAACCCCGTCTCTACTAAAAATACAAAAAAATTAGCCAGGCGTGGTGGTGGGCCCCTGTAGTCCCAGCTACTCGGGAGGCTGAGGCAGGAGAATGGCGTGAACCCGGGAGGCAGAGCTTACAGTGAGCAGGGATTGCGCCACTGTACTCCAGCCTGGGCGACAGAGTGAGACTCCGTCTCAAAAAAATAAATAAATAAATCCATAGACACATATAAACTATGAAGACTTTTAGAAAATCTAAACAGACTAATAATGAGTAAGGAGGTTGAATCAGTAACTAAAAGTTTCCCATCCAAAAAAAAAAAAAAAAAAAAAAAGCCCAGGACCAGAGGCTCCACTGTTGAATTCTAACAAATATTTTTAAAAGGGCTAATACTTAAACTCTTTCAAAAAGTTGAAGACGACGGAATACTTCCAAACTCATTTTACATGGCCAGAGTTGCCCTGATTCCAGAGCCAGACAAGAACACTATACAAAAGGAAAGCCACAGGCACTGATGAACATAGATGCAAAAATCCTCAACAACATTCTAGCAAACTGAATTCAGGAGTGCATTAAAAGGATCACCACGATCAATTAAGATTTATTCCACGGATGTAAAGATGGCTCAACATAAACAAATCTATAAACGGGAAACACTGCCTTAACAGAATAAAGGACGAAAATCATATGATTGTCTCAATAGTTGCAGAAAAAGCAATTGACAAAATTCATCGTCCTTTCATGATAAAAGTTCATACAAATTAAGTATAGAAGAAACGTTCTCATCACTGTTTTCTTTGTTATTTTTTGGCAGGTCTATTGACTTCAAAATGACTAGTCTAGAGTTTACAAGGTATCACAGAGTTTAACAATATTAGTACACACCGAACATGATAATATTTGCACAGCACACTGTGGTAATTTGATGAGGCTGTTTGAGGTTAGAGGTGACTAGCCCATGGGCTTTGGCTGCCTCTAGGCCTGTTCTAGCCTCCATAGGGGATGAAAGGATCAATACTGCAAGCAATGTTAACCCACTGGATGCACAATCTTTGGCAAGATCTATATTAACAAAGATCAATAATTAAAAAAGATCACAGTGGTCTCACAGCTTATTCTGCCAAATCAGACTACTCCCCTAAAGGAGTTGTGTTTTAGAGACTAATGTGACCGATATGTCCAAATAAAATGAAATAAATACATATAGAATAAATATTCTACAAAGGCCATCCCCAGCCAGGGGTGGTGGCTCCCAACACTTTGGGAGGCCGAGGTAAGTGGATCACCTGAAGTTAGGAGTTCTAGAATAGCCTGGCCAACATGGTGAAACTCCATCTCTACCAAAAAAATATAAAAAAATTTAGCTGGGTGTGGTGGCACATGCCTGTAATCCCAGGTACTCGGGAGGCTGAGGCAGGAGAACTGCTGGAACCCACGAGGCGGAGAGTAAGACTCCATTTCAAAAAACAAAACAAAACAAAAAAAACGCACACAAAGGTCATCCCATGTAAAATCCACTTTTGGATAGGCAGCTACTACCTGCAAACTAAACAAAGTGCTTGGTACACCTAAATTTCTGTTGATGTTAGTGGAGTTCTGTTTTCATTGTTTCAGGTCCCCTACTGACTGCCTTTTAAATCCATAGGTTCAAGTCAGAGTCTTCATTATGAAATGATGGGAAGGACGGGGAATAAGAGATTTCTGACTACATAGTATTCACATTAAAGAGTTCTGCCCTTAAAAAGAGGGCTAGGGCCCTCTAGCGAGCAAATACAAACCATCAGGCTGTTCCTGAATCCAGATCATTCTCCCCAAAACCCTGAAGACAGTCCTAGTCTCATCAATCACTGTAAAACCCAATCATCTTATTAGAGAGTAACATACAAATTAAATTTTACCTGCAGGGTATGTTTAAAAAACTGTTACAAATTCTGCCAAGCCTGTTATAAAACAAAAAATAAAAATAAAAAATAAAGTAAGGGCAAAGAGGAGGGGGAGAGGGGGAAAAGGGAGAACAGGAGGACTAAAAGCAACAACTTATTTTTCTGCTCTGCAGGGAAATTAGAAAACCCATGTGGATATAACGCCTTTTTGCCCTTTGAGCCAATCAGAGGTTCCTGGGAATTTCTTCTTTTTTGGGGGCTGCAAGTATCCTTCCTTTTCTGCTTGGAAGGAGTAATACCCCTCCCTTCTTCAGGTTGTTTGGAGTTGGTGTGGTTATATTGCACCCTCTGCCTCACCTGATCTCTCTGCTATTCGCTGAACCTTAAGCCCCAGGAAAGAGATGGCCACTGAAGCAGTGCAAATGTTGGAACTCAGAGGCAATATTGCTCCCATCATTGCTTGATCCCTTCTTTCTTCCCAAAGCTCTATTTTAGTGCCTCCTGCTCATGAATCAAATGTTTTCTGCCTCTGAACCACATCATGCACCTGCCTGAAGCACTGCTTAGATTTTCTCTCTGGGGTACAGTTTGTGTGAAGCCCACTGAGTTGAAAGTCCTTCAGCATTTGCTCTTTCCGACACCTGGGAGGCAGAGCCGCGGCAGACCGTTTTGTATTCTAGCCGCTAAATGTTACAAAGTCAGATGGAGACAGAAAGTTCAAGGCCTGGCCACATTAAGCTTTGGTATCACAGTGCTGCACACTTCGCCTATCATTTGTGAGGCAGGAGGACTGGCTTTAGAAACATTTTACATTTAAGACATAAGAACAGCCAAATCCTCTAAGTCTTCAATTGTATTCATTCACCAGACCAAAATCATAAACCCTGTCACAGAAAAAAAAAAAAAAATCACTTGTTCTGAGGCACTGTCCAAATGAAAGGGCAGTTTTGTTATGTTTAGAAGAAGGAGACTGAACATGGATTCATTCTGCTACTAGAATACGAATGTGAGCAAAAGGGTCTGGGATAGTATGTCCAGTTCATTGTTTTGTGAAAAGGCTACAGGGATGATAACACAAGTGGGAATTCAGCTCTGATACAGTAAAAACATTTATCCTGAAATTGAAAATGTAGAAACTCAAATAACAAGATTTTTCTCCAAGCCTCATAAAATGGTAATTCAGGGAGATATACCCTGACCTGCTAGAAAGAGACTAGGCTTTAGATTACCATGGAGTGGAGAACTGGAGATCAATACAGGCTCAGCTACTTTCTAGCTGTAGAAACTTGGGGACTTATTTGACTCTCTCTGAGCTTAATTTTCCTTCACGGCAACATGTGGCTAATTCCACCCGACCTTCGGGATTCTTGAGAAATTCATTAAGTATATACTATGTGTGTCTAAGTATGACCTTAAGCACCGTAAATTTCTTAATAATGTGCCTTATGAAACTCAAACACAGTGTTTTCTCCTGATGATGTAGTGCTTGGTGTCCTGAATGCATTAACAAAATCCAAAGCCTTCCTGAAAGCCAGATCTTTGCAAATCTTGATGTACTAAATGTGTTCTTGCTTAATTCATTCATTTACTTAATACAAACTTAATTGCCCACTAGGTTTTCAGCATCTAGCTAAGAACAGTTTAGTGGATCATCAATCCGCTCAACCTATACAGTACTTCAAGTATTTTAAAAATGTATGGCAAGATTTTTGAGAAGTTAAAAAAACCAACCTAAAGGTTCTCTTTTAGTAAAAATTACAATCATGAATATAGCTTATAGAATTTTGAGTCTGATCATTTATAAGCCAAATTCACATATTTTGAGATAGTTTTAATACTTTAAAGAGAATATATTAAGAATTAAAATTTGCTGAAATATTCTATGAGCATAAAGGAAATTTAGACAGGTTTTCTATAATGATTGGATGAAAAAATGACTCTACCCCACAGTGGGTGGAGCCCTGAGGAACAGCTCAGCTCCAGTCAATTAAGCACTTACGGACTGAAAAGGAAATTTTGGAAACTCATTAATTTTTATTAGTAAAACCAAAGGAATATTTCACAATAAAATGGTAGACTGCTGCAGCCTTACAGCCAGGAAGTTTTAAGGCTTTGCTCTAAACTCCTTGACATCACAGGGACTTTGCCAGTCTTACTTTCAAGGTAAACATTTCAGAACCCTCAGCTCTAGTTACAATCTCCCATTAGTAAAAGGCCATCTTCTCTGAGAGTCTTTTGAACTATGCATTTTTAACTACTCAAACTGCTCTGACATTATGTCTTTGCAATTCATAGTTCCCATTCAGTCACTCTGTCCGAGGGGCCCCTACTCCCAGATCACCCAAAGTTTCTAAAATTATCCATCTCTCTCAGGAAATGTTGGGTGCAGAACCACTTATCTGCCAGTGCATGTTTGTGTGGAACCTGTATTAACTGCCCAAGGGAGCTCCATTGAACCCTTTAGAGTTGTAAATTTTATGCTTACAACAATTTCCTTCTCCTCCCTAATTGTACATGCTAGCTCAACTCTTCTTTCTTACTGCCAGCACTGATATCTTAGCTTTGACTCTATTTAGAGCTGGAAGAGAATGGCATGGAATAAATTCAATTCTTGTCTCAGTTTTCCTAACATATTAAGTCTGTCACCCCCTTTTAGTGTGTGTTCAATCAGAATCTCTTAGGTCTCCATTTCTAATTGTTTGGGCAATGTATCCTCTAGTTCCTTCTACCCTTAGGTTATTGAAGGAATGGAAAGTTTCTCTCCCCCGAGATCTGGGGCAGCATTGTAATGATGGACAATGAAATTTGTGAGGACAGCCCAGAGTTTGACAATTTATGTGAGATAAAAATAGAGAACTTTGTAGTGTTTCTTTATCTGACAGAGAGGAGCAATCATTATTAATAAAGTTTACTTGTATGAATTATTCAAGGCTTTAATGAAACATTAGAAACTTAGAGAGACATAATACTGTGGATTATGCATCTGGCCTTGGAGCCAATTGAGTAAGCTTTATAGTAAATGTAAGCCCATGGGCTAGCTGAATAACCTCTATATAAACCCTTTTTTTTCTTCATTTATAATATGGGGATAATAATTCCTATTAAACCTTGTTTCAGTGTTGCTGTGGGAATCAAATGAAAATGCATTGAAATGTGAAAAGCATAACCAAATGGCAATTCAATAATACTATTAGATCCTGAAATTTGTCATGTTAAAAGAGGAATATGTATCACCAGAAAGAGCAGCTTTTCTTTAGAAATATTAATTACTCTTCAATCAGATAAAGACTTACACATTGTGAATGAGCAAGAAAGATGCATTGAATTGAAATCCATGTCAATGGTAAATAAATTCAAAACTCATTTAATAGTTATATGAACAGGAGAGAGTTGTTTGGCTTCTCAAAGTCTCAGAGTTTTTTTTTTTTTTCATAAAATTAAGATTACTTGAGTATGTATCTCATAAAATTGTGAGAACTAAGTGAATTTTATAGTATGAATGTTTGTACCCCCCAAAATTCATACATTGAAAGCTAATCTCCATGGTGATGTTAGAAGGTGGTGTCTTTGGAAGGTGATTAGGTCATGATGGTGGAGTCTTCATGAGTTAGATTAGTGCCCTTATAAAAGAGGTCCCAAGGAGCTTGTTCAACCCTTCTGCCATGTGAGGGCACATAGAAGTTGCTGTCTATGAGCAGTGGGCCTTCATCAAACACTAAATCTGTTAGTGTCTTGATCTCGGACTTCCTAGCTTCCAGAACTAGCTTCCAGAGCAATGAATTCCTATTGTTTATAAATTACCCAGTCTGAGGTCCTTCGTTGTAGCAGCCTGAACAGACCAAGGCAGTGAACTAACACACGCTTGACACAGTGCCTGACACATAGTATTCAAATAATAATTTGAAATAATGCCAATTTGGCCACAGGAAGGAGACCATATAATCTCTTTTAAAATACTTCACTAAAAACATATTAAACCTTTAAACATGATTAAATTGCTTATTGGTTTAAGGCATGGTTAAAACAATTAGCTCCACGATTGTTGTGATTCAGTGTACTTTTTTTCCTTCCTCTAGCCAATAGAGTCATCAAATTAGTAATTATTTCCCCAATGCACTTTTTTGTGTCAGACATTGAAAGTATAAAATTTGCCTCCTAATGTTGGATAAAGGTTTCGATGTAATTATAGTATCTGAACTAAGCATCTTATTTTTAATATTTTGTTAATATCGGTTTTTAAAATTGAGATATAATTCATATAGGATGGTGGGTTGAATAGTGTATCTCCAAAATTCATGTCCACTTTAATCTTAGAATATGACCTTATTTGGAAATAAGTATTTGCAGATTTAAATAAATATGTGAAGATAAAATTATACTGTATTTAGAGTGGGTCCTAAATGCAGTGACTGGTATCTTGTTAACAGAAAGGAGAAGGATGTTTGTTTGACGCACACAGTGATACACAGTGGAGATACCATATGAAAATGGAAGCAGAGACTGATGTCATGCTGCCACAAGATATGGAAAACCAGGAGTCACCATAAGACGAAGGAGGCAAGGAAGGATTCTCCTGTATTTTCAGAACAAGTAAGGCCCTGACAACATTATGGTTGACCTTCTGGACTTCAGAACTGTGGGAAAATGAATTTCTGTTATTTTAAGCCACCAAGTTGTGGTAATAAGTTATGGCAAGCCTAAAAAAACTACTACATATTTTAGTACTGGGGAAATGGGTTGCTGCTATAACGCATACCCACAAATATGTAAGTGGCTTTGGGATTGGGAAATGGATAGAAACTGGAAGCATTTTTGGATGCATGGTGAAAATAGCCTAGATTGCATTGAAGAGAATGTTGGCAGAAATATAGATAATGTAGGCAATACTGGTGAGGGCTCAGATGGAAATGAGGATCATGGTAGGGAAAGCTGTTGTCTTAGAGAAAACGTATATCATTGTAAACAAAAATCATAGAAATATAAAGGTTAAAGGTATTTCTGGTGAGGTGTCAGAAATGAGAAATACGTTAGTGGACACTGGAGGAAAGGAGATTCTTATCATAAAGTGAGAGAAAACTTGGCTTAATTACATTTTACAGTTGGGTAGAAAGCAGAACTTGTAAGTGATAAAATTGCATATATAGCTGAGGAGATTTCCAAGCAAGGTGTGGTCTGATTTCTCCTTTCTGTTTAGAGTAAAATGTGAAAAGGAAGAGATAAATTGAGGAAGGAACTGTTAAGCAAAGAGGAACCATCAATTTGAGACTTGTGAGTTCCTTGGTCTATCCGGATTTCAAAGGATGCTAAATTAGGAAATGTACTGTTGAGAAAGCATACTCTGGGGAGAATGCCAAGAATGTGGCTGGACAGCTGTCTTAGTCAGTTTTCTGCTGCTATAACAGAATATCACAGACTGAGTAAGTTATAAAGAACGGAACTTTATTTGGCTTATAATTCTGAAGGCTGAGCAGTTCAAGAGCACGGTGCCAGTATCTGGTGAGGGTCATCCCATGGCAGAATGAAAAAGGCAGAAGCTTGCATGCTAAACAGAGAAAAACAAAATGGGACCTGAAATCATCTTTTTTAAGGGAGTCTACTCCTGCAATAATCAATCCCCTTCTGAGACAAAGGCGTCAATCCATTCCTGAGAGTGGCATCCTCATGGTCTAATCACCTCTTAAAGGAACCATCTCTTTTAATACTACTATAATGGCAATTATCTTTTCAACACATGAACTTTTGGAAGACACACCCAAACCATAGCAACAGCTTTTTGTTGAAAGATTAGTTGTGTCACTCATGAATCCGATCAACCATTTTAGCACAAATCAGAAATACAGATGGGATTATTCAAAAAGGATCACTGGTAAACCATTTTGTTGAATGGTGTTTATCCTCTTAACGTATACAGGAGGATCAGTTATTGAGATTATCCTTGGGGAAGGGAGAACACAAGGTGCACCTGGACTGACAGAGACAGATAAAACAAATGAAGGTAATTAGACTTTTGAAATTCTATAGGTAGAAAGCAGGCTGATAGAGGTACTCAACTGCCACACGTCTTTGAAATCAGGTCTCCTTTCTCTTTTTTCTTGAAAAAGGAGACCTGGTTCCAAAGACAAAGACTTGGGCTCAGAGAATGAGGCTGCCACCACCACAATTTCAGAGGAAAGAGCATCAAGATACAGAGGATCATTTTCAGGCCCTGAAACATAATAAAATTTGCTTTGTTAGGTTTCAGTCTTGCTTGGAACCAGTGACCCTTACTACTTCCAATATCTCCCTTTTGAAGTGGAAATGTCTATCACATAACCATCCAACCATTGTATTTTGGAAGCAGAAAAGTTGTTTTCTAATTTCAAGAGTTGGAGATAGAAAGGGATTTTGTCCCAAGATGGATCACACACAAAGTACAACCTATACCTGATTTAGATGAGTTGGACAGTGAGACTTGGGAATTAGTTAGCAGATGATGTTATATCAGATTTAGGAGTGAGAGTTGATTCTGGAATTAGTTAAGACTATTCAGGATATTGAGACAAGGTGAATGTGGTTTGCATATAGAAAAGTAAGGAATTTGAGGAAGACAGAGGGCAACTTAGAGTGAGTTGAATAACATCTCCTAAAAATTCATGTTCGTCCAGAATCTCAGGATGTAATTTTATTTGGAAATAGGATATTTACAGATTTAGGTAAGAATCTCATGATAAACTATTCTGGATTATGGTGCACTCTAACTTTTGGTTTTGAATTTCTGGATTTCAGAACTGTGAGAAAATAAATTTGTTGTTTTAAGCCACCAAGTTGTATTAAGTCATGATATGGTTTAGCTGTGTCCCCACCCAAAAATAATCTTGAATTGTAACTCACACAATTCCCACATGTCAAGGAAGGAACCTGGTGAGAGGTGATTGAATTATGGGGGCAGGTCTTTCCTGTGCTGTTCTCGTGATAATGAATGAGTCTCACAAGATCTGATGGTTTTAAAATTGGGAGTTTCCCTGCACAAGCTCTCTTTTTGCCTATTGCCATTCATGTAAGATGTGACTTGCTCCTCCTTGCCTTCCGCCATGATTGTGAGGCTTCCCCAGCCACATGAAAATCCATGAAACCTCTTTCTCTTGCAAATTGCCAGTCTCAGATATGTCTTTATCAGCAACGTGAAATTGGACTAATACAATAAATTGGTACTGAGAGTGGGGTGCTATTGAAAAGATACCCAAAAATATGGAAGCAACTTTGGAACTGTTTAACAGGAAAAGTTTGGAACACTTTGGAGGGCTCAGAAAACAGGAAAATGTGGGAAAGTTTGGCAATTCCTAGAGACTTGTTGAATGGCTTTGACAAAGATGATGAGTGATACGAACAATAAAGCCCAGACTAAGGAGGTCTCAGATGGAGATCTGGAACTTGTTGGGAACTGGAACAAAGGTGACTCTTATGTTTTAGCAAAGACGCTGGTGGCATTTGCCCCTGCCTTAGAGATTTATGGAACTTTGAACTTGTGAGGGATAATTTAGGGTATCTGGTAGAAGAAATTTATAAGTAGCAAAGCATTCAAGAGGTGACTTGGGTGTTGTTAAAAGCATTCAGTTTTATAAGGGAAGTAGAGCATAAAAATTTGAAAAATTTGCAGCCCAAAAATGTGATAAAAAAGAAAATCTCATTTTCTAAGGAGAAATTCAAGCCAGCTGCAGAAATTTGCATAAGTAATGAGGAGCCAAATGTTAATCCCCAAGACAATGGGGAAAATGTCTCACAGCAGCCCCTCCCATCAGAGGCCCAGGGGCATAGGAGGAAAAAATAGTTTCGTAGGCCAGGTCCAATCTCCTTGCTGTGTGCAGCCTAGGAACTTGGTGCCCTATGTCCCAGCTGCTCCAGTTGTGGCTGAAAGGGGCAAACATAGAGCTCAGGTCATGGCTTCAGAGGGTGTAAGCCCCAAGACTTGGCAGCTTCCATGCTGTGCTGAGCTTGTGAGTCCACAGAATTGGGGTTTGGGAACCTCCGCCTAGATTTCAGAAGATGTATGGAAACACCTGGATGCCCAGGAAGAAGTTTGCTTCAAGGGTGGGGCCCTCATGGAGAACCTCTGCTAGAAGGGAAATGTGGGGTTGGAACCCCCAAACAGAAGCCTTACTGGGGCACCACATAGTGGAACTGTGAGAAGAGGGCTTCTGTCCTCCAGACCTCAGAATTGTAGATCCACCAACAGCTTGCACCATTCATCTGGAAAAGCTGCAGATTCTCAACACCAGCCCATGAAAGCAGCTGGGTGGGAGGGTGTACCCTGCAAAGCCACAGGGGCAGAGCTTTCCAGGATCACGGGAGCTCACCTCTTGCATAAGCATGACCTGGATGTAAGAGACAGAGTCAAAGGAGATCATTTTGGAGCTTTAAGATTTGACTGCCCTGCTGGATTTTGGACATCCATGGGGCCTGTAGCCCCTTTGTTTTGGCCAATTTCTCCCATTTGGAATGGCTGTATTTACTCAATGCCCACACTCCCAGTGTATCTAGGAAGTAACTAACTTGCTTTTGATTTTACAGGCTCATAGGAGAAAGGGACTTGCCTTGTCTCAGATGAGACATTGCACTGTGGACTGTTGAGTTAATGCTGAAATGAGTTAAGACTTTGGGGGACTATTGGGAAAGCATTTGTTTTGAAATGCAAGGACATGAGATTTGGGAGGGGTTGGGACAGAATGATATGGTTTGGCTGTGTCCCCACCCAAATCTCATCTCGAATTGTAACTCCCACAATTCCCACATGTCACGGGAGGACCCCGGTGATTGAATTATGGGGTTGGGTCTTTCCTGTGTTGTTCCTGTGATAGTGAATGAGCCTTATGAGATCTGATGGTTTTCAAAATGGGAGTTTCCCTGCACAAGTTCTCTTTTTGCCTGCTGACATCCATGTAAGATATGACTTACTCCTTCTTGCTTTCTGCCATGATCGTGAGGCTTCCCTAGTCACATGGAACTGTAAGTGTACTCTCTCTCGTAAGTTGCCTAGTCTAAGGTATGGCTTTATCAGTGTGAAAACAGACTGATACAATTGGTTATGGCACCTCTAGGAAACAAATACATATTCCAAAACATTTACCCATTTGAAGTGTACAATTCAGATGGTTTTGGTATATTCATGCACAAACATGTGCACTAATTCCAAAACATCTTCATCACACCTCCCATCAACACACACACACACACACACACACACACACTCTACCTTTGCTCTTCTTAAATTTATTATTGCAATTCTGTGTTCCTTGAATTTCCATGTGAATATTAGGAACAGTTTGTCAGTTTTTGCAAATAAAAGGTATTTGATATTTTGATACAGTTTAAATTGAGTCTGTAGATTTGGGGAGCATTGTTATTTTAACAATATTAAATCTTTTAATTCATGAAGATGGGCTTTTTTGTCATTTAGCTCTTCATTAATTTCCTTTGACGGCATTTTGAGCCTTTCAGTGTAACAGTTTTGGACTTCATTTAAAAATTAATTTCTAATTATTGTATTTATTTTGAAACTGAATTTCACTCTTGTCATCCAGGCTGGAGTGCAGTGGCACAGTTTTGGCTCACTGCAACCTCTGCCTCCTGGGTTCAAGTGATTCTCTCTGCTCAGCCTCCCAGGTGGCTGGGATTACATCACACACCACCATGCCCAACTAATTGTTGTATCTTTAATAGAGATGGGGATTCACCATGTTGGTCAGGCTGGTCTCAAACTCCTGACCTCAAATGATCTGCCCACTTGGGTCTACCTAAGTGCTGGGATTACAGGTGTGCGTCACCATGCCCGACCTATTGTATTTATTTTACTATTATAAGTTTTGCTGTTTCAAATGGTATTGTTTTCTTGATTTCATTTTTGGCATGCTTTTTGCTAGTGTATAGAAATAAAATATATTTTTGTATCTTACAACCTCTCTAAACTTTTTCACCTCTAATAGACTTTTGTTGTTTTCTTTGGATTTTCTTTAAATAAGATCACAGTCTGCAAACAGAGTTTTAGTTCTTCTTTCCAAATATGGGTGCCATCATCTTATTCTTTATTTCAAGGCAAAACTTTCAATCTTTCACCATTACCTACAATGTTAGGTATGAGATTTGTGTGGATGCCCTTGCTTAGTTTTAAACATTTTCCTTTTATTTCTAGTTTTTTAAGTGCTTTTACCATAAAAGGGTAAGTTTTGTCAATTTTTTTTCCTACATCTATTGGTCATTTTTTCCTCTATTATATAATTACGGTCCATTTCATTGATAGTTTTTTATATGTTAAACCAACCTTGCATTCCTGGGGTAAATTCTACTTGGCCAAAGTGCAAAATTACTTTTATATATTCCTGAATTCAGCTTATTACTTTCTTGAGAATTTTGTGTATATATCGTAAGAGATATTGGCCTATCGTTTTCTTCTTCTATTCTTGTGATGTCTTTGTCTAGTTTCAGTATTAGTATAATAATAGCTATATGAGTTGGAAAATGCTCCATACTCTTCCATTTTTTGAAAAACTTTGTTAAGGATTATATTAATTGCTTTTTAAATGTTGGCTAGAATTCACAGATGACATCATCTGATTCTTGGTTTCCCTTTGTGGAATGTTTGACTGTTAAGTTGACCTATTTTTATAAAGTTGTATTCAGATTGTCTACTTCTTGGGTTGGTTGAGCAGTTTGTATCTTTCTAGAAATTTGTCCATTTTACATGGGTTATATATTTTGTTGACCCTTTTATCTGAATATTTGTCTTGTTTCTATTAACAATTGTTGTCTTATATAGTAACTATGTTTTACTTACAGTTTGTACAATGTATATTTTTCTATCCTTTTACATTTAGTCTTTTTTGTCTTTGAGTCTAAAGTGTGTTTTGTGTAGACTACATAATTGAATTAGACTTATAAAAATATCAATTCTGCCTTCTTTGCTTTTTTGAGCATTTAATTCATTTTGATCTAATATAATTACTGATAAGGTATGATTTACAGATGCTATTTTGCTATTTTTTCTATTTGTTTATCTTTTATCTTGCTATCCTGTTTTTCCATTATCACCTTCTTTCAAAGGCTTTTTTTTTTTCCAGCATAGCATTTTAATTTCTTTGTTGCTTATCTTAGTGTGTTATTTTCTTAGAAATAACCTAGGGATTAAAATAACATCTTTTATTATAACAATCTAGTTTAAATGTATACCAAATTAACTCCAATAGTATACAAAAACTTTGCTCTTATATATCATTACTTAATTCCATTTTCCTTTTATTGTCACACAATTTAAATCTTTATGTGTTTTAATCTTAGAAACAAATTTTTAAAATTGCTTTTTTTCAGTGGCCTTTTAAGTAAGATAGAAAAACAGTGTTGCAAACAAAAATGCACTTATACTTCCTTTAAATTTACAGATGTAGTTAGCTGTATGGTGTCATTCATTCACATGCATGCAAGTTATTGTCTCGTGTCCTTTTCTTTCAGCCTGAACATTCCCTTTGTCATTTCTTTTGGGGATGGTATGCTAACAAATAGTTCTTTGAGATTTGATTTTCTGGGAAAGTGTTAATTTTTCCTTCATTGTTGAATAGATTTGCTGAACATTAAATTCTCGGCTGACAATATTCTTTATCACTTTGAATATGCCATCCAAGTGCCTGCTTGTCTCCAGGATTTCTGTTGAGAAATAAGCTAGTAATCTTACTGAAAATGACCCATATATAATAGATTGCCTAACTCTTGCCGATTTCAAGATTTGAATTTGTCATTGTCTTTTGACAGTATAGTGTGATATGTCTGCATGCTGATTACATTTCGTGTTCTGCTTAGGGTTTTTTGTGCTTTTTGGATCCATAGATTAGTGTTTTTAAATTAATTCTATGGAGTTTTCAACCATTTCTTCAAATACCCTTTTGAATTTTGATTCTCCTCTACTTCTGGATCTGCCATTGTAAGTATGTTGGTATACTTGATGGTGACTCATAGGATTCTGAGGCTTTGTTTATTTTTATTCACTTTTTTCTTTCTCAAATGAGATATGTCAATTAACACACATTCAAGATCATTCATTTTTTATTCTGCCATCTCAAATCTGCTATTGAGCCACTCTAGTGAAATTTTTGTTTAAGGTTATTAGATAATGCAGCTCCAGAATTTTTATGAGGTTTTTAAAAAATCAATTTTATTGCTTGATTGTTACTCTCTATTTGGTGAATATTATTCACTAAAAATGTAATATTATTCACCTAAAAATATTGTTATTCTCTATTTGGTGTTAGTCTCTATTTGGTGAGACATTTTTCTCATACTTTAACATATGTTCCATTTGCTTAATTAGAAGTTCAAAAAAATAAGTGATTTAAAATTTCTATTAACTCTATGACATGGGTTTTCTCAGGGAGAGTTTCTATTCATGATTTTTCTTCCTGTGCATGGGCCATACTTTCTTATTTCTTTTTATTTTTGTTATTTTATGTTGAAAATTGGGCATTTTAGCCTTCCGAGTAGCTGGGCCTACAGGCAGGAGGATGGCGTGAACCCGGGAGGCGGAGGTTGCAGTGAGCTGAGACCACTTGCCACTGCACTCCAGCCTGGGTGACACAGCGAGACTCCATCTCAAAAATTAAAAAAAAAAAAAAAAAGACAATTGGGCATTTTAAGTAATAAAATTTTTAAACTTTGCAAATTGGATCCCTCTCCTCACCAAGGCTAGTTATTGTTGTTGTTTATTGTTGCTGTTATTGTTAGTTTTGCTTAACCATAAAAAAGGAAATCTTACCATTTCAACAACACAGATGAAGTGGGAGGTCATTATGTTAGTGAAATAAATCAGACAAAGACAAATACTGTGAAGTCTCATTTATATGTAATCTAAAAATGTTGAACTAATAAAAACAGAGCAGACATAGTGAAACCTTGTCTCTACTAAAAATACAAAAATTAATGGGGCCTGGTGGCCTGTGCCTGTAATCCCAGCTCCCCATTAGGCTGAGGCAGGAGAATCACTGGAACCCAGGGGACAGAGGCTGCAGTGAGCCAAAATCATGCCTCTGCACTCCAGCCTGTCTGACCAAGCAAGACTCCATCTCAAAAAAAAAAAAAGGATTTTTTTTTTTTGTAGTGTTTGGTTTGTTTAGTGAGTTTTCAAAACTAATTCTGTAAAATCACTATTCTTTATTATGTGTGACCATTTAAGTTTCTGCTCAGTTTAGTAGTCAAGTACAGACTGGACAAAGATTTTCCTAAATAGTCTGAACTTATAAGTCATCTAGCTTTGGCTGATGGGTTCTATTTGTGTACTGGAGTGTGTTTTTATGCATTCAGAGTGTTTACAGCTCTGTCTTAGCATTTATTTCTGGTTTGTACAGAATCTCAAGATCAGCCACAGCTGAGCATTTAGGGTCTTTTAAGTTTTTTTTCTGTGTACACACACATTCCTGCAGATGCAGGTGGTCTTCTAGATTCGTGGGAGCAGATCAAAGATTTACAAAGCTTCCTATGGACATTTCATATTCCAAAATTTTCATTATTTTTTGTTTAGTTTTTAATTGTTCCATTTGTTTCAACTGCTTCAGGAAGCTAGGATGTTAAAAAATTGTTGATTAACTGCCCACGATGAGCAAGTTTTGAGTCAGGACAATGAAAGAAAATTCCTGTCAGTGGAGGTTTCCAGGAAACCACAGGACAGGTTGGCTAAGTACCACTGTTTGGAGATGGCACTTTTTGTTAACTCCAAACTTGTTCTCCCCCTTCAGTGACTGCGTGTCTACTGATTTTTATTTTTTTAATTTTTTTTTCTTGAGACAGAGTCCTGCTCAGGCGCCCAGGCTGGAGTGCGGTGGCAGAATCTCGGCTCACTGCTACCTCTGCCTTCCTGGTTTAAACCATTCTCTTGCCTCAGCCTCTTGAGTAGTTGGGATTACAGCACCTGCTACTGTGCCCAGCTAATTTTTGTATTTTTAGTAGAGGTGGGGGGTTTCACCGTGTTGGCCAGGTTAGTCTTGAACTCCTGACTTCAGGCAATCCACCCACCTCAGCCTCCCAAAGTGCTGGGATTGCAGGTGTGAGCCACCGCACCTGGCCACCTACTGATTTTCAAGGCTACAGTGATTGTGTGGTTATTGACTTTCAAGGCTTCTACAGAATGGGAAGAAGGTGTGAGTATGTCAAAATGTTGGAAGATCACTGTTTTTATGGAGATTTGATCCCTTTTTAAAATAAATCCTCCTTGGATGGTTGTGTGGCCTGTTAGTTCTGAGTAATGAAAAGGTTGATTTTGACTTTTTGCCATTGTTCTTATTGCTTTTATGAAGTTTTTGGAGGTCCTTTTCTCATTCCATTGCTGCCAATGTTCCACGGGTAGTTACTTTTGTATTTGAGGCTGATATGTATCTGTTAAAATTTTGTGGTTTCAATCAACAGAAATTCAATCTGGCTTAAGTAGTAAGACAATGTTTAAGAGGGATTTGGGGGATTTTACAGAGTAAAAGGGATAGCTGAAGCACTATGTCTTGCAAAGACACAAATACTGATAGTTACACAATGTAATCAGAAGAAATTCTCACAAACACTAGTAAGGAGGGGACTGGCCTAGGGAAATTTTTCTGAAAGCTGCATTTCAATTGCACTTTCAAAATATTGAAAGAAAAAAAATACATCATCTAAATAAATGAAAAGGCAGGCTGATGGAGATTTGAAAGGATTCAAATACCCCAAACCATCCTTACAACCAGTATCTAATGTAACAGGAACTAATTGAAATTTCTTCCTAGCATTCTGTGTCTGGGTGTACTGACTCCAACAATTTATAATCTTTTTTTCCCTCAAAATAAGACTTAAAGTTCTAAAATAAATCATTCAATTGACCTGCTATGGAAATAAGAAGTAAGAACACCGGGGACTAATAGTTTAAGGTTCAGACACCAAAAGAAAAAATAATGGGTTCCGGGTGAGAAAGAACAGTACATATATCCACTATAATATGACATAAATGTGGATTTACAAAGATTCCCAAGTCTAAGTAAAATCAACATCTCAATTTAAAAATTTTCACAATTATCAAATTATACTCTTGCTTTTATTTTAGTCATCATCCACACAGAAGCTCAATTGATCTTTAACAGAAACTTCCGTCACTCTAATCACACGTTTAAAATAATTCCATAACTTCCCATTTTATTAGAACAAAGTCCTGTATCATCTAGCCTCTATCTCCTTCACCATCCTTGTCCTTTTCTTACCTCTCTTTCTTCCTAATAGCCTTGCCCTTTGGTTGAACCCATCCTGTTCCTACATCACGCTTTCACATCTACTATTTTCTCTTTCTGCAATGTTCACCTACACCCTCTTTTCAGGAGTCATTTTTTCCTTCTCTAATTGTATTAAGCTTAAATATTAATCCATTAAAGGATAACATTTATTTATATTTCTTTTCTCTCTGGACCTCATGTTTTTCTTTCCTATATTATATCTGTAATTTATTTGTTATGTGTTTATTTCATATCTTATCCACCATGGAAACAGATCCATTCTGTTTGGGTTCACCATTACATATGCATGTTTCTGGCATGCCAAGCACATATGGACCAAATATTGCTTAATGAGATAAATTAATCTACTTGTATACCCAAACCTACACAAACATGAAACATGCCTTTCATAGAATGTTTAGAATCAATAAAACTGTATACCTAAATATATTGACAGAATTTCATTGAAAATGAAACAGATGAAAATAGCATTAACTAAAATTTTGTACTTTTTCTGTTTTATGTGTTGTGACTACTCAGAAATTTAAAAAATAACATTGACAGAATTGCATTCTGCATTCGAATGAGATTTTCTTTCCTTGAAAGAAGCATCATTTCTGTATATTGTGCTTCCAGTGATAGTATAATTGTCTAATTGGTAATTCCTATTTTTGTTAATACCAAAGCAAATTTGCAAGACAAAAAGAGTAGTCATATTATCTCATTTCATACTGGATTTCAGTCCAAAATTAGAAATTCTTCCAGCTCAGATTGAGGATAGGATCCCACCATGATTATATCTTCTCTTTGTAATCCCCTCTATGTTTCTTCATTCACAGATATTCACAAATAAGTAGAAATCATTACAAATTTGAGAAGAGGAAAAAAGGTTTGAAAGAGAATGCCAACATTGAAGGAATTAAATGACCCTTGAGGAAAACAGACAAATCAGTAAACAAAAGCAAATGCTCAAAAACATATTCATGAGGTATTGCTTGAGCCTAGGAGTTCTAGACTAGCTGGGGCATCATAGTGAGACTCCATCGCTACAAAAGAAAAATTAGCCAGGCTTGGTGGAGCACATCTGTAGTCCTAGCTCATGAGAAGCCTGAGGTGTGAGGATCACTTGAGCCCAGCAGCGCAATGCTGCAGTGAGCCATGACGGAGCCATTGCACTCCAGCCTGGGCAATAGGGCAAGACTTTGTCTCAAACAAAAACCCACAAAAAACCAAAACAAACAAAAACAATGTACTCATGAACATAACAAGAATCTTTTAAATGAAGCAATCTGAGAATAAAAAATGCTATATGTGTGCATATAGATGCATGTACCATAATTATGCAATGTGTTATATGTTAACGCTAAAATATATAATTGACAAATTGCTTACCCTTTTAAGAAGTAGATAATCTGAATTACAAAAAGGACATGAACACAAATACAAATATTTGCAAAAATGGAGTTGAAATAAATCTCCATAGTATAGAAAAACAAAAAGACAAAACAACAGAAAAAGACAGAAAAGTAAGCTTATTGAGAAGGTATTATACATACAGGTTCTTAGCCTAATCCTAGTTAGGAGCTCCAGGATAAAAAAGCAGAAACAGAAAGGAGGACAGAATCAAAGAAACAATGGATATGAGGGAAAATATTGTCTGATCTGAAATGTCTGTGTTATTTGAAGTAACTCCCTCAACCCTAGGCATTCATTATGATTCTTCACAACCACAAGGAAAAAGAGAACATTATAACTATATCTTTCAAAAGGAAACACTGTACTTTATCCAAACTATCAGACTTTTTATCAGGAATGCTGGATCTATAGAATTACATTATCAAACACAGTTTCATAGATTTCTATATCCAGTCAAACTTCCAATAGGCATATCATATGGGAACAAATGTAAAATGAGTCTGGTCACGTGAGTACAAGAAAGCTTGGCAACTAAACCTGGTCCAGAAACAAGACAATCTATT
This sequence comes from Chlorocebus sabaeus, assembly GCF_047675955.1. Lineage (NCBI taxonomy): Eukaryota > Metazoa > Chordata > Mammalia > Primates > Cercopithecidae > Chlorocebus > Chlorocebus sabaeus. Next base: position 21,917,338 of record NC_132917.1, read on the forward strand.
AGTTATTGGCACTCAGTAGAGTCCTCTTTCAGCAGTAACTTTTAACAACATTAGGTTACATTTTCTTCATTCTATTTAGTTTTGTAATAAATTGGCATTGAAGTTTTAAATTGGTATTAGTTTTAGAATATGTGGTTTTAGAATCAAACTATAGACACAATCAAAAACCCAATTATAGATATAGAGGAAAATGTAATGTCATAACTCTTGATGCAAAATAAAAAGGCTAAGAAAATGGGAAATAAATTAATAAGAATATTAGTAAAAGAACATTAGGTGCCCCAATTTCACATCTTTCGTACAGGAAGTGCAACAGATTCTGTCTGAAGTCAACAGAAGTTCTTACGTGTGCAGAAATAATGATTTAAACTTATTTTAATTAATGATGTCAACTAAACAACAAGTGAAATACTTATTGACACAAGTACTAACAATTGGGCAGTAAAACTGGGAAGGGTAGGTGTTTAATGGTACAATATAATACCTCCTAATTTTCACTGTTATTTTAAAACTTCTCTCTATTGGTAATATATTATGAAACAGATCTGAGTTCACTTTTTAAAGACAAACAATATCCACATGAATCAAAACAAAAAGCTGTTAACACTACTTGTCTATAGGGAGTTACATCGGTGTTAGGTAGGGGGAAGAGGCTTTTAGTTTTCATTTCTATTTTTGTTGGGCAGGTTATATTTTTACTCAAGTTCATACAGTAGTTCTCTAACTAGTATAATTCCAGGTTAAAAAGATGATTTTTTATAATTATGTATCCTGGTCTAATCTCTTAATATATTTATCATTATTGAACCTGAATGACTTGGCACTGGTTCTAACAAATAAATATGCTCTCACAGAATAAAAATTCAGCATTAGAGAATATTAAAATATTGTGACTATCAGGCTTAGGACCTTAACCTTTCAAGATCCTAAGGGTAACGTAGAATGAAGCTACAAAATCTTAGGTCATGCTCATAGTGTTAGTGCACCTAAGTGGAGCGGACATTTTCAAGCAACTCTAATGAGACCTGCGTGGAGAATGCTGGTTTTCATATTGCAATGTCATCTTCCATTTCCATTCTTCTTCCAAATATGCCTTCAACTAATCTCAAGAAAACTAAAGCAATCATGGATTCATAAGTAGAGGTTTTGATAAATATCTTCACCAAATCCTCCATCACTTCCTTTTATATGTCTTAAAGTTACCACATTCTGTATTTCCCTTTGCTACATCATCTTATGCAGTGAATAGAAGGCTATGCTAAATAAACCAACAGAGCAAAAACACAATCTGTATAAAAATTGAAAGGCATTTAGCCTTATGGAAGAAATAATCCAACTCTGGTACCTATATTGAGAGAATAATAGAAGGAAGAACAATGTAAATCAAGACACTTCTATTTTTCAAAGTTCCAAAATTTTCTACTTAAAACAGTAGACTTCAGTATAATTAATGGTAAGTCACTGTAGCATTTATACATGCAATGCTCATCCTTTTATACTAACAAAAATTCATTCAAATATTTCTTGCAGATAAACTTTTTATATCTCAGCACCTTTAAATAGTGTATGCTGGGTTGATTTGAACAAGTTTCAGACACCAAAGGAAGTTCTCAGACTGAATCTGTTGCAAGACCCCAGCCTTTCAAAAGGACTACTTTGTAGGACATACTGTCATTATATGGATAAGTGTGGAATTGTTAACTATCAGATACACTGATAGTTACACATAGGGATTCCAGTGTCATTTGACCTGTTTAATTGATGCTAATTGAACAACAAAAATGAAAGTGCATCTCATTATTGTCAACAACTTAGTTGTGCATTCTCTTTCTTAAAATCATCTCCAGCCTGGCGCCAGAGAAGAGGAGATTATAACCACTGAGTACTCCTTGCTTAACTGCAAATTTGGAATACAGTTAAATGTATTACATTTTAGATTTTCAAATGTGACTTGTGTAAAAATAAAGGTTTTATAGACTTCAAGAAATGGGTACCTTGAGCAAGTGTTCAATACTATAACCAAGTTTATTCAACTTTGCCCACTTATGCAGTGTAAGTGGTTTAAAACACAATGCAGAAATACTACTGAGTCTAGTAAATGGAATTATCAATGTGATTGTGCTCCTTCTCAGTCAAGACTAACTCAAATCTCTTCCCATCTTTATTAATCATTCCTGCTCCATCAGATGCCCAGGACCTGAAATAGCCCAGAGTCCATCCTATTAGTACATCAAGCCATCTAGTTAATATATCCAAAAACATATTAATTTTATTCATTATATACTTATAAGTAACAAAAAGATAAGATGCCAAATCTTTATTTTAGAAATTGAGAAGATAAGACACAGAAATTAAAGAAGTGTGGAAAGGACTACATGGAACAGAAACAATTGGCCCAGAGGTCTGAATAGGTTTCAAAATCAGCCTGGTCTGAAAGGGAGGTCTTGGCCTGAGGGACAATATATCTCTAGTCCAATGATCCAGAGCATACAGCAGGCTGCCCTTTTGTTCACCACTCCTAGTTGGGATGACAGCCACCTCCAAATCTAGTTTGGAGTCTAGTGATATTGGGACATAGAATATGTCATTAGTATCCAGAATATTCTGGTCTCAAAGCCATGTTTCATAATGCTCATAAACATCTAAGGCCACTAGAGCCTGGAATCATGATTACTGCTTTCCAGCTCTTTGCCCTCATGTTGCTTGATCCCTTTTGTAGTGATTTTTCAAATGCTATGTTGTAATCAAGATCCTTTGCTAATTTTATTTGAGAATACTATCCTGGGAAAGAATAAGAACAGTGGACACAGTCTGCTTTGAGAACAATGCCAAGCATTACAAGCCTAAGGACATAGTGAATACCTCTCAGTCTAGGGAGAACCCTCAACTCATTACCTGACACTGACAGCACGTTACTTTTTAAACTATCAATCCTGAGAATGTATACCATGTCTGGGGTATCTTCTATGAGATAAATATGAACTCCACTCTTTAATGCTTCACAAATAATTGAACTAATCCCCAAATAAAGTTAAACCATGTTGTCTTAGTATATGCATCTGAACTGGTCAGAACTTGATCTGTAGACATTCTTGAAACTCCATATGAAAGTAAATCACAACAAAGCAAAATGATCATGCATGCTTAAGACCCTTAGTTTCCATCTGTTTTCTCTAAAATGACCCACACTGAGAAAATTGCTTAACATGCACAAGGTAAGCCCCATTTTATAAGCCAGTAATGGAGAAACTGCAGTAATTAATTAGCTCTTACCAGTACAAGTCAAACTGTTATTAACAAAATCTAAAAGTTAAATAGAGGTTCATTACTTCCCTAGTCATTGGCGCCCCCTCCCTGGAGAGTGTTTAACTTGTAGCAATGGTTTTGGTTTTGCTTGATTAAATCTCATTATGAGAGAGGAATAAGCACTTGTGCCCAAGTCTGAAGGAACCCAGAGGTGTGCCAAGCTAACCATTAAGCTGTGCAGAAAAGTACATGGTTAAAAATTGGCATGCAGAGACTTCTCTTCCAAATCAGTCTGAAGTATGGCGAGAAACACTGTTCCAATGCTTTCATTTTCCCCCCGACGGGTTCCTTTGAGACCACACTGAAAAATGGCCCGTATGCATCTTTCTATTCAAGGAAAACATTGTTAAATAGGTTTGTGTTACTTCCCACTCTTCTAAGGACCTTTCAAGGGAATATAGGGTTTGCAGTGTTGGATAGTTGGCAGTATGTAAAGAAGAAAGCAAGAGAGTGTGTATAGTCAGTTTTCCAAAGAGAGCAAAAGTCAAGGCAGGCATGTAGCTTAATAATTATGCATTAGCCTTGTAAGCAGGAACAACCCAGAAGAAGTTAACCCATCACTTGCCATTATCTCCCCTCCTGCTTATGGACTGTGTCATATTCAGCAGTGAAAGGTAAGGTATTTAAGGACAGAACTTCCATGTAGCTCCATTTCTATCTCCTCTCCACCTTGAAACAGAAGGAGCATCAGTGCCCATATAAAACATGAGATACCTATGAAGGCTGATCTTTGCCAATGGACTGAAAATAGGATTGTCAAACTGTGGTTTGCAACATTTGCTCTTTTTTGGATTTCAATATTCCATTTTGTAAATTAAAGTTAATATGCACTTTTCTGGAAAAACATCTTACAACTTTTAGAGTTGGTGTCAAGAAAATTGTCTTTTTATTGTGTTATTTCTTTAATTCCAGTAACTTGGGTGAGTCACATATGACTGCCATGACCATTTCCATCTGTGATCCTAACTATAAATATCCCTAACTATGGCATAAACAAAGGTAAGCAGGTGTCTTTGTTATAGGACTTTTCAGAATTTTAAATTATATGTTTAAATAAGGTTTTAAATAAAATATTCATAGAGATTATTCAAAAAGAGAATAAAACATATAGCACTTCCCAACGTATTTTTTAAATCAAAAGTCTGTTATTCATAGTACGTAGAAATCCTGTGGTACAGTTTGAGAAATATTTGACTAACCCAGAGTTTCCTAAACTTAGCACTATTGACATTTGAACCAGATAATTCTATGCTGTGAGCAATGTTCTGTGCACCGGAGAATGCAGAGCCCCTGCCCACTGGATGTCATCAGCATCCCCAGTTATTTAAAAAAAAAAAAAAAAAAAAAAGTCTCCAGACACTTCCAAATGTCCCTCAGGGGCAAAATTATCTGGAAAAACTGATTTTCAGGGGTCTTTCTGGCTGGCATGTTCAGAAAAAATGTTCTACAAACCAGTAAGAGGTAGTATGGGATAGTTATCTACACCACCCTTTCAAAAATTAAAGCTTTGTGGTTCAAGTACAAAGTTTACTTGTGTTAAATACTACACAACACCCAGAATCTTCAGTTTCTGCATCTGTGAAATGGTAATAATAATAATAACAATAATAATAATAATAATAATAATAATAATAATAATAATTGCACCTACCTAGCATAGATGTTATGGGGCTTAAAGGTAACAATGTTTGAAAAGTATTTAGTACAATGTCTAGTACGCAGTAGAGAACTTGGCAAATACCAGCTCTCATTATTGTATCTGGAATTCACTATCTATGAACCTTGATTTACTTAGTTGCTAATTATTTCTAAAAGTCACTTGCTTTTTTAGAAGCAGGTTACAACCCAAATAATTTCCTTTTTCTTATTACTTCTGTCATTTATTTCCCTATCACATTTCATAAATCCATTCACCAAATAACTATTTTTGAACCTTTTCTGTTGCACTTCTGTGCTAGACTTCTAATAAGGCGTTTCTGATTCACTTGGAGGAACAGAAAACACCTCTGTCCAAAGTTGTTGGTCCTAGAGCTTATATTGCAGTCTTTTCAAAGAAATTCCTAGACAACAAGAGAGTAAATGCAGGAAAACAAACTAGGTTTTTCAAGCACAGTGGAATTAATATAGAAATAATTGAAAAGGCTAGGGAGCTCATGTCAGGAGCTACTACTAAATTTGCTTTTCAAGGGGACACCTTCATGACAGACTCAGTGGCAGGAACTATCTGCTTTTTCACCACCTCTGCTGTCATTGCCACAGCTGTCTCAAACCCATGAAGCTGGTGACAAGCAAATGAATCCACTTCAGATGCTCATGTCTGCTAGAGCTTGCTTGTCAGCTAGCATAGACAGAGAAATGGGTTTGTTGTTCTAATCTCATACGAGTGCATTTAATTGGCAGAAACTAATGTCCAGAATACGGCCTACAAAATTGTCTAGAAAAAATATATATTTACCTTTCCGACCCTTCCAAAAAAGGAAACTGAAATAGAGGCCAATCCCAACATCCAGTTATCCCACATACACAGACAACCTTAAAGAGACATACATACATAATATTCAACGGTGATAATAGAAAGATCCACTTGGTCCTCTCTACTATAATGTAACAATCCCTTGTACAAAGAAAAGTCACTTGTTCCCTCCCTTAAAGAGGAGACCCATCAGTCACTCTTTCTCTTCAAGTAGTTCATTCTTCATCTAGTCAAAATTCCACCCTGAGATACTACAACCTAAAAATTAAATCATGAAGTTCAAAATGCATACTTTATATAAAAGAGAAGGAATTTGTTTAAATATAATATGGCCATAAAAAAGGAAAGAAATATGCGTTGCTATTTTTCTTGTTTCTGCAACTGATCATGAGGCCATGGCTGGTATTTATAATTTCCACCTTTCACAATATATGCCATGATCCCTTCACCTTGAGCCAGCCTATCAGATTGTTAAGGGTTCTTTGCATCTTGGACAACTGAAGCTTCATTTCTGAAGAGTGTGAGCACTGGTATTGATTTCCGAAGCCCTCTAAGATACCTCATAGACTCTCTTGTCCAGACGTATTCGCCTGACTCCTACTGTATAGCAGCAAACCTATTTTTCCTTAATAAGCAGCATCATTCAGTCCAGTTAATTCAGTACTGCCTTCCTGTTTACTAATCTACACGAACTGGTTATAATGAGACATCACAGCTATCGTTTTTCTCTTCACTGGCATAAAATTCACCCAAGTGTAGTCATTGAAATTCTTGTTGTTTAAACCTGATCATAATTTGCTTTTCCATGGCACAGCTGTGTGAGTTCCCAACACTGGGGTATTGAGGGCTCAGGGGGATGAGGATAAAATGGGTTTGCAGCAGTAGAATGTTCCAAGCCCCACAAAATCATTTCCTGTACCCTCCTGTCCCTATTCCTGGTCAATAGCCAGGGCTTTTCAGCAATACAGATGCCAGACGACTCCTGAGTTATCACTGACAAAATTACATCGTAAAGTCATAATTTTAACTACTAACATCTTCAAACAACATTTTCCATGTGGAATTGTTCAGACACATTTATGTTTTTCTCTACTTTCCTATTTACCTTTTTCTACAGTTTTTCACTCATATATACATAGTAAATGATATTTGTATTAGCATTATTTTAACTATTTTAATTGCCATTTTAAAATAATTTACTATACATTACCTCGTTTAATCATTTCAGTAATTCTGAAGATAACTGGTAATATACCTTACATATAAGGAAACTGATATAAAGGTTTAAGTATCTTCTACAACCTCAAACAGGAATAATAATGGAACCCACAACTCAGACTTTTTAACCCCTTAGACACAAGAGCAGGAATGGAGCTGCTTATGTTTTTCTCAAATCTTCAATAGTTTTTGATACAAATTCCCTATTTCTAAGCACAATATATGTTTTCTTACCTTCATATGGATCACTGAAAAATTGAATTTATTATTATATTTCTCCCTTTTTTCGTTGTAAGGAGGTGATACCCTAATAGTTCTGTAAGGATCCAAAATCAGGATAGTTAAAATTCTGTTTCCTTGAAAATACGGAAAGAAATTTTGATTTTTATATTAATTTAGTTTATCAGTAACTAACAGAATTTTAAATTCCATTTTTTCCTCTCTCAGAAATTCTACAGGTACTTTAAATGGAGCTGTCACTGTGTATCCAAGCAATGAGGCAATGATTGATTTCCGATTCACCTTTGATAAGGCTACTTTTGATCAATTATTGAACATCCCAGGAGTGCACAGGACTCTTGTATTGTATGTCCTGACAGCACTGTGTGATTTGGCCAATCCATTACTCTTAATGCCTTTGATGTGCTCCTTGTCTGATTAACAGCTCGATATTTCTAGAGCTTATATTCCTAACAAATCTCACTCTGTGGCATATTGCTTGGCTTTCTGTGTTTCATGACCAATTTGCATACAGTTAAAGACATGTTCCCCTAAATATCACTGATCAGTTGGAAAACAGATATATCAAACAACTACAGCTATCCTAGAGTAAAAACAGGGGCAAGTCAGTTAAAATGTTAGTCTGGAAGCCAATAGTTTATCACCTAAATGATGATTTCTTTGTATTTTTACTTTGCACTGAGACACATAAAACAATTTCACGTGACACAGTGACAACATTGCATGCTCCCACACTGGATCCTTAACCTCTCTGAGATTGTCAGATATATTTTGAATTTGAGATTAACACTGAGAAACCTCCAAATTTAGGACTAAGGTATTCATAAAACTACTATTTTATTCAAGTGAGAAAACTAAGGTATTCATAAAACTACTATTCATAAAACTACTATTTTATTCAAGTGAGAAAATCCATATTACTTAACAGAGACTGTCCTATTTAACAAAATCAGAGATGACTAGCTCTCTTCATTAATTCTGACAGTTCATCATAGGGTTGCTTCTGTTGATAAGATCTCCTCTTCATAATTTTCATCTGCCATGAACCTATTTTAGGCTTTTATGAAAAAGCACACTGTAAATTTGTTTTGGTTTGAAAATCACTGTCAAGTTAAATTGTTTATATAGTGTTTATTTTTTCATTCATCCCTTCATTTGATCATTCAAGAAATTGATTGAATGCTCACTCTGATTAATACAGATGTATGCTGCTAGACACTTGAATGTTGACTTTGAATCATATTCTAATGCAAGATTAATCCTGATGTCAGCAGAGTGATTCTGCCCCCTTCCAATCCATTTGTCACATAGTAGCCAGAGTGATTTATTTTATTTTTAAAAACACGTAAGTGGACCAAGTCAACTTCATCTTGTGATACTTTTCCTTGACAATTTTTTTTCCCTTTAAGCTGGCCCTGCCATTCCTAAAACACAAGGTCTTTCTGATCTGCCTTAGAGCCATTAGACTTGCTATTTTCTTGTTGCTTATCTTCATTCCCTTGGTTTTTTTGTAGACCTCTTTTTTTATTCTCAGGTAAGCCTACCCTAAGAAAAGTACTCTCTGATATTATCTATTGAAACTCCAAAAGTAAATCTTCATAGCACTTATTGTAATAAGTAACTATTTTCTGTCTCCCTCCCTTTCTCTCTCCTATCTACCTGTCTAACCATCCATCCATCTCCTCATCATTTCCTGTCTATCCCAACCACCCCCTCATGCTCTTGCTCATATGCAAACACATATTAGATTTTAATTCCATAGTACAGGAAATTTGTTTACCTCAGGAAGGACAGAACAGGCTCATATTTCACCAGTCCAAAACACTTCCACATGATACAATGAACATTTCTCCTATACACATTAGATTTTTGCATGGCCAAGTGACTTCCCTAGTGTCCCTTTCTCTCTTTTCCCTCCTTTCCCCATTGACTCTCCCTTTCCCATCGTCCTTCCTAGAAAGAGACAACAAAGGAAAGACCAAAACAAAAATATTTTTGATTTCTTAAGCAAAACTATTCAGTTCAGTTCTCGATAGAAGCTCCATCAAACATCATTCAAGACCTGTTTTGTTTTTGGAAAAGATTTAAACTTTGAAATTACAGTTTATGACTTCCCAGTTTCTGCTTGTGGGTGTGAGAGATTCACACTTTCAGTTTTACTAGCAAGATTGACATATTTTTATTACAGGATTAGCCCCATTTTTCTAATTGTTTTTGTTCATTGGATATGCAGCCTGTACTGAGTCTAGAGAATTTTAAAAATTACTTCCTAGTTGGCAAAGCAGCACTATGGTTCTTACTGCAAGTATGATACCAACACATAAAATCAGTTAAAAAAAATAATAATGTATCCACAGACCAACTTAGACCATGAAGTGTTTTAGGGCATCAGCTTATTTAATCATCACAATTCCTTACAATTCCTTTAAAAATAAAAGAAAGATTGTTGTTCCTATTGACAGACAGACTGGGGAGATTAAAGACTTTCCCAAGTAGCAAATTCACAGCCAACATGAAAAGTCACTACACAAAAAGGATAGAGGCAATGAGGCCGAGTGAAAGCAGCCACCCTGCGTCCAGCACAGCACCTCTCACATCTGCTTTTCCCCATTCCTCTTCCTTGACATTACTGGTGATAACTATGAATGTCCACATCTATCTAACCCAATCATCTAGGTAGAACTTGACATTCAATATTACCACCATATTTCCATCTCAGAAGGTGATGTATCTACAATCCCATTTAGATATACTGATAACTGGATTCTTAATCCATCTACGAAGATGAAAGCTTTCAAACTGTTAGGTCTTCCTACAAGTTAGAATGTGGGGAATTTTCAAGTGCTGTGAAGATAGGGCGTGGAGAGGCAGGAATTGTTATGTTTGAACTTTCAGGCATCATTGCTAGAATCGGCTTTAACCCACCCTCCACCTCTAACAGGAACATGAGCTCTATGATTACATGTCTTCACTGAGTAACCAGCAATCATGGCCACATTCAGCTGGTCTCTGCCTCACCTTATTTGCCTAAGGTAGCAATAATACAACATGCACAAAGTCTGTATCTCTGACCCTGATTACTTTAGTCTCATGGCCACAAAAATTCTCACATTTCTGACTAATCAGAAATCATCAGATTAACTAGAAGTTAAAATGGTTCCAGAATGAGTACTCAGGGAGATTCTTTGTTCCAAATGGTCTTAAATGTCTCCAACAAATGGAGCATCACAGCCCTCCGATCACTGGCCTTTGTTAACAAGCCTGCCCTGAGCATGTCCACGTCTCCCTGTACAGACCAACTTGTTTCTAATCAGCAAGTATTGATCTTCTCTACAGATTTGTTAAACTGACATCTACAACAAACATCAGACATCAAAAATGGTATCCACCATTTTGCTATATCATCTTAATTAAATGTCAAATTCAAGGAATGCCATTTTTCGGCAGTAAATAAAAGACCCCACGATAACGTATCATGGAAATTTTCTCCCTGTTAATCTCTCCTGTTTCCTGAAAATTGTTTATACCATTTTCTCTGACCTATTTTATTGTTTAGTTGCAAACCCTGCTCAAGCTAACGTAGTTACTAGTTCATGTAAAGCACAGAGAAGCCCTTGACTCTATTAACATAAAAGAAAAACTTATATTAGTGTATGTGGAACCATAGTATGTATCTCAATCACTGGAAAACATCTGCCTAGGAACAGCTTAAAGTTCTGGAGAAATATCATAAGGTCTATTTATGACTTCGAGCTCTATAATCAGTAATCATCTAAAGAGATCTCTCTAGACTAATATAATCTGAATCAATAGAGTGGAGAAATACTTTATTCTTACATACTTCTCTGTGAAGGCTATGAAGCAAATGCTGATTTTCTCCAATCGTCTGCAATGCAGTGCCTGTTTTTTTTGTGTGTGTTACAGTGTAAATATATAAAATTACAGTATAAGATAATTTGTATGTGGCTATTGAACCTATAGAATCTTCCAAGAAAATTTCTGCTCAAGAGTGAACCAGAAAAATAGAAATTATACTTTCCCCTTTAAAATGGGATTGTGATATATTATATAGACGAAAATTTTAAAGATACAAAAATAATAATTGATGAAATGGTCAGTTTCCTTATATTATACTGTAGAGTCTCTCATACTCTATCCTGGCTAATGCTTAAATGTATGTCTGAGTGAAATTGCTCCTCAGGATCTTTGCACAACTGGCCAGGTGTGGAAGATACTCTTATCACTATCTTTTTATATTGTTTCATTTTTTATCCCAAAGAGTACTTTGAGGATTATATCTACATAGGTAGTACTCATTCTTAGTGCTTTCAAATACAATTAGGAAAGGGATAACTTCATTCTTTAAATTTTCCTTAATTTGAATAGTCTAGTCAATTTTTTTATCAAGTGTTTTTTCAGGTAATCCAGACCAGACATCTTGAATTGTTATTTTTAATAAAAATGATTTAAGTAGTTAATCATTAGTAATATTTTTATGATAGAATAAATTATAAATTGAGTTTTGTGTTACTATGACTAACAAGTACAACTGTTGATATTTAAGCATTTGGTAAGAAATGAGTTTACCAGAGTACCAGGCAAGGAAACTTCCAGAAAGCCATCTAGTAGTTCTCATTAGAAGGCTTCACTCATTGCAGAGACCATTGTGGTATATTCCTTCGTTCTCATTCAATGAAGAAAACACACATGCACACACAAAGAACACAAAGCAAGGCCTTTAAAGGTTGCTCTGGAAAGAAACAATTAAAACAGTTTAGTCCTTCTTGAATTTGTAACTGCCAAATCGCTAATGTAGGCAGGAAACACTGTTCTGCTTACTGTGTTTAGCACACTAACTGCTTCACCTGAGGTTGTAGCATAAACTCACTATTGGGGGGAAATGACACCAGAAATTTAATAAAATAGACACATGATCATGACTTTAATCGTAGCATAAACTCACTATTGGGGGGAAATGACACCAGAAATTTAATAAAATAGACACATGATCATGACTTTAATTGTAGCATAAACTCACTATTGGGGGGAAATGACACCAGAAATTTAATAAAATAGACACATGATCATGACTTTAATCGTGCCAAGTAAGAATGTAAGAGTAATTTACTTTGAAAGTTTCCACAGAGAAACCAAAGATATTGTAATTCCTTCCTGTTACTCATCACAGGGTAATGAGTACTTCCACCCTCAGGCCATGGGACTTGATGTGCAACATGGAATCACTGGTGAAAGGCATCCAGAGGAGCTGAGTCACATGTCAGTTGTGGCCCTGGTACAACTATACTCAGCACGCCCTGCTCAAGCTTAGAGTCTCAGAATTATTAAAATTTAATTGATATAATTTAAAATCAACTTATTTTGAGTCAAAGCAGTTTTGTCTTTCCAGAGATTTAAACTACCTTTAAATAATATTTTATTTTCCCATTTCCCTGCCTTATCCTATTGGCTATGATGTAGGACCCTTTTAAGTAAGTTAGTATAATGAAAAGACTATTGAGTACTATTCAGCCATAAAAATGAATGCGATCCAGTCATTTGCAACAACATGGATGGAACTGGTGATCATTATGTTAAGTGAAATAAGCCAGCCACAGAAAGACAAACATTATATGTTCTCACTTATTTGTGGGTCCTAAAAATCAAATCAGTTAAACTCACAGATGTAGAGAATAGAAGGATAATTACCGGAGTCTGGGAAGGGTGGTAGGGGGTTGGGGGAGGTGGGATGCTTAATGGGAAAAAAAACCCACAAAATTTAGAAAGAATGAATAAGACCTACTGTTTGATCACACAATAAGGTGACTATAGTCAATGATAATATAATTGTATATTTTTAGATAAAGAATGTAACTAGATTGTAACTCAAAGGATCAATGCTTGAGTGGATGGATACCCCATTCTCTATGATGTGCCTATCTCACATTGCATACCTGTATCCAAACATCTCATATACTCCATAAATATATACACCTACTAGGTACCTACAATTTTAAATTAAAAAAAAGTGAACAATAAAGCAGAAAGCAGTTTTTTAAAGAGTGTCGAGGTGTTTTCATTTTGTTTTGTTTTGTTTTCCAGCAATGGGAGCAATATCTGGAGAACTGAGAGGCTGGATGCAAATTGTTTAGTTCAGAAGCTACTATAGTAGCATAAGTGTGACATCGTAATACCCTAGACCATGATAATAGGAAGGTAGTAGAAGGGGAAAAGTGTATCTGTCCCATATTCTAGATTTTAAAATTTGTGATGGTAGCAGGCAGCGGAATAAAAACAACAATGCCTCTAGTTTCAAAACCTGTGACCAAGCAATTGACAATATTTGTAATAGAAGTTCAAATCTGTTGCAGATTTTACATTAATAGAGTTGAAAGAAAGGAATCATATGCTTTCATTTATATGCAGCTCTAGGATAGTGCCTTCAAAAGAAATTGGCAGATATTATGTCTACTGTGTTCTACTATTTAATTCAGGTACATATAACGTCCTATAACTTAACATTTCTATGATGTCTAGCTTTTCCAGTTAAAGTAACTTCATACTTATTGTCTTATTGATGGTATGATAGGTAATAATAGAAACGCTTCTTGCATTTGGAAAGTACTTTTATTATTTCAACCGATAATAGATCAATGATTTATTAATCATACCTTACTAACTATAGTCTAGCCCAACAGAGGCCAATGACTAAGAAGAATACAACAGCACACAGCCTAGAGACAAACACAATCTGGGAATGCCAGCAGACCTCTGGCCACCTTCTGAGCAACTCAACTACTTTGGCTGAGGGTCCTTGAATAAAAAATAGAGTTTAAACAACACAAATACCAAACCCATTCACTTGGTTCCACTCTCCTACAGCAAATACTGGCCATCTCATTAATAATTAAAAACAACAGCTGCTAATGCCTTGGAACAAGATGGCTAATTTACATATCCTGAGCACTGGCAAGGGTTCTTCAGCACGTTCTGCCAGACCCATGGAGGATTCTGTTTTCTCCGAGGCAGGTAAAGGGCAGAAAGGAATCTACAGCTCAAACACGAATATTAATAAAGTTGTAAAGGAGCATATAATTAAACCATATCAATTATTTATCTAATTATGAGGTTATTAGTCATCTAAAATTACTCAGCAAGCAACCCCAGAGTCTATGGGGTACTAACATACAAAGTGTTGTCCAAAATCATCATGCCTGAAAAACTCCATCTGACAATGCTGCTTCAACATTAATTAGCTGTAAGATCTGAAGGATGAGTAGAAAAAGGGGGATATGGTGAAATATTCTATTAGAAAAAGCCATGTCTTTGATGGCTGGAGGTAAAAGAAAGCACAGTGTTTTCTACTAAATGATTACTTGTCTTTTGAAGTTCTTTCATTTAGGGAAATCATATATTTATTCCATGAGTCCAGTTGGCTCCCTGGATCGGGAGCTATTCCCTGGAGAATTTTTTAAGTTCAATCATTTAACACTGAGGTAGGATTCTCCATTTACTGCAAACCTCAATGGATGTTCTAATACCTGTATGCAGGTAGTAAAGTATTTATTCACTGTGTTGATGGAATAATGACCCCCAAAGACATTGGCATCCTAATCTCTGGAACCTGTGAATATGTTACCCTTGTGGCAAAAGGTACATCGCACATGTGATGGGTTAAGAATGTTGAGATGGAGAAGGTAGCCTGTATTATCCAAATGAGCATATTGTGATTATGAGGGTCTTTATGAACTGGAGGGAGGAAGGTCAGCCAGCAGAGATGTGACAAGCAGAGCAGAGATCAGAGAGAGAATCGGAGAGAGATTTGAAGATGCTGTGGTACTGTTTGTCTTTAAAAACAAAATGGGAGACAACAAGCTAAGGAATACAAGGGGTCTCTAGAAGCTGGAAAAGGCACGATAGCAGATTTTCACCTAAGCCCCCAAAGGAATGCAGTCCTGACCCATTTTAGGCTTCTGACTTCCAGAACTCTAAGTTAATACATTTTGTGTCACATTTACATTTTAAGCCATTACTTTTATGGTAATTGTTACAACAGCAAGAGGAAGCAAATCCATTCATCACATCTCCCCAAAATAAATTCACCAATACCTGACCATTTCACATTTCTATTCTGAGACATAGGGATCATGAGCTAATTAAACAGCACAACAGTTGTGATATTTCCTATTCACATTTAAGAGAAAGTCGTTTGTTTAAACAAATTAGCAAATAAAAAGAGTTTTGAAACTACCCTTACGAAAACATGAAGTAATCTAAATGTGCAAGAGACAAATTGGGCTATCCAGCTGGCCTCCCAGATTCACAGGAATATAAATCAAAGCCAAAAATAAAACAAAACTATTGGTATGGAAGGGTTCCATCCATAGAAATGATGAAAAATTCCTATAAGACATATTACAGTTTACGACAGAGAGAAGTTTATCATAAACATTGTAGAACATAAAGTATCTGAATAAAAAATCTACTGGGGGAGAGTGAATGGATTCCCTACAGGAATCTACTTATACAGCCTAAATCAGGATGGCAAAGGAGGGAGGCAACTAAGGAATCTGGGAATTATCCCTTCAAGAACAGTCTTGAGCCCTGGGTCCTAGGCCTCAGTGGCTGAGGACTGACCCCTGGCCCTAACAGCATTCTAGGCAAATAGAATAGTAGTAGTTCCTCAGTGAGGGAACTTAGATCTTAGAGTTGAGTCATTTACACTTGTAAAAGCAAATATAATCTTCTGTCTCCAATTTCTCTAGAGCTTTCCCTTTAAAGGAAACGAAAATGACTCCAGTCTCCTTATACTGTACTGTGGAAATTCCAGTAGTCTTCCCAGCATTTCTGAAGCTACCTGGAGGTGGGGTACATTTTGTCTCCTTGGTCAGGCTTTATACCTCAGGTCTTCTGAAGGCCACTCCCACTTCAGGTACTGTCCTTCCTCCTTCATTTCCTAACGTGCCATTAATAAAATTCTAGTGTTTGTAACGTCCTACTTCTGAAGATTTGAGTATAACTCAAAAGGTCTAAAGCACAGCAAAGAATATTGAACTATTTAAAATTAAATGTTAGGCATAATGATATTAATTTTCCTAGGCCATCCAGAGAAATTTTGTCACTGGCCAAACTTCTTTGATGACATCAAGAAACAAAGAGCTCCTTCATCCCTTCATCCTCCAAAGCCCATTCCCTCCCACCCGCCTTAACCTTGTCACTCAGGAGGTTTTTTTTGTTTTTTGTTTTTTTTTTTTGCATGTCTGTTTTGTTTTTTGTATCCTCCAAGGAAGAGGTCTAATTCCTGTTACTCTACTATACACAGCTACTCACCTTTTGTTATAGTCTCTCCCACCAAGAAAGATTGAACCACCTAGAAAAATACCCGCTATGGTGTTCTCCAAAGAACAGTATGTCCCCTGTGAATCCCAACTTATTAGGCTTCAGGTGTAAACTGCAGGCAGCTTCTAAAACAGCAGCTTAGTCACCCTGGTATACAAGGCAACAATCTCTTTGGCCCAGCAGTGATTGGTTGGTCAGGTTGCCTCCAGCTGTAGTTTATTTACTCCTCTCAATGAGCACCTGAAACCCATATTTATAACTAAAGGCTGTAATTGGCTTCAACATCTGCCCCCTCTTTGGGGCTTGAAAGATTTGATAGGAACTCACACCACTCTGACAGAACCAATCCTAAATCTCAATATTGGACACACAGTGCCCTCTGAGAAAAATTGCAAGATACATTAAAACACTTTTTACTTCAAAAGAAGGCAACCAATATGAAAAAAGAATTCAAATTCTGCTATCCGAAAACAATTAAAACCAAATAAAAGCAGTTATTCTATCAAAGTTGAGAAATTATCTAATTCTTCCCTGCAAAGACATTTAAGGGGATATGTTTATGAAGCTAGGGGAATTACTAGTGAAAGCATAGTTACTAATAAATTATATTTTTTCTCAGTATCAGTAAATGCCAAAGAACTGAAATTGTCATAAGTTGCTTCATTAGTGTGTTTTCATACTGCTATAAAGTACTGCCTGAGACTAAGTAATTTATAAAGGAAAGAGGTTTAATTGACTCACAGTTCAGCAGGGCTGGGAAGGCCACAGGAAACTTACAATCACGATGGAAAATGAAGGGGAAGCGAGGTAGCTTTCTCACGAGACACCTTCCTCACAACACGGCAAGAAGAAGTGCTCAGTGAAGGGGGAAGAGCCCCTTATAAAACCATCAGATCTCCTGAGAACTCACTCACTCTCACGAGAACAGGTAGGAAAACTGCCACTCATGATTCAATTACTTCCACCTGGTCTCTCCCTTGACACGTGAGGATTGTGGGGATTACAATTTAACATAAGATTTGGGTGGAGACACGAAGTCTAACCATATCAGTTGCTGAGAGGAAAATGTTCATTCCCAATTATTACATATCTAGCCAAATTTTCATTTGTACTTAATGGCAACCCCTAAAAGTTTTTGAAGATGAAAAAGAGTTTAAAGTAGTATATCATGTATATTTAAAAACAGTAGACAACATTCAAATTCATGGAGAAAAAAAGAAAATAACAAAATGAATCAAAATGGTACATATAAAATACTTGGCGATGAGCAAAGAAATCAGTAAAACAGAGTAGACAAACTCAGTGATTCTTAATCTTGGCTTCACATTTTGATTACCTGGAAGAATTAACAGTTAAAATAAATACAAATAAATATATATTCATAAAATAATAAATACAAGAAGTGTTTCATGGTTCACACTCACAGAGAAGTGACTGAATTCCTCTTGGGTAGGGCCCAGACATGTGGGCTTTGTAGAGAGTCCTCTGTGACTCCAATGTACATACAGAGTTGTGAGCCCTAGTTTAAGTAATTTTGGGGAATATGGGCTTATTGACATAGATGATAAAGAAAGGAGAGAGCTGGAGGTAATAATTTTTAAAATACTATATTTCTTCTCTGATAAAAGTAAGACATAATAGTGAATGTCTCATTTATTTGTTTGAGCTAAGAATATCATCAAAAACCTACCCTCTGCCAGTCATTTTGATAAGTGATGGGAATAAATAGCCATCAAGATATGCTGAGTCCTGAAATTCAAGGAACATATAGTCCATCAACAGAAATGAACAAGAAATAGACGAACACAGGGCAATATGATTCGGGGGAACCAAGTAGGGAGCACTAGGGAAACTCCAGAGAATCAGAGCTGCCTGCCTGGAGGAGCTAATACCGGATCAAAACTAATAGCAGATCTGCTCTTGACTTATAAGTAATCTGTTCAGGCTCAACTTACAAAATCATTTTCTATTATTCTAATTTACTGTTACTTGTTTTCTCATTCTTCACTAACTAGAGTCAATAAATTAGATAAAAAGGAAGAAATACCTAGAGGCAGGTCTACTCTTTGAAAAGAATGGAATATAAGAGCTGACACCAAATAATAAAGCCAATAAGAGAAATCAAAACAGATCCCCCAAATTATCACAATCTTGGGACATTTTAAAAAAGAAGAACCATCTTGCATATCTCAATATTTTTCCAAGGTAGTAATGAGAGTTCAACATGCCTACAAAATACATTTAATGAAAGGCT
Organism: Chlorocebus sabaeus; assembly: GCF_047675955.1. Classification (NCBI taxonomy): domain Eukaryota; kingdom Metazoa; phylum Chordata; class Mammalia; order Primates; family Cercopithecidae; genus Chlorocebus; species Chlorocebus sabaeus. The sequence continues at coordinate 21,936,165 of NC_132917.1, forward strand.
AAACATTGCTGTCACTTCTTGCTAAGTATATAGGAAGTATAATCTTGTTGGTAGTTTCATTCCCTGTAAGGATAAATTTCCTATAAGGTTTTGAGAAGAGGGAGTTGTCTCCCTACAGCCTTTGAGCTGTGTCCCTGGGCTGTTATTTCTCTACCTCATGAACATCCAAATTCAGCTTTTTGGGGGTTACTAATACTGGCAAACACCTAGAACTTCTATTCCACAGTTCTCCTCAATAAGGTATCACTTCTTCCTCACAGACTTTTCAAAACAGGAAAGGAGAATACGGGGTAGACAGTATTTCCATTAAAGGCCCATTGCTTAATTTTCTACAATACTGTTCACTCAATTTAATGGAACTGTTGATTTTACTGAGGAGTTTCGGTAATGAAAGGAAATTTAAATGTATTGAGGAATGTCCAAAAATAAAAGCTGCACGCTGCATATGACTGACCTTCTAGGCCCAAGTATGATGGGTGGGGCACAAAAATGGACACCTCTTACATGATTTTGTCTTGTGATATACCCTGATTCCCAACTTGCTCCCCTCTCCTGAGATCCATCGCCTTCCTGGAGAGTGCCTTCTTGTTGACAGTTTAACAAGGCAAATCCTATCTCCTTTTAGAGTGACCCCAGTTGCTTATCTGAGTGAGTTTGTCTGACTTTAGAATACATCCATCTCTCCCTTCACCAAGAAAATCGATATGCAAATTTGCTTCTGTACATGTTCTAAAGCATAAGTAATTCAGTCTAGAATACCATCACAGCATATATAGGAGGGGGGAGAATGGCTAGAGAACAAGCTAAGATATATGTGTCACCCAGTGCCAGTTCAGATCCTGTGATACCTCCTCATCAGCATTAGGTACAGATGTGCTTTTTCACTCTGCTTGATTATCCAAAAGGTAACTACTGAGTCAAACAAAGACAACACTTCTAAAGGAATACCAGGTATCTTCTGAGACAGTCAAGACAAAATCCACATAGAAGAGGATGAGCACTTCCTTAACTGCTAGCTCATCTGTTCAGCTGCTGAGCCTTCTGCAGGAGTAACATTTCACACATATGTCAGTCCATGCTGAGCAGGGTGGCTCTCCTTTAGTTTACACTGCTTGCACATGGCACTTCTGTGCCTTTGACACCTGAGATGTGACTCATTACAAAGAAATGCATGTTTCCTGCTCTGTTCTCTTCCTCTAATAAATATTCAGTAAAGGCTTTAAGAATCAAACATTTTATTTTTTTCTCCAATATAACTTTTAAAACTATTCAACATTTTGGTCATAGCTTTTTGAAAGGTTCTCTTGCCATCTTGTTGGCATCCAAGGTGCTTCGGATTTAATTTAAGAGGGTAAAAATATGTGAACTGTCATATTCTTCTGGCTGAAAAGATAGGTATGTACATATTGCCCATTCCAGGATATATTTGAAATTATAAAGAAAAAATAAGGTTTCAAGGGAAGGGGGAACGTTCAGAATCTTGGGACAGGCCAAGCACCATGAGATTCCTAAGAGCTGAATATGTGCTCTCCAGCGGAAATGATGTGCCTTTTATTGGTTAAAAGGTACGGCTAATCTCAACCTCAAAATCAAGAGTTACTAAGTAATGGCCTTGTAAACATCATTAACTAATGATGTACAGTAGAGCCTTCTTGGGAAGCAAGAGATGGTTTGAGAAGAGAGAGAGAGAGAGGGAAAGAGAGAGAGAGAATGAATATTGGAAGCTCACCCTCAGCAGGTCTAACTCTTTTTGTCCATGCATCAAAGACTTCAATTATATTAGGCCGTAAAGGAGCAGCTAAGTCTTCCCTTTGCTGAGTTCTTCTCAGAGGGAATCCCGGTAGTAAATAAAAGAAAAAAACCCAGAATACCCACCAGTTTAACATTCTATTAAATTAGATTTACTTAATATTATAATCTTAAAGGGTTAGTTGCACAGTAACTTTACTGGAAAGCTCTTGGTTATAATCTTAATTATTGTTATAGAATTCTGTTTTCATTAACCCTTTAGCAATGCCTTATTAAGTTAATTTGACACATATTTTATCTTTTGGAAAAGGAAATATAAAATAATCATAAGAGCCTTACAGCAGTAAACGCCCAAAATACAAGGTCCAGAATTGAAGAAGAATAACACGTGAAATCTGTATGAAAGGGTGATCTGGGATTTGGCAGAGGAACCATTCAGCTACAGCCTGAAGATAAAGAGATACAGAGGAAAATCAAAAGCTAACTGGTAGGGGAGCAGTATGCAAATAGGGCTGTGAGTTGGAGGCAGCCTTATTAATTTTCAGGAGAACCTTGTATACAATATCATGAACAAAGAACACTCACATTACAGATTCTGTAGAGATTCACTGAGGAATACAAAAGAAAAAAGTAAAACAAAAAACAAAAACACAAGCAAGCACAAATCCAGTGCCGTTAAAGGAGTGTGTGTGTGCGTTCGTGTGTGTGTGTGTGTGTCGAAGAGGACGTATTCACATTCACACTCACACACGTATTAAAGCTTGATGCTGTCTGGAGCATATACAATACCTATCACTAGAAATCTGTTTACAGTTTTCTTTTTCTAACACAATATCTTTTTGCAGAGAGCAGACCTCCTGCATTATTTATATTCAGACGACTTGTATAATAAGGTGCAGGTACATTTCCATTACATTGCATGCATTTCTATAAAGATACTCAATACCAAAACTGATGTGGAGACTAATGAATCTTGGCCGAGGAGGGTGGTTTGGTGACTAAGTTAGGCTGCATGTCATTTTTACATATCACTACATTACTTTTATTCCCCACTGTTATTTCCTAACATTCATTTTAAAGAATAAGTATCCATGCCCTTATTTAAGATTTTCCATCTTCTGAATGATTCTCAGGATTATTCAGCTTCAAGACACTTCACAGACTTTCAGAAAAACAATTTATAGACCTGAATTCATACTCTTACGATTGCCCTAAGGTTTGTCCTACAAAGCATTTGTTTGATAAAATGAAACAAATGTGTATGTGGGGAGAGAGAGCATAGAATAGGATAGGGCATCTATATTCGATTTTAGACATCATTTTCTTGTCCTAAATGCCTTAGATGTTCTTCGTCCTCCTCAAAATCCATCTGTTTATTTTGGAGCTTAAGAGATATATCTAGCCCTGAAAGTAACAAAAATAACCTTTGGAGAATTAAGTTAGTTTTACTTAAACTCTTCTTAAATTTGTGGTTACATAGTAGGTGCAAATATTTATGTGATACATGAGATGTTTCAACACAGGCATGCATTGGCCTAATAATCACATCAGGGTGAATGGAGCATTTATCCTTTCTTTGTGTTACAAACAGCCCAATTATACTCTTTTAATTATTTTATTTTATTTTTAAATTTTTGTTATTTTTATGTTTCTTGAAACAGGTCTCGCTGTGTTTCCTGGGCTGGAGGTCAGTGGTACAAACACAACTCACTGAAGCCTCAACCCCCTGAGCTCAAACGATCCTCCCACTTCAGCCTGCCAAGTAGCTGGGACTACAGGTATGGGCCACTGTGTCCAGCTAACTTCTGTATTTTTTGTAAAATGAGGTCTCACTATGTTGTCCAGGCTTGTCTTGAACTCCTGGACACAAGTAATCCTCCCACGTCAGCCTTCCAAAGTCCTGGGATTACAAGTGTGAGTCACTGCACCTGACCTTGTACTTATTTTTTATTTATTTATTTATTTTAGTGTTTAACTTTTATTTTATTAACACTAAGATTCCTATTCTTTTTTTTATTTCATTTTAAGTTCTGGGATACGTGTGCAGAACGTGCAGGTTTGTTACATAGGTATGCATGTGCCATGGTGGTTTGCTGCACCCATCAATCCATCATCTAGGTTTTAAGCCCTGCATGCTTTAGGTATTTGTCCTAATGCTCTCCCTCCCCTTGCCCCCTCATGCCCACTTGCAGTCATTTTAAAATGTACAACAAATAATTGTTGACTGTCATCACCCTGTTGTGCTATCAAATACTACATCTTATTTGTGCTAACTATGTTTTTATACCCATTAATTACCCCCACTGTCCCTTAACTCCTGGCACTACCTTTCCCAGCCTCTGGTAACTATCATTCTACTCTCTAGCTCCATGGGTATAACTTTTTAATTACTTTATCTCCCACAAATATGTGAGAACATGCAAGTTTGTCTTTCTGTGCCAGACTTTTTTCACTTAACATAATGACCTCCAGTTCCATCCATGTTGTTGTAAGTGTTAGGATCACAATCTTTTTATGGTTGAATAGTACTCCATTGTATATACGAACATTTTCTTCATCCATTCATCTGTTGATGGACACTTTAACGTTGCTTCCAAATCTTGGGTATTGTGAATAGCACTTCAACAAATATGGGTGTTGCAGATATCTTTGATATACTGATTTTCTTTCTTTTGGATATATACCTAGAAGTGGGATTGCTGGATCCTATGGTAGCTCTATTTTTAATTTTTGGGGGAACGTCCAAACTGTTCTCCATAGTGGCTGTACTAATTTACATTCCCTCCAGCAGTGAACATGGGTTCTGACAACAGTGCAAACAATACCCAACACCATACACATCTTAATTGGTTCAGTTTACAAAATTCCAGCGGAAAAAAAAACAAAGTTCAAGAAACTTTGCACTCACTGGGTGCCTAAATCAGCTGCAGATGCCAGTAGAGCTTTCAATATAAATTTTAAACAAACGGGATCAAGATAGAAACATGGCTTTGTCAGTATGATCTGGAATGCAAAGTACAATCAAAGCAGTGGTTACCAAAAGTGGAAGTGGTCCAGTCAAAGCAAAAAACAAACAAGAGCAAAGGTTTTGGCAAAAGATTTTGGGATGCTCAAGGCATTTACTTGTTGACTCTCTGGAAGGGTAGAGAACTCTAACATCTGCTTATTATGAAAGTGTTTTTAAAAAGTTAGCCAAAGCTGTAGCAAAAGAACACACAGGAAAGCTTTACTAGTGTGTCTTTCTCCACCATAACAATGATCCTGCCCACTTCTCATTAAACAAGGGCAACTTTGCGGGAGTTCTGCTGGGAATTCATTAGATATCCACCTTATATTCCTGATTTGGCCCTTCTGACTTTTTTTCCCCTAATCTTTAAAAAAATCTTTAAAGAGCATCCATTTTTCTTTAGTTAGTAGCAGTGTAAAAAAGACTGCATTGACACAGTTAAACTCATTCTCCTAAGGATATTCTTCAAAAGGCAAAGTTTTAAATTTTGATTTTTTTTTTTTTTTTTTTTTTTTTTAAATTTTTATTTTTTTGAGACGGAGTCTTGCTCTGTCGCCCAGGCTGGAGTGCAGTGGCGCAATCTCGGCTCACTGCAAGCTCCGCCTCCCGGGTTCACGCCATTCTCCTACCTCAGCCTCCCGAGTAGCTGGGACTACAGGCGCCCGCCACTGCGCCCGGCTAATTTTTTTCTGTTTTTTAGTAGAGACGGGGTTTCACCATGGTCTCGATCTCCTGACCTTGTGATCCACCCGCCTCGGCCTCCCAAAGTGCTGGGATTACAGGCGTGAGCCACCGCGCCCGGCCTTTAAATTTTGATTTTTAAGTTTGATGCTAAAATTTAATTTTATTTGTTCTGGTACCATCCATTGAAAAGATTATTCTTTCTCCACTGAAATGCTTTTGTACTGTTGTAAAAACATAAATTATTCATATGTGTGAGTTTATTTCTGTATGCACTATTATGTTTTGTTGATTTACTTGTCTGTCTTTATGCCAATTTCACACTACTTTGATAAATTTCATAGGAAATCTTGAACTCTCACTTTGTATATTCTAAGCCTTTTGTGTTTCAATATGAACTTTATAATCTGCTTATCAAATCTATAAAAAGTGCTAGGATTGAATCTAAAGGTCAAATTGGGGAGAGTTAACATTTTAGGAATACTGAGTCTTTCCACCTTTGAACATGGTATATCCTTCCATTTTTTAAGATATTTCAAAAATACTCTTAGCAGAGTCTTATAGTTTTCAATGTCAAAGTTGTGTACATATTTTGTGAGATTTATCACTGTATATTCATTGTTATGCTATTTAAGTCATACCTTTTTATTTTAATTTCTAACCATTTGATGCTATTTTATAGAAATATATTTTGTCTATTGATCACGTATCTTACAAACTTGCTAAACTCACTTGTTCTAGTAGTTTTTTGCAGATTTAATTTTTTTTTTTTTTTTGCATAGACAATGATTTTGTTCATGAAAAAGTTTTATTTGTTTCCTTCCAGCTGTATGACTTTCAGTTCATCCTCTCTCACAGTGGCTAGTGCAATAAAGAGAGAATAGAAGTGGTGAGAGAAAAACCTCTGTTCTTGATTTTTCAGGGAAGACAATCTGTCTTTACCATTAAGTATTATGTTAGCTGTAGGTTATTCACCAATTCCGTTCCTTGGAGTGAGGAAGTTTTCTGTTGTTCCTAGTTTGCTGAGATTTTTATCAGGAATGGATATTGAATTGTATCAAATGCTTTTCTGCATTTATTTGGGATAATCTATGTTTTCTTTTTAATTTTGTCAGTATGTTGAATTATTGATGGATCTTTGAGTGTTCAACCAATTTTGCATTTTGGGGTAGACCTCAGAAATGGGCATGATCTAACTGGTCATGATGTAATCTAAATTATTTTCCTTCTCAGAGAATCAGCCTTTTATTTAATGGATTTTTCTTCATTTTTTCTCTTTTATCAGTGAATTAAATTCTGGTCTTAATTATTTCTTTTTCATACTTACTTTGGGTTCAATTTGCTTTTCTTAAGCAAGGGTATTGATAAAAGCTGAGGTCATTGATTTAAGACCATTCTTTTTAATGTAGATTTTCTGTGCTAGAAGGTTTTCTATTAAGTTACTGCTTCAGGAACATTCCACAAATTTTAATATATTGTGTTTTTATTATTCATTCAATTTAAAATATTTTTTTTTTACATAGCCCTACTTTAGACATTTTAAAGTTCTATACAAATGAAAGGCATTATAATTAAAATGTGAAATAAACTTATTTATCATTATAGTTAGCTCTTTTAACTTAATTTTTATTTTTTATTTTCATAAAAAATAAAAGGAACAAGTGATGTTTGATTATTGAGGAACAAGTGGTGTCCCGTTACATGAGTAAGTTCTTTAGTGGTGAATTGTGAGATTTTGGTGCACCCATCACCCGAGAAGCATACACTGCACCCTATTTGTCATTTTTTTATCCCTCATCCCCTTCTGAACCTTTCCCTCTGAGTCCCCAAAGTTCATTGTATCATTATTATGCCTTTGCATCCTCATAGCTTAGCTCCCACTTATGAGTGGGAACAAACGATGTTTGGTTTTTGATTCCTGAGTTACTTCACTTAGAATAATAGTCTCCAATCTCATCCAGGTTGCTGTGAATGTCATTAATTCATTCCTTCTTATGGCTGAATAGTATTCCTTTGTGTGTGTATATATATATACACACACACACACACACACACACACACCACAGTTTATCCACTCATTGATTGATGGGCATTTGTGTTAGTTCCACATTTTTGCAGTTGTGAATTGTGCTGCTATAAACATGTGTGTTCACGTTTCTTTTTCATATAATGACTTCTTCTTTTCCTCTGGGTAGATACCTAGTAGTGGGATTGCTGGATCAAATGGTAGTTCTATCTTTAGCTCTTTAAGGAATCTCCATACTGTCTTTTGTAGTGGTTGTACCAGTTTACATTCCCTCCAGCAGTGTAAAAGTGTTCCCTGTTGACTGCATCCATGCCAACTCTATTATTTTTTAAAATTTTTTTTGATTATGGCCATTCTTGCAGGAGTAATGTGGTATTTCATTGTGGTTTTGATTTTCATTTCCCTCATCATTAGTGATGTTGAACATTTTTTCATATGTTTGTGGGCCATTTGTGTATCTTTTTTTGAGAATTGTCCATTTATGTGCCTAGCCCAATTTTGATAGGATTGTGTGTTTTTTCTTGTTGATTTGAGTTTGTTGTAGATTCTGGATATTAACCCTCTGTCAGACGTATAGATCGTGAAGATATTTTTCCCACTCTATGGGTTGTCTGTTTACTCTGCTACTACTTTTGCTGTGCAAAAGCTCTTTAGTTTAATTAAATCCCAGCTATTTATGTTTGTTTTATTGTGTTTGCTCTTGGGTTCTTGGTCATAAAATCCTTGCCTAAACCAGTGTCTAGAAGGGTTATTCCAATATTAATTGATAGAATTTTTATATTTTCAGTCTTAGATTTAAGTCTTTAATCCATCTCGAGTTGATTTTTGCATAAGGTGAGAGATAAAGATCCAGTTTAATTTTCTACGTGTGGTTAGCCAATTATCCCAGCACCATTTGTTGAATAAGGTATCCTTTCCCCACTGTATGTTTTTGTTTGCTTTGTCTACGATATGTTTTGTTTGCTTTGGTTCTGTGTTCTGTTCCATTGGTCTTTGTGCCTATTTTCATACCAGTGCCATGCTGTTTTGGTTTTTTGGTGACTATGGCCCTATAGTATAGTTTGAAATCAGGTAATGTGATGCCTCCAGATTTGTTCTTTTTGCTTAGTCTTGCTTTGGCTCTTTTCCATATGAATTTTAGAATTGTTTTTCTCTAATTCTGTGAGGGATGATTGTGGTATTTTGATGATTGCATTGAATTTGTAGATTGCTTTTGTCAAGATGGTCATTTTCACAATATTGATTCTAATGAGCATGGGATGTATTTCCCTTTGTTTGTGCTCTCTATGATTTCTTTCAGCAGGGTCTCGTCTCTTAGTTTTCCTTGTAAAGATCTTTCACCTCCTCATTTAGTTATATTCCTAAGTAATTTATTTTATTTTTTGCAGCTATTGTAAAAGGGGTTGAGTTCTTGATTTGATTCTCACCTTGGTCACTGTTGGTATATAGAAGAACTACTGATTTGTGTACATTAATTTTGTATCCAGAAACTTTGCTGGATTCTTTTATCAGTTCTAGGAGCTTTTTGCAGGAGTCTTTAGGGTTGTCTAGGTAGATGATCATATCATCAGCAAACGGAAACAGTTTGGCTTCCTCTTTACGAATTTGGGTGCCCTTTATTTCTTTCTCTTATTTGATTGCTCTGGCTAAGACATCCAGTACTATGTTAAAGAGGAGTGGTGAAAGTGGGCAACCTTGTCTTGTTCCAGTTCTCAGAGGGAATACTTTCAACTTTTCCCCATTCAGTATTATGTTGACTATGGGTTTGTCATAGATTGAGGTATGTCCCTTGTATGCCAATTTTGTTGCAAGTTTTAATCATAAATGGATGCTGGATTTTGTTAAATGGTTTTACTGCATCTATTGAGATGATCATGTGATTTTTGTTTTTAATTCTGTTTATGTGGTGTATCACATTTATTGACTTGCATATGTTAAGCCATCCCTGAATCTCTGGTATGAAACCCACTTCATCATTGTGGATTATCTTTTTGACATGTTGTTGGATTCGGTTAGCTAGTATTTTGTTAAGGATTTTAGCATCTATGTTCATCAGGGATATTGGTATGTAGTTTTCTATTTTGGTTATATCCTTTCCTGATTTTGGTATTAGGGTGATACTAGCTTCATAGAATGACTTAGGGAGGGTTATCTCTTTCTCTATCTTGTGGATTAATGTCGATAGGATTGGTACCAATTATTTGAATGAATGGTAGAATTCTGCTGTGAATCCACCTAGTCCTGGACTTTTTTGTGGGTAATTTTTAAATTACCATTTCAATCTCGTTGCTTGTTATTGACCTGTTCAAGGTAGCTAATTCTTCCTGATTTAAGCTAAAAGGCTTGTATCTTTCCAGGAATTTATCCATCTCTTCTAGTTTTTCTGGTTTATGTGCGTAAAGGTGATCATAGTAGCCTTGAATGATCTTTTGTATTTCTGTGGTGTCAGTTGTAATATTTCATGTTTCGTTTCTTATTGAAGTAATTTGGATTTTCTCTCTTCTTTTCTTCGTTAATCTTGCTAATGGTCTATCACTTTGGTTTATCTTTTCAAGGAACCAGCTTTTTGTTTCATTTATCTTTTGTATTTTTGTTTGTTTGTTTGTTTTAATTTCATTCGGTTCTGCTCTGATCTTTGTTATTTCCTTTCTTCTGCTGGGTTTGGGTTTGGTTTGTTCTTGTTTCTCCAGTTTCTTGAGGTGTGACCTTAAACATTATCTGTTTGTGCTCTTTCAGACTTTTTGATGTAGCCATTTAGGGCTATGAACTTAGCTTTTAGCACTGCCTTTGCTGTAACCCAGAGGTTTTGATAGGTTGTGTCACTATTGCTGTTCAGTTCAAAGAATTTTTTAATTTCCATCTTGATTTGATTTTTGACCCAATGACCATTTAGGAGAAGGTTATTTAATTTCAATGTATTGGCATGGCTTTGAAGGTTCCTTTTAGAGTTGATTTCCAGTTTTATTACACTGTGGTCTGAGAGAGTACTTGAAAAAATTCAATTTTCTTAAATTTATTGAGGCTCATTTTGTGGCCTATCATACGGTCTGTCTTGGAGAAAGTTCCATGCACCATTGAGTAGAATGTATATTCTGCAGTTGTTAGATGGAATGTTCTGTATATGTCTGTTAAGTCCATTTGTTCCAGGGTATAGTTTAAATCCATTGTTTCTTTGTTGACTTTCTGTCTTGATGACCAGTCTAGTGCTGTTAGTGGAGTACTGTGGTCCCCCACTATTACTGTGTTGTTGTTTATCTCATTTCTTAGATCTATTCATAATTGTTTTATAAATTTGGGACCTCTGGAGCATATATGCTTAGGATTGTGATATTTTCCTGTTGAACAAGGCCTTTTATCATTATATAATGTCGCTCTTTGTCTTTTTAACATTGTTGCTTTAAAGTTTGTTTTGTCTGGTACAACAATAGCTACTCCTGCTCACTTTTGGTGTCCCTTTGCATGAAATGTCTTTTTCCACCCTTTTACCTTAAGTTTATGTGAGTCCTAATGTGTTAGGTAAATCTCTTAAAGGCAGCAGATAGTTGATTAGTGAATTCTTATCCATTCTGCAATTCTGTATATTTTAAGTGGTACATTCAGGCCATTTACATTCAGTATTAGTATTGAGATATGAGGTACCATTCTGTTTATATTGCTATTTGTTGCTTGTATACCTTGGTTTCTTGATTTTGTCTTTTAAATTGTATTTTTGTTTTATAGGTCCTGTGTGATTTATGCTCTATAGAGGTTCTCTTTTCATGTGTTTCCAGGCTTTGTTTCAAGATTTAGAGCTCCTTGTAGCAGTTCTTGTAGTGGTGGCACGGTAGTGGTAAATTCTCTCAGCATTTGTCTGAAAAAAAACCTATTTTTCCTTCATATATGAAGCTTAGTTTCACTGGATACAAAATTCTTGACTGATAATTATTTTGTTAGAGGAGACCAAAGATAGCATCCCAATCCTTTCTAGCTTGAAGGATTTCTAATGAGAAATCTGCTGTTAATCTGTTAGGTTTTCTTTAGAGGTTACCTGGTGCTTTTATCTCACAGCTCTTAGGATTGTTTCCTTTGTCTTAACTTTAGATAACCTGATGACAATGTCCCTAGGTGATGATCTTTCTGTGATGAATTTCCCAGGTATTCTTTGGGCTTCTTGTGTTTGGATGTCTAAGTCTCTGGCAAGATTGGGGAAGTTATCCTCGATTATTCCCCCAAATATATTTTCCAAACTTTTAAATTCCTCTTCTTCCTCAGGAATACCGATTATTCTTAGGTTTGGTCATTTAACATAATCCCAGATTTCTTGGAGGCTTTGTTCATATTTTCTTATTTTCTTTTATTTGTCTCTGTTGGATAGAGTTAATTTGAAGACCTTGTCTTTGAGCTCTGAATTTCTTTCTTCTACTTGTTTGATTCTATTCCTGAGACTTTACAGAGGATTTTGCATTTCTATAAGTGTGTCCATTGTTTCCTGAAGTTTTGATTGTTTTTTATTTATGCTATTTTGCTGAATATTTCTCCCTTCACGTCTTGTATCCTTTTTTGATTTCCTTACATTGAGCTTCACTTTTCTCTGCTGCCTACCTGATCAGCTTAATAATTAATCTCCTGAATTCTTTTTCAGGTAAATCATGGATTTCTTCTTGGTTTGGATCCATTGCTGGTGAGCTAGTGTGATTTTGGGGGGTGTTAAAGAACCTTGTTTTGTCATATTACCAGAGTTGGTTTTCTGGTTCCTTCTCATTTGGGTAGCCTCTGTCAAAGGGACGATCTAGGGCTGAAGGCTGTTGTTCAGATTACTCTGTCCCACAGGGTGTTCCCTTGATATAGAATTCTCCCCCTTTTCCCAGGGATGTGGCTTCCTGAGAGCAGAGCTGTAGTGATTGTTATCTCTCCTCTGTATCTAGCCACCCAGCAAGTCTACCAGGCTGTGGGCTGGTACTGGGGGTTGTCTGCACAGTCCTGCTATTTGAACCATCTGTAGGTTTCTCAGCTGTGGATACCAGCACCTGTTCCGGTGGAGGTGGCAGGGGGTTAAAATGGACTCTGTTATTCAGTTTAAAAAATGCTCTAATTTCCCTCTTCTTCTTTGATCCCTAGATTATTTAGAAGTGTGCTATATAGTTCTAAAGTGCCTGAGGATCTTCCAGAGAGACTTTTATTATTAATTTTAATTTAATATGATTGTGGTGTGAGAAAACGCTTTGTGTGACTTGGATTCTCCTAAATTTATTGAGCCATTTTTTTTGTATCCTAGAATATGGTCTATTTCAGTAAATATTCATGTGCTCTTGAAAAGAATGCATGTTCTGTTATTGATATAACTGTTTGATATTTTTAAGTCTTGTATATCCTTGATGATTTTGTATTTACTTGTTCTACCAGTTATGAAGATAGGGTTATTGAGCTCTTGAGCTATAATTTGGTTTTGTTTCTTTCTCCTTGCACTTGCATCAGTTTTTGCTTCATGAATTTTGAAGATCTGCTATTAGGTACATAAACATTTATGAACGTTATGTCCTTTGGATGAAATGACTTCTTTATCAGTATAAAATGACCTTCTTTATCCCAAGAAATATTCTTTGTCCTGAATTCTACTTTGTCTGATATTAACATAGCCACTCTAGTTTTTTTAAAAACTAATATCAGTAAAGTACATATTTCCTATCCTTTTACTTTTTTGCCTATTTGTGGCTCTGTGTTTAAAATACTTTATTTACACACAGCATATAAGTTATACAGTTGAATTTAATATGTTTTCAATTAAAATGACCATTTTTGACTTTAATACGGAAAGTTTAGACTACCTACCTGTAATCTGACAGCTAGGATGTAGAGAGGTTTGAGTCACTCATCTTGCCACTTGTTTTCAACTTTTCCCATTTTTTTATTCCATTTTTCTCCATTTTCTGCTTTTTTTTGTATTAACAGATGTCTACTAATTCAATTTAATATATTTTGCTGTTTCTCAGTTACAACTCCTTGTTTTGTTCTTTCAGTAGTTGATTTAGAATGTATATTCATACCATTAATTTATGACAATTTACTTTTAATTGATGTTATGCTATTTTATATAAAAGAATATTAAAATGCTATACTTCTATTTTTATCCCTTCTGAATTTTATGCAGTATTGTCACCTTTAACAAATCCCCACGACTTTGCTATTATGTTTGTTTAAACAATGATCTTTCAAAGAGTTTAAAAAACACAGATATAACTATTCTAAAGAACTATAGATGACACACATATATATGTATGCACATATACACATATATACATAGCTGCCTATATCTTTACCATATTCCATGTTTTTTGCCTGTTGGCGAAGATCCCTATTTTCATCTGGTGTTATTTTCCTTTGCCTTAGGAGCTACCTTTAACATTTTTTGTTATGCACATCTGCTGATGATACTTTTGTTTTAACCATTTCTATTTATGAAAAAGTATTTCATGTTTACTTGTGAAAAATATTTTCACTGGATACACAGGGTGAACATATTTTATTTTACCACTTTAAAGATTTTTTTTAATCTACTTTCTTGTCACTTGCATTGTTTCTGATGAGAAATATACTGTAATCCCCATCTTTACTGTTCTGTATGTAACATGCTGCCTTCCTCCACTTCCTGGCTATCTTTATAATTTAGTCTGTATCACTGTTTAGTCATTTTATTATGTTGTGTTTGTACAGCTGTCTTTATTACACTTGTACTATAAACAATTCATTGAACTTCTTTGGCCTGTGGATTTACAATTTCCTTCAACTTTATAAAATTTCAGCCAGCATTTCTACAAATATTGTTTCCGCCCTGGCTCTTTTAAGAGATTACAATTATTTAGTCATATATGTATGTGTGTATATATATACAATGTTATATTATATATTATATAATAAGATTACATATTATATATTATATAATAAGATTACATATTATATATGGTGTAATATAGATTATATATTTTATATAGAATATATTAAAATTATGTACATTTATATAGCCACTTAAAGCTATTACATAGCTTATTAATGTCCTGTACATTTAAAGATTATTTTTCTTCTCTTTGTTTTATTTTGAATAGTTTATACTACTATGTGTTCAAGTTTATTACTCTTTCATTTGTAACACCTAATGTGTCATTAATCCCATATGTACTTTTAATCTCAAATATTGTACTTTCCACTTTAGAAGTTTGATTTTGTATAACTTTCCTGTCTCTATGTAACTTTCTGAATCTCTAAAATATAGTTCTAATAACTTTTCTAACATCTGTATTCACTTCTTATAACATCTGTTTCACTTCCGCTCCAATTTCAATTGATTTTCTCATTATGAGTTGTGTTTTTCTCCTCTGCATATTTGGTAATGTTTGACTGAGCATCAGACATTGTGGTTTTACATTATTTGGTACTATATTTTTAAATTTCTATAAATACAACTGAGTTTTTCTTTGATGTAGTTACTACAAAACAATTTAGTTCTTTTGGGTCTTGCTTTTCAGATTTGCTAATCAGTCTAGGTCTATTTACTCTACACTACCTTGGCAAGATCTTCCTAAGTATTCTAGTCAATCCCATGCATTTTTCTGGTATGGACAATGAAAACAGGCACTATTCTCATCCCTGTGTGAATGCCAGGCACCTGTTTGTTCTCATTCTCTTGTATGATCTTTTTCATAGCATTGGACAAAGCCATTCTGCTCAGATACCAGAATCAAGATCTAATTTTCTAAAATCCCCCATACCTATTATAGAGGTCTTTTTTTCAGTGCACATAGAGATTTTAGTAACTACTATGTGTTATTCATTCTTCACTTGAAATGAACAAGTTGAAGATAGTGGAGCCACAAGATGAAAAAAAAAATGGTTTACTGAATCATGATTTTCAGGAGTGTTACTAACAGAAGTGCTTGTATTTACCCAAGTAAGTGAGAAGTGTGTGCGTGTGTGTGGCCAAAATTGGAAACTTTTTCTATTTAAGGAACTAATATTCCTGAAATTAATACATACTTACTGTTATCACTATTTTAAAACCTAATAAATTGAAGTTTTGTAACCTAGAACATAAATCACATGTATAGCCAATAAAGAAATGAAGATTCAAATTCAAGGAGTCTGACTCTAGGGCCCATGTTTCTGTTGTTGTTGTTGTTATTTTTTATTCACTTTTATTTTAGAAGTTGTAATTTTACAGAAAAGTTGTAATATAGTACAGAAGATTGCTTCATGACATGCCTAGTTTCCCTTCTTATTAACATCTTATACCAGTATGGAACTTT
The DNA here is from genome assembly GCF_047675955.1 of Chlorocebus sabaeus. Taxonomy (NCBI): domain Eukaryota; kingdom Metazoa; phylum Chordata; class Mammalia; order Primates; family Cercopithecidae; genus Chlorocebus; species Chlorocebus sabaeus. Next base: position 21,951,904 of record NC_132917.1, read on the forward strand.
TATCACGATTAATGAACCTAACCAATGGATTACAAGTAACATCCATATTTTATTCAGAATCCCCTAGTTTTTCTGTATTTTTTATGTTTCAGAATCACTGGATACCATAAGAAATCATATTATATTTACCTACTGTATCTCTTTTGGTATTTCTTAAATGACACAGTCTTTTAGAATCTCAGATTTTCCTTGACTGAGGATTTTCACAGTTTTTAGGAGTACTGGCCATATATTTTATGCAATGTCTTTCAATGTGGTTTTATCTGGTATTTTTCTCATGATTAGATTGGGGTGATGTGGGATTTTTGGAGGAAGAGCATAGATGTAAAGTGTGGTTCTCATCATATCATGAGTGCATACTCTAGACATGACATTGTTGTTTACATTAATCTCATTATATGGCTGAGGTAGTATTTGTCATTTTCCCCCATGGTAAAGTTACTCTCTCCCACCCCACTTTTCGTATTGTACTCTTTGTCAGGAAGTCACTGTGTGCCATCTACATATAAGGAGTGGGGTGCTATGCTCCACTTCCTTACTGGGAGAATAGCCACATTGAGTACATGGAATTCTTCTGCATGAGATACTTGTCAATTAACCACATTTATTTATTTATTCAATAATTTATTTTTATCAGTAACAGTCTCAGGGAACATTTTTTTATACATTCTGTTGTAATTTAATACTACTCTATTTGTTGTTTACATTTTTCAAGCTTTGGCCCTTTTCAAGCTGTTTCAATTAATGCCTGTGTTCCTTCAACATGCTTTCATTATTCTTTTTTCAAGCACTTTTTTAACTTTCTGACATTATAAGATGCTTCAAGCTCATTTTGAATATTTTCTATTTCAGTCATAAAACCAATGATTTATCAAAAAAAAAAAAGACCTAGTTTCCTTTATTAGAGAATGGTACTAGAGACCAAGATCTAAGTTTTATAGTTTTCACAGCTACTCTTTGTTGTCTAAATCCTTCTAAATGGGAAAGGCATAATAATGAAGTTAACCATGGAGAACATTGGAGAATACCAAAGGGGGCCCTTAGCATAGGGAAGGACTTAAATACTATATAAAATGGAAATAATAAGAATGGATAATAGATAAATTATAATATTTAATGGGCCATCCAGTATATAACTTGATGCATAACTTCACTAGAAAACAGAGGACTACAAATTAGCAAGGAGAAAGCTGTCTTTTCCAGCTAAGAAGTGTAAAGGTAGCTTGTGGCTGAACAATGCTGTCACTAAGATCAACTAGGAAAAACAGATACAATAGAAAAGATGTAAGATATTAAAAAGGTTCTAGGCAGCCAGGAATTGAGGAAGGTAGGATCTAACAGAAGAGAACACTTCAGAAAGGTAAACAACATTCAGTAGCTGCATATTGTAAACTTTGGGCCTTTATAAATTCCGGATACTAGGCAAGAAACTAAGAATCTGCAAAGGGCCCAGAAAGAGCATCTGTTACTAAAGGCAGAGAAACCACGATGTAACTGGAACTTTAAAGGAATTAGTGAGAAAACCAAAGTTAACAAACAAATTAATAAAAATAAAAACCCATATACTTGAGGAGCTAAAATTTTGTTGAGAAAGTAGGAGAATATCACTGTGACTTGCAAATATATATTTGCCAAATTCTTAAGTTGAACAGTACAAGACATTAATAAAAAACTTCTGAGAAACAAAGCTGAGGATTGGCAGCTTTTGGTGCTGAGGAAACAAAGGACCCAATACAGGAAATGGCCCCAGTCAACACCACAGGATATGCCCTGAGAGAGACAATAAATCATAAGTAGAAGAGACTTACCTAAAATTCAAGTTAGCCTCAACTAAACTTATTTCCTAAGAACTTATATGAATAGGATTTCAGTATATCTGCCTAACAGAAAAGGGGTAAACTTTCTCTTGAAGGAGATAATATCATCCATATCACCTACAATGTTTTCATTACAATATTGATTATTCAATTATAATTACTCGGCATACTGCAAGACAAAACCAAATTACCAAAACCCAATATGATAAAGAAAATACTAGAAATCGACCCATAGTTTACCCAGACATTGGGGTTAATATATAATGAAATTTAAAGTAACTAAGATTAATGTGTTCTATATATGGTAAAATAAAATAGTTGGAAAATAGAGTTTCATCACAGACTAAGTCTGTAAAAATAATCTAATAAGTATTATAAAACTGAAAAAAAAAAACACAGTAAACAATATCAAGAACTATTAAACGGATTTAGCCCCATTAGACACAGCAGGAGAGAGGATTTGTGACAGGGAAATTAAGTCACTAGAAATAATTAGGGACAAAAAGGGAAAATACATAAGACTTTGTGACAAAAATATAAAATACAGTACATTTTAAAAGTTCACGTAATTGGAATTACAAGATTAGAGTCACAGAAAGACAATATGAAATGGGAAAAAGCAATATTTGAGGAAATACTGGATGGACAATTAAAAGAAAATCGATCTACAGTTTCATGAAGCTCTGCAAATCCCCAGCAAAATAAATGCAAAGAAAATCACACCAATACACAAATAAAGCTCTTGAAATCTACAGAAAAAAAGAGCAATCTGAACACAGTGACATTTGGAGAGGCGATTGACTTCAAAAGTATAATGGCAGTAAGGTTTGTATATATCTCAACAAAAATTTTGGAAGACAGAAAACTATGTGGGTAAACATAAAAGAAATTTAGCCCAAAACCACATTTTATGTTTTTAAACACATGTGGAATTAAATTTGTAATAATAGTGACATAAAACACAGGAGTAGATAAACGAAGTTAACATATTTGAAGTTTTAGCATTGTTGAGAAAGTGGTAAAAGTAATAATATATATATTAATAATAAATGATAATAATATATAGTAATATATATATTAAGCTGTAATAAATCAAAAATGCATATTTTGATCTTTAGGGTAACTAAGAAAATAATAATAAAAACGAACCCAATTTAGTAAAGGGAAAAAGCACAATAATATTAAAATATATGATTAAGATATAAAAAGGCAAGAAAAATTAAAACAGAAGAAAATATCAAATTTACTTCCATTATATTTTTTAAGTTGAACAATTCCAAGTATTCATAAGGATTAGGAGAAATGAAAACATTCATTTACATTTATAAGAAAAACATAGATAATGCTTCAAAACTTAGTGTTGAATATTACATTATGAATTCTATAAAACACACATACACACAGAACACTATATATTCATCTAGGATAAAACCAAGGACACATATTAAAAATTAGAAAGGATACTAATGTGGGGGTAGAATTAGAGTGGGGTAAAATATTTCATGGTATGAATTAAAAAGATAATTAACTTTCTGTACCCAAAATTTCAATTTAAAATAAATAAATAAGTAAAAGCTACAATTGAGTGTAATAACCACCTTAATAGAAGTCTCTTTCTTTGTGCTACTCCACAAGTTCTGGTACAAATATATGTACATTCCATCTAAATATATATGTACATTCCATCTAAATATATATATATACATGAATGTAAGTATGTATTCATTTATTTATTAATTCAGTTATTCAATTATTTGTTATAACCCAATTCCTTGTTTGAAGAATGTCTAGGGTCTCCCTTTGAGTGTTTTATTCTTTCCAAATTACTGCCACTCCTTTAGTGAAGAGCAACATAACTATCTTGATCAATCTATTACGAACATTGCTTGTTGCTGACGGCCAAGCCAACAAAGCTCGTAGGAAGTCTATACCATGTTTCTGGGAGGCTTCTCAGTCTAGGATGCAGTAGTTATCTTTTAATGAAAGGACATGAACTCACATATTCTACCTTTTCTTTCAAAGGTGCTACAAATATAAATTCCCAAGATCAAAGCTATTTAGCTTATATTTACTATTCCAGGAGTTCTAAGAATGAAAAGCCTTTTCATTATTTCCATGCCATAACACCATACCTTAAAACCAAACTGGCCTTTATGTCGAGCTTGGGAAACCAACCTTAACTCTCCCTTGACTCAGGGTAATTTTGTTCTCATTAGTCTCATTTCTTACACCTGGAATTTGTTCAAAGCCAGCCATGTCCCCATGATTCAGGTCATCTCACCCTGAGTCTTAGGAAACAGGAGTAGGTTATCAGGCCTTGTTTTTTCCGGAGTTTCTTGGAATAGCTGTATATTTCAATTCACCTCTTTTAAATTCAGAGATTAAAGTGAAATTCTATTTCTCTTTTTAATCCAGAAAGAAATCACCTCTGCATATTGGATATTTCAAACAAGACAAGGTAATTTTGGCTTTCTACATCCAACAGAATGGCTATCTACATGCCTTGTGTTGTTGTCACCAAAAGTGTCTAACATGAAATTTTGAATGGAAAGATCTCTTCTAACTGACTCCATTCCTATATTTAGTAGAAGCTGCCATTCTATTTACTCTCCTCAATGGAAGAGTAAATGTCTTTCTTGGGGGATCACATAAGAAGACCAACTTATCCAGGATTAGAGAGCGAGAGAAGATTTCCTGAAACAAGTGATTTCATAACCTGGCCTCTGAAAGATAAGAATGAGTCACTTTTGGCTAAGGATGAAGTCAAACTGTATAGGTGGATACACTACTGTTAGAAAGAGCCAGTTACATTCAGTAACACATCAGTGGTTCTGTGCAATTCAAAGTTAGAATAGTAGAGCATTCAGAGTGTTACTAAGACATTGAACTTGAAGGAAAAAAGGGAGGAGAGCCAGATCATCCTCGGTGGAATTCTTACTTTTTTTTTTTTTTTTTTTTTTTTGGTGAGACAGAATCTCATTCTATCGCCCAGGCTGGAATGTGGTGCTGCGATCTTGGCTCACTGCAAACTCTGCCTCTTGGGTTCAAGCCATTCTTCTGCATCAGCCTCCCGAGTAGCTGGGATTATAAGCGCCTGCCATCACACACAGCTAATTCTTGTATTTTTTTCAGTATACATGGGGTTTCACCATGTTGGCCAGGTTGGTCTCAAACTCCTGACCTCAGGTGATCTGCCTGCCTCAGCCTCCCAAAGTGCTGGGATTACAGGCGTGAGCCACTGCGCCCGGCCGAATTCTTACTTTTGTGTGTGCTTGTGAGTGCAGACGAGAAGGACTGCATTACAGATACTGGGTCAATGTCACACAAAGAAAGGTAAAAATTCCATTAGGAGTCTTGAGATAGAGTTGTTTTTTAACAGAATCCTAGAATTATTGTGGGAAGCAAGTTCAAGCCACTCCATGCTTTTCCCACTCTACAACCAAATAATGTAGAATATCTGTCTAAATTGGTCATGTTCGCAGGCATTAATTAGATAATAATGCACTAGAAAATCATCTATCCTTCTTTTGGTGTTAAGTCTTTCAGGGATCTCTGTCTTCTTCCCAGGACATACAGAGATGAAGACATGGCCGATTGTCTGCTTCCTTTTATCAATAGTCAGGCAGTATCATCCTCTTTCTACAAATCAAGTATACCTCATTGTCAATCTTAATCTCTTTCTCAGTGCATTTTCTTCTACATTGCTGCCCCAAATAATCTATGCTAGCTGCTGCAACGTTTCACTCCTGAAATCTCTCAGTAGCTGAACACAACAAAAATTTATTCCTGGCTCACAGAGAGTCTGGTAGGAGAGGATGTATGCCTCATGGAAGAGAAACGAAAGAATGGAAAAATTACCCTGGTTCTGACTGCCCCAAAAGAATGGAAGAATTACCCTGGTTCTGTCTCTGGCTGGTACAGACATATATCACTTCAACTCACAGCCATTGGGCAGTCACCAGGCTTCAAACTCACTGCAAAGGAGGTTAGGAAATAGGAAGGAACGAAGAATATCACTTTTCTTAGATGAACATACTTGTGTGGCTACTATAGACTCAGTTTCTCTTTCTCTCTCCCTACACCCATTTCTTACAAACACATGTTTGCTTAGAAAGTTTTCGCACTTTCCATTGTTCAAGCATTTGCACACTCATTATCTCACTTAATCCTCTCAACAGCCAGGAGCGACAGGCTTTGATGAGTGTGAGTAATCTATGCAAAATCACAGCACCTCACTAAAGGGGTGATACAAAACTTTAACTGAGAGCCCCGTCCTCTACACTCTCCTTACAGTAGTTCTCAATTTTCGGCCTGCATCAGAATCACCTGGAGGGTACTTCAAAGCACAGATAGGGCGCTCTTCTCCCAGTGTTTCTGATTCCGTGGATTTGTATTTCAAACAGGTTCACAGGCAACGCTGCTGCTTCTGGTCTTGAGACCAAACTTTAGATACAGGACTGTCCTGTGTCACAGCAACTTCCATTAGTGAAAAACTAAAAGGCACTACCTATAATAAAGCACTGAAACAAAGAACTCTTTCCAAATCAGAACTAATTCCTAGGGGATGGAACATGCTGTGAGTAATGTTTTCAGATACTTAATAGCTGCTTTCCTGAGAAGTGTTCCTTTCTGATCGCCAAGATGCAGAGCAGAGGCTAGCTCCGGTTTCAGAGGAAATAAGGTCCATGGGACTGCCTCCTCTTCTTCTGGAGAAGGCACTGCCAACCTTTTCCTCTAAGCATCCCATCTGCCCCAACCCACATTGAGCTCTGGTGTACGTGTTCCCTGTTTAGAGGGGAAAGAGAGCAGGAACAGTTTTTCATTTCTTTCTGCCCATGCCTCTGGCAGGCGTAACCATGGCCCATCTGTTCTCTTCTCAGATTCAGCCCACCCTTGATCTTTCTTTTTCTTCTAGACTTCACACTTCCCAGAAGGACAGAATTATTAGCAGGTACTCCTCCTCAGCTATCAACTTCTCAGACTGTCTGAAATGCTCCCTCCCTCGACATTGCAAACCGTTTCTAAAAGTACAAGTCCCCAGGGGTTGGCAACAAAAATCATGATATATAGATATGTACAACAAACTCTTCTTACCGATACACCTGTTTTTAAAGTAGTAAATGAATAATAATAAATAAATATGTAAGTAATTCAATTGTTTCTGTATTCAAACCAGTCTATTCTAACATGTACCATGAGAGAAATTAAGAGACTTTTGTGCCTCACGTCATGCCTTCAAAGTCACTTGCCATCAAGAAATACCAAGATTTCCAAGAAGAAATATTACCTGATGAATCTGAGAATTTGCAAACCATTTCCTAAAATGTGTTTGCTCACCATCCTATTTTACCACTCTGGTTTTAGATAAACTCCCAGAAAACTGAAGTACAGACACTTTGTGAGAAGTGAGCAGGCCTCGATGCAGTTCCCAGGGTCTGTAGTGTGAGACAGAGTCAATAGAAGTTCCCTATACTTGTGCACAGGTGCTAGTGTTCAGGTAGCTTGGAGGTTCAGGAAAGAAGAACCACAGTCCCAAAAGGGCTGTACAAGCTCCACTTCCCAATGAAAGGTGATTGCTGTGTTCATTAGTGATGTCTGTGTCAGCATTGCCATACTGAGTCCCTGTCCAGCCATTTGTGATGTGAAGAGAGGGTAACTCCAGTAAGAAGGATGAATCACAGGACTTCACCTAGGCATATCCTGGAAATGGACAATTCTGCATAGATAAAAGCCTCAAAAAGTCATGTTTTAAAAAGCTGAACTGGTCGAATTCCCTGTAACAGGAATGGTGTCAGGTAACTGTGAAGCAGAAACAGAGGCGGGGACATATTCACATACGATTGGGCTGGCTTTTGTTCACACAAACACACACAGAGAACTTTCCCAAATCTTCTAATCTTCCTAAAGGGTAACAGGCCAGAGTCTGTGGTGGATTCAAAGGAGGGTGCTGTGGAGCTGTCACTCATGCAAGGGGACTAATTCATTCAGACAACAGGACATTTGGAGTAGAAGGTAAAGTCAATTTGCCTGGGTGGTGAGTTGTTAGAGGGTGAGTAGAAAAGGAAAGAGATAATTTTTTAAATATGAAATTCAATGCCTTTCTTTTCAAATTTGAAATTCTTCTATTTCTTCATTTAGGTAACATATACTGAGTGATCAGCACTAAAGAAGATGAAGGCTAAGGCAAGGATGCTGGGGTTACCTTCCTCACAGGCAGATACAGGGCACAGTACGTACACACTCAACGGTAACAAATAGAGAAGTGATATGTTCTTTAAGAGGAAAACAGACAAATTATGGAAGACCCTGAGGAGGAAACCTCATTTATAAGTTTCAGGAGAACTTGTGGAGGAAGTGATTCTGAGCTGAGGCTCAAGGCTTGGGTGACACCTTCAGCCACAGAGGTAACCAAAATGAGGGCTGGTGGAGGAAATCACCTAAGAAGAGGTTAAAAATCACAGGAAAACATTGGGTTGATTTGGGGGAAATGTTAAAAGTGCTATTTAGCTAGAGAATCTAAGGGAGAAATGGGGTATATAACTTGAAGAGAAAATTGGCACTGACCTTGACTATTAAAATATGGCCCAGAGTTGATGGAATATGTACTACGGGGACATCAAAAATAGGTAAGGAAAGAGCCTATCAAACTCTTCCTTGGAAGGTAATCCACCAGTGGAGGGATGAAAGGGAGGAGATTTTAGAACTGAACTAACAAATGGAAGGCTTTCTCAATGGTACATGTACATATTCATGCAATCAATAAATACTGAACCTTTGCAGGGCACGTGGAATAGGTGTTTATGTTTTGTTCACTGATTAATCCATCCAAAAGTATTTCGTGGGAGTCAGTTTCTATTCTAGGTCCTGTGTATAGAGCTGTAAACCAGCAAACAAATACCTTGGCCTTCACAGAGCCTCTCCTTAGAGCAGGCACTGATTCTACTCGGGCTTGGGGATCAGGCCTTCCTTTCCTGGTCAATGTTATCGTTTGAATCATGGAGGTGTAGATGGTGCTTGTAGACCCTCCTGTGTCTCCTGGCACAAGCACGTAAGTTCATGGATGAGGCACTTATGAATCTTGTTAATGATAGAAACCCACTCATGACAAACAGGTTGGAAAATAAGGACACATGACCATGCATACCAGTGAGTATAGACTTCTGTGATTTAGAGTAGGAACTAGGACACCAACCACAATGTGCATCCCCTTTTACTGTTATTAATATTTCTTGTAACAGTGTAACCATCATTGTTAGTGATAGTCCATTCTATTAATCATAATATTCCATTGATAATGAAATTAACTAATATTTGTTGAGTATATATTGATTCCTGCTATTTTATTTAATCCTAATAATTCTGACTGACTCAGGAAGGTTAAATGACTCATCTAAGGTCATAAAACAGGCAATGGATGGATTAAGCCTTGATCCTGATAGAATTCTATATAACACCAGAGCCTGTCCTTTTCCATATTTACAAAGCTGGCTGGTTTCTGTCACAGATCACACCATTCCATGTTGAATTTCTCTGACTTATCTGGCAATACTTACCATGGTGCCTATCAACTGTCCTTGGTCCTGTACTCTGGCCTCCACAGAAGTTATATAGTTCATACTACAATTTGTATACTGCACATCTCTTTATTTTTGCTTTTAATTTCATCTGGATCCATCTTCTTCCCACAAGTACATAATAGGACATAATAATAGCACATCTATATAATTTGTTACAAATGATAAACATTTTTTGCATGTAATGTCAGTGGTGTTTTGCAACTATCCTGGAGGTGATTCAGTTCAGGTCTGTCTTCACATTTTAGTCTGAGACATAAAGGCGTGAGCACACACAAACACACACACACACACACATTAGTTATATATGTAAAATCTTCTTCCATATATTTCCAGTTCTATCAGTTCTATGTTAGACATTAGGAATAACAAAGAGCCTTTTAAGATATTTTAATCTGTCCTGAAGATCTCATAATCTGTGAGGATTGAGGGACATCTGAGCAGACAACTCTGATTTGATAAGTGGTAGGGGTCCTTGGAGAGGTAAAAGTTGACATTTTATTATTACTATTATTATTATTTTAGATTCAGGGAGTACACGTGCAGGTTTGTTACATGACTATGTTGAATAATGATGGGGTTTGGACTTCTAGTGAACCTATCAGCCAAAGAGTGAACATTGTACCCAATAGGTAATTTTTCAACACTCAAACCCCCTTCAATCCTACCGTCTTTTGAAGTCCCAGTGTCTATTATTTCCATCTTTATGTCCGTGTGTACCCATTGCTTGGCTCCTACTTATAAATGAGAACATGCAGTAATTGATTTCTGTTTCTGAGTTATTTCACTTAGGATAATGGCCTCCAGCTGCATCCAAGTTGCTGCAAAGGACATGATTCTTGTATGGCTGCATAGTATTCCATGGTGCATATGTACTAGATTTTCTTTATCCAATCAGCTGCTGATGGACACTCAGACTGATTCCATGACTTTGCTATTGTGAACAGTGCTGTGATAAACATACATGTATGGGTGTCTTATTTATATAAAGGTTTCTTTTTCTTTGGGTAGATACCTGGTAGTGGGATTGCTGGAGCTAATAGGCCTTGCAGTGGACCTCCCACATAAAATGTTCCACTTAGAAATATTCTGAAGAATGTTGCCAGAATAAAAGAGGTTGTGACATTTGAGTTGAATCTCCAAGGAAAAATCAAAGACCCTTAGCTAATACTTAAAATTCCCAACTGCCTTAGGAAAGAAAGGCTACCATGCACATACAGAGATTCTAGTTTGGGGTGTTCTCTCTGCCGCTTCATTGTGATGGACTTCCCTTCAAAATATTTTAATCTTTAAAATGGTAGAACTTATTTTTATTGACAGTAATTCCAAAAGGTGAGAAAATCAAAGCATCACATGTGTTTAAAGTGCACAGCAGCAGTTTTAATCTATTCTAAACATCCTTTTTTTGAAAACACAAAACACAAATATTTAGGACATGGGGAAATATAGCTCAGACCACCTAAGGCTAAAGTAGGGGTCAGCAAACTCACAGCCCATAGACCAAATCTGACCCACAGCCTGCTTTTGTAAATAAAGTTCTATTGGAACCCAGCCATGCTCATTCATTTACATATTGTCTGTGGATGCTTTCATGCTACATTTGTAACAGAACATATGGCCTGCAAAGCCAGAAATATTTGCTATCTAGACCCTGTCAGAAAAAGCATGCCAATCACTGGTCTAAAAAGTGGAAAAAGAGGCGGATATTAAACTTAACATTGTTAGTTAAGGGGCAGTGCTACTCAAAGTGTCGTCTGTGAAAAGGTGTCCTCATGTGATGCAGTAAACACAGAAATTAAGAGTGAAAATTTAAAAATGTCTGTAGCAATGTGACGATGTATTTTAATGTCTCTTGAATCTATAATAATTAAAATATTTCGCTTGTATTTTGCATTTCATTGCACTATTTTTCATGTTTTAGCAATCTTTCCTTTGCCATTTGTTTTTTTGTTTTTGTTTTTGTTTTTGCACCCATGCATCAAGAAATGAAAAATTTTTTAAAATATTTTTCACAACAAATAGTTTGGGAAACACCACCCTAGAGCATCGTCAGCCAAAGCTATCCAGCAAGTGGGCCAGAATTTACCAGTATAAAACGCCCATGGTGTGGCATTTTTCCTGAAAAAAAAAAAAAAATGTAATCTGGAATATGTCAATACTTCTGTCTTTTAGTAGCTGAGAAAACATTTATCTCAGCATTCAGTCATCTTAACCCTTCATCATAACATCAGTAAACCTCGCAGTAACCATGCATGATGTTTTCTTTAGGCAAATTCCAAACGGGAAATTAAAAAAAAAAAAAGAAACACAAAGATAACTAAACTTAAAAACCACATGAAATCTACTCTAATTCATCTTGCACTTGTAGCCTGAGTTTAGTGTGTGTGTGTCTGTGAGTGTGTCTGTGCGTGTGTGTGACTTAACCTTAGAGGGTATCAATGGAGAAATAGAGTCTATGACTTAGAATTTCCAGTCATTGGCCTCTTTATTAATATGCATTGATTTCATGCCAGAACTTGATTTTAGACCAATGGATATTAAACAGAAAAAGGTGCTACTCTTCTCTTTAAGTTTAAAAAACAATCTTACAATTTGCAAGATAAGAAATACTGATTCTGTGAGCCTAAAAATTACTTAGCAGTCACTCAAAGTCCCTTCAAAAACCCAGTAGTCATAAACTTTTGTTGCCTATTGCTATCAATGTTAGTGGTTTCATACATAGTGCAGAATGAATTAATAACATCCAGTTAGACAATAACCCCAAAAGTGACAGCAGAGTACAAGAGGGATTTGTCTTCCAGGACTCTTGCTCCCATTGCAATATGCACATCTTGCATCCTAATCTAGCAGACTCTCTATATGCAGTTGCCTAGATTCATTTCTGCACACCAAAGCCTTCTGTAGGGAGAAGGTCCTTGCTGGGCACTGCTAGTAAACAAATTAGAGAAACTTCATTATGTGGTACGAAAGGCCTAGCATTTTTCTCTTGCTGACTGTAGCTCAGTTCATCTAAAGGTCAGCTGCAAAGGGCCCTCTGCAATCACGGCTGCTGTACATGGAGGAGCTTAGTCATATTTAACACAGCAGCCTTGCTGTGGATACTTCCTAAGAACTGGAACTCAGCCAGTGCTAGGACTAGACTGCTCTGTGTCTGTGTGCATTTACTGTGCATATGTTCCTCAGCTCACATCACTTGCAGCAGAGGAGGAGAACAGAGGGGGGAGCGGGGTTCTGTAGCTGCAAACACAGCTGCTTTTGAGGAAGCAATTTCCAATTAATTCACTGTTAGGAGGAACTACTTCCCCCTACTCTCATGAAATAAGCCCCTTGTAAGTTTTACATAATTGATATTTTAAAAATTGTTTTTAAGTGCCAAGTTAAGGTAGCATTTGGCAAGTACTTCCAATTCAGATACTTTTACGATGACATCAATTGTATTAAGAGCACCTCTAGGCTTGATTGAGGAGCCCTTTGAATTTCTTGGTTGAGTGTCCTTCAAGCCAAGCTGAGCAGCTCATGCTTGCATCTTCACAAAGTGCTCACCTAAAAGCTGATGTCTATCATCTCTCCTCATCCACTATTAAGAGAGCTTCCTAACCCTCTACAGAGATTATTCTAGGACCTGACTTGAACATTAAGATATCTGGGTAGCCTCATGTAAATCTCTTAATACTATTGGATCACTTTTTCCTTTGCGTAAAATAAAGAATTGTCGTTACTGAGTCCTTAATTAGCTGCCAATATAGTTAATCATCCTAAAAGAAACAGTTTTGAGGGGGTAAGGGGACACTGGGATAGCAGGGCTATATCAGGATTATCTCAGGCAAACTGAAATATATGGTCCTCTTTCTAATGCCAAGTATTTAGATAAGGTTTTAAAGCTCTATTCAACACAGACTAACTTCACTCTTATTACCATCCTTATCTTCTTTTAGAACCCTTTAACTAGTTCCTTCCTAAAAGCATAGAGAAAGGCTAAAAATAATAACTAATTGCAACAGAGGAAAAAGTCAACTATCTAAAAAATAATAATCAGAAGAATTGCAGGAAATATATAAAGCTACAAATAGCCATCTTATTCAAGAGAGTTTCAGAACACTTTTAAATAGAAAGTGCATGGGTGTCTGTGTGTGTGTGTGTGTGTGTGTGAGAGAGAGAGAGAGAGAGAGAGAGAGAGAGAGAGAGAATATATATTGGCCCATCCCTGAGAATTAAGGTCATTAGTACAATGCCAACGTCCTAGGTGGATTAGAGAAGCTGTTGCATCAGTGCATTGAGCTGGATGCTCTGTGCTTTGCTACCACAACCAGTTTCCTGTTGCATAAGATTCTACATTAGGAAGTAAGTTGAATTTTGTGGTAACTTCCCGATTAAGTAGTGCATCAAGTCTAGACCTTAGCTCTTTAGGTATAAACAGCACTTTTCTAAATCTGAGTTATAAGATTCTGAAATCCATACTAGGGCTATTTCATGAAAGGTGTACTTCAAAGGTACACTCCAAATGGTCTGTTATTTTTTGTAAATGTTAACATCTTACATAGTCATGGCACATTTGCCAAAACTATGAAGTAAACATTGGTATATTACTATTACTCGCTAAATTACAGACTTTGCATTAATTATAATTTTTTAAATTCTTTTTTGGTACTTTGGCTCTCCATTAAGCATTTGCTTTTAGAAATATCTTGATCTCTCTAAAGGTTATTTAAGCTTATCTCAAATCCAGGGAGAAGCAGACAGCAGTAACAAAAGAGTTAATTTCAATATCAGGAGAATCACTTTTTCCTGCTGAGATTGCTGCTGTTGAGTACGTACATGTGTATGGGATGAGGGGTGGTATTTGTTTTCTCCCCTTTAACCAATTTCACAATTGAATGAGCCTCAAGCTTATCTCTTGCCTCAGCAACTCAGAGAGACACCCACCACAGAGCTGTACCCGGCACTTACTGATAATCTAAGTACTGTATGTAATGGTCCCCTGTGTGTTCCCAGGGGATGCTCTACAGAGAGTCAGGAGGCAGTGATGCACAGCCTCCATTTCCAGATACAGCCATGCTTGTCTTTAATCAAATTGTGCTTTCTTTCCTTTTTTTTCTTTCCCCAAATCCTGCCCATTTCATCTTCCAAATCACTGTCTTTACGCTTTCTTTACAAAAAGAGTAGAGCAGACTCTCGTCTCTCAAGTGGCAAGCAACTAGACACCAGAACTTGTGACTAGAATCCTATTTTAGCTGCATAACTATTGTTATGAGACTGTATTTACAGCTGTTGAGAACAGTAGCACTTGGCTCCCTGGCAGGCAGTGGCAGTGGAAAGAACACTGAGTTCAAAGGCCCTCAAACCTGAGTTTGAATTCAGACTTGAACTCTTATCCACCATGTGGCCTTGAGGCAATGGCGTACCTTCTCTGTACCCCAGCAGCATCTGGTATTATGTGGCAATCTCAATGCTCACTTGTGGAGTTGTGAGGAGTCAAATGGTGTGTACTCTTGTTTGGCAGATAGTAGAAAGTTTCCACACACAACTTTTCTTCCTTAACCAGGCCCATAGCCAGGAAAAAAAAAAAAAAAAAGATGCTGAATTAATATTCAGTGAGGGAAAGGACTTTATTGAATCTCTGTTTTATTGGACACCATATTTTATTGAAGAATCATAGCTCACTTGACTCCTGTGGCTGTCAGTCGCAATTCTTAAACTTATTCTTGAGCCACAAATTGGCAGTTCTACCTGGGACACACCCATAGAGAATGATTAGTCTCCAGTCACTAAAGGTATGGATTTGACCCCCATGACCAAGGTGCAACTGTCCTCACTGCCATGCTCAGAGGTCTGTGGCTCCTGAGTTTTAGCCCGGTTTCAAGACCTGTATGACCTGTGCCAACCCTACATAGACAAACTTGACCTCCACTGCTCTTAATCACACACCTGTCTCCCTCATCTGCTCAGTTTCTCCTGTGATCACCTTCAAAATAATTGATAATTATTCCTTTGGCAAGTCTGTCTGTCTGCCTCCCCAAGACAATTATTGAATCCTTCCTGAGCTTTCCTCTAACTCCCCTCTTTCCTGTGAGTGCTCCCCAGAGTTCAGCACTCAGGGCTCCCTTTGTGCTCTCTTTATTTCTTCAGTCTCCATGTAGTAGTCATGATAACCTTGGTAATGTCTTTATATAAGTGTCAGTCTCAAGTACTAATTTAAAGAATATAAACAGTTATTTCCCTGAACCCTTTGAAGTTATTGTGCCCTTAGCTTCTAGGATGGTATTATGATGAGAAATCTCCTGTCATTCTGACATTTTCCTCATAGAAATGACAATCTGGTTAGGGTCAATGTCCTAGATGGATGGTACTCTTTTAATCACCATATACCAAAAAGATGCATGGTTTAATTCTTATTTACACATGAAGAACAGGGTTTTTATTCCCTACCAAGCGTAACAAGCATCCGGCATCTGTTTCTTGGTTGGCATTAAAAATTGGACCAGATCATCTATATATGGTCCTGACTTCCCATAGATACTTTGGCTCCAGACTCTCTCTCTACTGTTCATAAATTTTCACTCATGATTTTGGATATAGATTATATCTATAGACACAGACACTTTAAATTTTTAAAATGTATTTTATCTACCATGTCTATGTGCTATAGATGGATGATTATATTTTACATGTACTTACAATTCCATTTTGTAATTTTCATTTTTTAATTTTAAAAAGCAACATCCCTGAACCATTATTATTTTAATGTTTATTTCCTGCTTATAAATGTACTGAATGCTATTTATAAAAATTACTGAATTTGTTTCCTAGAAAATAAAGCACTTTTAATGACATTAAAATGGGATGCTATGATGCCAGCAATGATCATCCAACCAAATAATGCAAAGACATTTAAAGAGCAATTGTATATTAACAATTTTCTTTTATTTTTTTCTCTAGTTCCTTTAATCAATCTGGGCACGTTTTGAGTTTATTCTGATGGTCACTGATGCCTCATATTCCATTATTCAGGCCAATTTTGTAGCAATATTGACTGACAAATCACATGTTTTGATATGTTATTAATATTTACAGAGCACCCAACCCAGGTTTATCACTAATGTCACCTTGAGTGGAAAAATGATGCTCAAACATTATTTAAATTTATGGCAACAAGCAAAAGCAATTATTATTATTTTTATTTTAGAAACTGATGCAAAGAGTTCATCTCAAATGGCTATCACATAGAACATTCATAACTCAGGATTGCTGTCAACCTTTCTTTGAAGAAATGGAATTCAGGAAAGCTAATATCTATAACCACAGATAAAGCAGGGGCCCTAACAGAGAAAACTTTACTTATTCTCATCTTGCTCTTCTGGAAATAAATTTTTATTCCCAATATTCTTAAAAAACTAAAGGAGAAAAACCTTGCTTTCTTAGTCGTACCAAACCTCAGGACACAGTGAGAGGAAGCTGGCCCTCTGCAGGAAGACAAGCCCCAGGAAGAGAGAATCACTTCCCCATGGGCTGGGGCAGATACGGTTCAGCGGCTGCTATTTCCTTCACGATGACCCAGACAGAAAGAAGGAAATAAAGCACAGCCCCTCTTTCTTCTTTCTTCCAAATAAAGCAGCATGTACATCCAGACTTTTTTCAACTGAACATTATAACACTTGAGTTTACAAATGTATATGTAGTTTACGATAGTTAGTGAGCTCAGAAACTCCGAGCTCTTTTCTGGGGAGAAGCTGAGTATTAGAAAAGGATTGAGGTCAGTATCTGATTTAAGTCAGTGTTCATCATATTTTTAAGAAAAGCCTGATCCTGAGGAACATGTTTGATTAAACATATGACAGTGGGACATAAGTTGTAAAATAGGAACTGTTTTGAATAACCTGGGGAAAGTGGCCATCACAACTAACAGCCTGAGCTTTCCTCTTGATGTCCTGAAGCCATGTGTCCATTTAAACCCATGTGCATGCTTGGCTCTAAAGATGTTGCCTCATCAACTGGAATATGAATAGGCAACACTAAAAAGGCTGCTGATCACTAGTAACATAACGCCAACCTAGCTTATGGAAAACTGTTCTGAAGCCTCTAATAACCCTCCTTGGAAACTCAAGCAACCAGTAATAACTACTCACTCTCTCCCACCACTTTGGTACCATTTGTAAAAGTTCTGCTTTCATAAACCAACACTTAAAACTCCATGCTTTAGTAGGACACTGTCAATCTGATGTTTGAACAAAGTCTTCTGGTCCCTTATCCCATTCCCTAGACATACAACTACCTGGTTTGCAGAAGGGCTTAGCAGATTCTTTATACTACATTCCTAGGTTGGCATCATGTGTAACATAAGAACATGACTTTAACCACCTTCCCCCCACCGCTTTATTTCTGCCAACTAGTCAGTTCACTCTTTCATTTGAATGATTCTATTAATTTTTAAATGACATTTTTGTTATACACTGTCCAGCATTTGTACGTGTTCATCTTGGGACTTTGCTAGGTTGGGGTCAGGTTTGCAATGTTTTCTGCCCTGCTATCAGATCTATTTTACTCTGATAATTAATGGGCATTTATGTAAATTAATAACTATATATTTTCTATGTCTTGCATTTCTAATTGGTTATTGCCTTTTGGTGTTCTTCTTATATTTATTTAACCATTATATTCATAACTATTTTTAAAGTTTATTTCAGATCATTTGTAATTTATAATCCTTGGTATTTCTATTAATCACCTTGGGCTTCCATAACAAGATATCATAAACTGGGTGGTTTAATCAACATCCATTTATTTTCTCACAGTCTGTAGGCTAGAATCACAGAGTTCAAGGTGCTAGCAGAATGGTCTCTGGCGAAGCCTTTCTTCCTGGCTTACAGACAGCCACCTTCTTGCTGTGTCTTCACACAGCATTTCTGCTGTGCCTATGGAGACAGAGGGAGAGGGAGAGAAAAAGGAGAGTGGGAAAAAGAAGGGAGGGAGGAAGGAAAAGGGGGGGTAGAGAGGGACCGAGAGAGAGAGAGGGAGGGAGAGAAAACCAATCCGTGTTTCTTCCTCTTCTTGTAAGGACACCAGTCCTATTGGAGTAGGGCCCAATCTTAAGAAAAAGGTTAATTTTAATTATCTCCTTAAAGGCCCTGTCTCTAAATACAGTCACATTGGGGATTAAACCTTCAATATATGAATTTGGGGGAGACACAATTAAGTCCATAACCATGTCCAAAACTTTTGCTTTGTTCAGGTTGCTGACTCTTCACTATGGTGACTTATTTCCTCAAGACAGAATATAAATTAAAAATTAAAAATCTGAAACAAACTTTAAAATGGGTATGATTACACTGTTCAAAGAGATAAAAGAGAAAGGATCAAAAGGCAATAACTAAATAAAGTTTCTAGAATTGAAAGATATACATAATTACTAAGTTAAATAAATGCACATTTGTCATTTTTGGCTGAGAGCTCATTTTTAGTATTGGTCCCCATCCACCACTCCTCGTGTACTCTGGACAATGGAGGAATCACTGCAAGACAGAGCTGCACTTTGCATCCCAAGGCTCCATATGTTTCAGCCATTCTCTGTGCCTTTTTGTCTGGATAATTTCTTGTCCAAGTTTCCTACAAGATGTAGGTATCGTGTTTGGGGAACACGAGACCTAAAATTTGAATCTCAATAGAATATCTGACAAAAATTAATGAATAGATGTCTGAGTATATAATTTATATTATCTATATAATATTGTTAAATAGTATATATTTCTCCAATCATTTTCTCAAACATTCTCAAGCAACAAAGTCTCTTTAAAATGTATATATACATTTAAAGCACATGTATCCATTGCTTGAGGAAATCCTGCTGAATTCCATAATTCTAATGAAGATGTTCCTTCCACACCCTTCAGTTTTGCTGCTGCAGTGAAAACAAACAAACGAACAAAACCCTAGCAATTGTACATGGAGGAAATTTGCAGCATATTTATGATGATAATGTACTGTATGAAATGCATCTTTTGTGTGACTGGTTACTGACCTGCTCTATTTAACTGATTATACACACATATTAAAGCTTTAAATAGCAGGAGGTCTGTTTATATTTGACCCAATGTTGACTTTGTGGTCTTTTCTCAATGCAAGTGTCAGTAAGTCTCTCAACCTAAGCTGTGTGGGGAGGCAAACTAACACATCGAGGGTTGATAATGTGTGACAGATACCAGAATATATGCTTAAAACTCTTCACTCATTTTATATTTATAGCAACTCATTGAGGTATATATTTTATTTTACAAATATTACAAATCAGGAAATTGAGTCTCAGAGCAATATTTGTGATCAAGTAATCCAGCTACCAATACAAATTAATATATGAATCTAAGCTTTTACTCCAAAATGCATACTTTGTACAGAAGATCATTTTTGTTTCAGAATTGAATGCTCTGTTAGAATGTGCTTTTAATAATAATACGCATCTCCCAACGTACATCTTCTTAATTTAATCACCTTTTTTGCAAGTAAAATCTTTTATCCAAATCTTTTTATTTTTGTTTTTCAATGGCTGCTTGCAAGAGTTACTCATTTTGTATAACAAAAAACAAAATCATGGAGGAGAAACTCCTTTGTTTTCAAAGTGTAAAAGAAATATGCAGGTGAAATTTTGAGAGAAGCTGCATCTTTGAATTATTATCATAGTTCAAGTGATACAAGAAAAGACCAATTGTATTCTGAATACAAAAGAAATTATTGCAAACTCGACTATGTTTGATGTATTAAAATGTATCATCTGTCTTGAGCCCACTAGAAAAAGTAGAAATAGCATAATCATCTATTAAATATAAAATCTGATTCAAAATGTATCATTTTTTTCATAGCAAGAAGGTCTCCCTCAAAAAAGTCTGCCATAAGTCATGTTGGCGTGATGTTTCCACTAATCAACAGCATTTTTAGTGTTGCCTAAGCATGTCCTAGTTGATGGCACAATATCTTTAGATCCAAGAATGCACACGGGAGTAAATAGGCACATAGCTTCAGAACATCGAGCAGAAAGTTCAGGCTGTTGTGATGGCCACTTTCCCCAGATTGTTCAAAACAGTTCCAATTTCACAACTTATGCCCCACTGTCATATTATATGTGGAATACACCATGTTTCTCAGGATCAGGACTTCCTTAAAAATTGAATGATCCCAAGTATATCCCCTTAAAGAATATTCATTAAAGAACTGAGTAGGTATTATTTAGAATGTCTATCCAAACTTTTGAGTTTCTTGGTCAACATGAAAACCACTCCCCAAGAAGCACCCATATCTCATTGAACTGATCCAAATCCCCTATTTATAGACCTAAGGCAGGCAGCTAAGTGTGTGTCACATAAGTAGGTACAAACAAATGGCTATTTTAAGAATTTGATTTTCGGCCCGGGGGTGGCTCACGCCTGTAATCCCAGCACTTTGGGAGGCCGAGGTGGGTGGATCATGAGGTCAGGAGATTGAGACCATCCTGGCTAACACAGTGAAACCCCGTCTATACTAAAAAAAAATACAAAAAATTAGCTGGGCGTGGTGGCGGCTGCCTGTAGTCCCAGCTACTGCGGAGGCTGAGGCAGGAGAACTGCGTGAACCCGGGAGGCGGAGCTTGCAGTGAGCAGAGACCCTGCATCACTGCACTCCTGCCTGGGCGACAGAGCGAGACTCTGTTTCAAAAAAAAAAAAAAAAAAAAAAAAAAAAAAGAATATGATTTTCATTCTGAGGAATCATCTGCTTTTTCAGGAAATGTATAATATACTTTGTAAAATACTAAGAACATAGAGCGTGTAAAATTTTAATGTGCACACAGAAGTCTTTTACAACCTTCTCACTCACTAAGTGGTCCCACATTAAAATAAAACAAATCTTCACCCAAAGAGAAAACTCTTAAAATGTGTAGCCTTTTCAGATTCTAGTTCCCCAAAGAATTTATTTTTCTTAATTGTGTCAGGTATAATAAAATTATCAGTTCCCAGGAAAAAATAATTAAAGCACTTAGCACGATGTTTTACTTTAAGTATTTAAAAATCACTATTTCTTATGATCAGTAATTTGGGATTCTATTAGATTTTATGATATAAATATAGATTTATACTATAGGTACTAATGACTCTGGACTTTCCAGACACCTGTTATTGAAGTCACAAACCAAGATATCTTGCACGAACTTCTTTAAAATTATGCAGAGAATGCAAAATGATCACAAGGTAGGGCATAGACAAAGGAAGAACACGAATCCCACCAGATGATATTTTGTGTGTTCCAAATTCCTTCCAAGCCAGAGCCATGAAACAGCCTTGGTTGATGCATTGTTTCCATCAATTTATTTTAATATATTCATTTCTTTAAATATATATTGAGTGCTTCCTGTATATGAGGCACTACCCCTTGCACTGGGAATTAAAAAATAAAATCACACAGTAAAATGAAAAAAGAGCCCCAGTCCCTGCCCTCAAAGAGCTGAGAAGCTAGTCAGGGAAAATGTAAAATGAAATAAGTATAGTTCAATGTACTAAAGCAATGCTGCTGTGTCAGATGGATAGTGAGGACTGGGAAGGACCAGGTATTCTGCTAAGGGGGTTCTGCGAAGATTTCACGATGAGTCAAAATGAACCAGTGGGAAAAAGGAAAGCATTCAGTAGAGAAGGGGAAGTGCATATGGAGGCGGTTCCCAGGCCTTTGCTGGTGGAAGGGTATTTAGATCTGTGTTTCTCTATTTGTTTTCCTTCAAGAACCAAAATCAGAAACCACTCAAGTACTTGTATAGATTTCCGGATTCCACCTAGAGCTACTGAATCAGAATCCTTAAGGATGGGATCAAACCACCTGCTTAACCTGTACCTAGGTCAAACTTGTGAGCAGTATCAGATGCAGAGGAAGTCAGTCACATATCACTAAGAGCTAACAATAGTTTCTTACAAAGATACCAGCATCTCCTCCCTATAGGCTACCACTTATAATATCTTTTAAAATTGCTTTGGTTAAATTGTTTTCTACATACTAAAAAACAAACAAAAAAATCTTAGTCAAAGCATTGTTTAAAATGGCAAATATTTATTATGCTTTCTTGAATAAAATGAGCTTCCTAAAACCTATGTCACAAAGTGTTAGTGCTGGTTGGGAGGAGTTAGGTTTCCAACAAGCAAAAATATCTGTGAGGTCACTGAATAGCATGCATCACAGTTACATACATTGGTCCACACCAATATCTCTGTTATGATCTTAGTGGTAATAACAAATCCCTACTGATATTTGCATACCACATTTAAGATAAAATCTAAAATACCGTTTAAAGTAGAAACACCTGGCTATAATTTGCAATGGTACACAGTCAATTTCAGCTGTTATCTATTACTCAATAATGTAAATCTGATTATATCTCCCTGATTTAAATAACAAATTTCCCCCAACTCTTTTCAAGTTTGAAAGCCTTCTAATCTTCCTTCATTTCAGTGATAAGCATGGACAGAGAAAATATTGTTCTATTATAGAGAAAGTAAAAAACAAAATAACAAAAAATACTGTAAGTGGACCAGATGCTCTCTTTAAATGGCAGTGTAACTTTTCAATGAGGTTTTGCATTCTTAGCATTCTTATGATCGCCATATTGTTCTTTTGCTTCCAGAGGGAAATCTTTTTAAGAAATAGCTTTCTTAGGCCACACGTGGTGGCTCATGCCTGTTATCACAGCACTTTGGGAGGTCAAGGGGGGGAAGATCATCTGAGGTCAGGAGTTCGAGACCAGCCTGGTCCAACATGGTGAAAACCCATCTCTACTAAAAGTACAAAAATGACCCAGGCGTGGTGGTGGGTACCTGTAATTCCAGCTACTCAGGAGGCTGAGGCAGGAGGATTGCTTGAACCTGGGAGGCAGAGGCTACAGTGAGCCAAGATCGTGCCACTGCACCCCAGGCTGGGCAACAGAGTGAGATTCTGTCTCCAAAAAAAAAAAAAAAAAAAAGGCTTTCTTGTGGTTATTTTTTCTTCCCATCTAATTAATGTACACTCATAGGAAGTATATTACAATTTGAGATACTATTGTTCTATCTTCTTATTCTCATCTCCAACATTATCTGAGAAGTTAATAAGAGTAAAAAACTTGTAAATTTTGCTAATTAGTTAAAAGTTTAAAACCTGCTTAAAAACTATTTCATTTGAAATGTCTTGAGGTAGGTACTTTTTCTTGTCTGAAAGTTATAAAAATACTTATTAAAACAAAACTACGTTTAAATATGCATACAGTGTACTTTTAGCACTTTATCGATTCCATAAAAACAAATAAAGACCAGTATATCTGCCATATAAATAAAAGTATATTTAGGGCAAGACTGTTGGCTGCCAAATAAGTGCTCAATTTTTTACAGTATTACACACACCTTCTTTCTAAAAGGACGAAAATCCAAAACCAAATAAACAGCCCAAATAGCAACCCTTCTTATTCAAGCCCAAAGAGGTGACAATAACATTTTATTGCTTAACAAAAAATAAAGGTTGGACAAATAATGTTGTTTCATTCATTTCAGAAATGGTAATTAGGTGCCAAAAAATCTTTGTCATATAACGGTGATATAAATATAAATACAGCATATTCTTTATGCAGCTCAAAATCTAGGGTTGGGCTTACAGAACCAGAGGAAATAACTTAGTTCATGAACTTGGGACTTCCTGGTACAATAAATAACTTTGAATATTTATCTTTCTCAGGTATTGTATTTGCCTAATTTGACCCAATCCTTATTTTACATCAATATAATCGTTGCCTATGATGTCCTTAGTTTGTTTCCTTATAACACAGTGCCATGATTCCTGTACAGTGCTTTTCCAAGTTTGTGTTGACTCATAAAGATGAATTCTTGGTCCATTCAGCACTTCGTTCAGGTGAGAACCACTGTGATTTATAAAATGCTAATTCAAGTTTAGTGATCCATGGATCATTTTTTACTACTTTCCAACTTTCTCCAAATTAGCTTTTAACTATACACATTTCCAGACTTACACCAGATGTAGACCAAAAATAACCTCAACAGCTCATAAACACTTCCATTTACTCTTATCAGAGCATAATGTTATAGAATTTTGAAGTTCACTTTCTTGTTTGAGGAATGGGAGTAAATTTTTAAAAAATACACACAAATGTAAAAGGCTTAAATAAGAGCCAGATGTCAGGAAAACTGCAGCCATAGTAATCAGATTCTAAGGTATATTAGCAAAATTTTCTGGAGGCAAAATTTGAAGAAATAAGAAAAATTTTGGAAGACACACTTTAACCTCTGTAAATACAAGTTGGCCTCTTGACTGAAGAGTAACAACTGGTTACGCTAGCTTGTAAACACTGGCATACGAGTACCAGTTAGTTTCCAGAGTGCTCAATGAGAATTGAAAAGTTCACAGCAGGTGCAAAAATATTAACAAATAAAACTTTATCTGCTAATTTTTTTTGTTGTTGTTGATTTACCTGTTGAGCAACATGATTTGTCATTTAAACTTTTCTGTTAGCATTTTAATCATCCACCTTAGTTCATCCAAACTTTAACCTTATTGGCAAACTAGTTCAACCTTCTAGAAAATAGAGGAGAGAACTTCACAGCATCCCTGCCAAGTTACTATGTATTGACTAAGTAAACAATTTCAGGGAAGAGAAGTCACAGTTTTGTGAAACAATTCATGTTAATGTGAGACTGATAACTACCATGGATTTTTTTTTTTTTCAGTGCTTAGAAATCATTACCATTTATTCATTCAACAAATATTTATTGTGTGTCTACAATGTGCTAGGAAATAGAAAACAAATAGGGAAGCATATGAATAATTCCAGAGTTGTAGAAAGTGCTACAAGTAACATGAGAAAGTAAGGTGAGAGAAAAAGCCACACATTGGAGTGAACTAAGATAAGGTGATGGTGGGTTCAAGTGAGACCTGAAGAATGAGAAGGAGTAGCCCTATAAGAATCTAGAATCATGGGGTAGTGCACCACAATCCACACAAAACAGCTAGAAAATGCAAAGCTTCTGAAGTGAGAGAGGACATGGCAAAAGGACATTCGTAAGATGAGATTGGAGAGAAAAGAGAGCATGTTACGCTGGGTCAAGCAGGCGGCCAAAGAAGGGAGTTTAAGATTTCTTCTAAGATGAGTGGAAAGCCACTTATGAGTTTTAAGCTGGGGAAATGACATGATTTTACTTATGTTGGAAAAAACATCAGTCTGGTTGTTATGAAAAATCTGGATGATGGTGGTATAAATGTGAAAGACTCTTTAGGAATCCGTAGGAATAGTCTCAGTGAGATATGATTGTTTCTGAGAATATGATCATTACCAAAGGGAAAGCGTGGGTTCAAGGCATATTCTGTAGGAACAGTAATGAGTTGTCAATAAATTTTAGATTTTGTGATTGAGATAAAGAGAATAATTAAGGATACATTTAAGATTTCTGATTTGAACAAGTAATAATTATATTCTTAAAGAGATGAAGAAGAATAAGGTAGAAAGAGTTTTTGGAAATAGATTCAATGCCATCTCCATCAAGCTACCAATGAGTTTCTTCACAGAATTGGAAAAAACTGCTTTAAAGTTCATATGGAACCAAAAAAGACCCCGCATTGCCAAGACAATCCTAAGTCAAAAGAACAAAGCTGGAGGCATCACGCTACCTGACTTCAAACTATACTACAAGACTACAGTAACCAAAACAGCATGGTACTGGTACCAAAACAGAGATATAGACCAATGGAACAGAACAGAGTCCTCAGAAATAATACCACACATCTACAGCCATCTAATCTTTGACAAACCTCAGAAAAACAAGAAATGGGGAGAGGATTCCCTATTTAATAAATGGTGCTGGGAAAATTGGCTAGCCATAAGTAGAAAGCTGAAACTGGATCCTTTCCTTACTCCTTATACGAAAATTAATTCAAGATGGATTGGAGGCTTAAATGTTAGACCTAATACCATAAAAACCCTAGAAGAAAACCTAGGTAATACCATTTAGGACATAGGCATGGGCAAGGACTTCATGTCTAAAACACCAAAAGCAACGGCAACAAAAGCCAAAATTGACAAATGGGATCTCATTAAACTAAAGAGCTTCTGCACAGCAAAAGAAACAACCATCAGAGTGAACAGGCAACCTACAGAATGGGGGAAAATTTTTGCAATCTACTCATCTGACAAAGGGCTAATATCCAGAACCTACAAGGAACTCAAACAATTTACAAGAAAAAAACAAACAACCCCATCAAAAAGTGGGCAAAAGATATGAACAGACAGTTCTCAAAAGAAGACATTCATACAGCCAACAGACACATGAAAAAATGCTCATCATTACTGGCCATCAGAGAAATGCAAATCAAAACCACAATGAGATACCATCTCACACCAGTTAGAATGGCAATCATTCAAAAGTCAGGAAACAACAGGTGCTGGAGAGGATGTGGAGAAATAGGAACACTTTTACACTGTTGGTGGGATTGTAAACTGGTTCAACCATTATGGAAAACAGTATGGCGATTCCTCAAGGATCTAGAACTAGAAGTACCATATGACCCAGCCATCCCGTTACTGGGTATATACCCAAAGGATTATAAATCATGCTGCTATAAAGACACATGCACACGTATGTTTATTGCGGCACTATTCACAATAGCAAAGACTTGGAATCAATCCAAATGTCCATCAGTGACAGACTGGATTAAGAAAATGTGGCACATATACACCATGGAATACTATGCAGCCATAAAAAAGGATGAGTTTGTGTCCTTTGTAGGGACATGGATGCAGCTGGAAACCATCATTCTCAGCAAACTATTGCAAGAACAGAAAACCAAACACCGCATGTTCTCACTCATAGGTGGGAACTGAACAATGAGATCACTTGGACTCGGGAACGGGAACATCACACACTGGGGCCTATCACGGGGAGGGGGGAGGGGGGAGGGATTGCATTGGGAGTTATACCTGATGTAAATGACGAGTTAATGGGTGCTGACGAGTTGATGGGTGCAGCACGCCAACATGGCACAGGTATACATATGTAACAAACCTGCACGTTATCCACATGTACCCTAGAACTTAAAGTACAATTTAAAAAAAATTTAAAATAAATAGAAAGACCACCCCAGCTGCAGAGTAAAGAAAGGGTTTCGAGTTTCCCAAATGGAGATATTTCACAGTATCTTATATCTTTATGTTGTGCACAGGTTTATTTTACTAGCTAAGTTTTTAGAAAATTTATGTGTATATGTTTTACAGGTATTTATATACATAGTACAATGTTAGACTTTATATAATGAAGTCAATGTAAACAAACATATGTGCAAGGTTGAATACTATAGACAGGAGAGAGCTATGGACAAAATCAAAAAGGTAAAGTTTAGGGAATGCTGGATTAGACTGGAGGGTAGGTGACCAGCTAGGAGAGAGAATCAGGAGATAAAATGAAAGAACCTACCATGATAGGAATGAGAGGAGGGGATAGATAAGAACAATGCTGAGGAGGCAGGTTTCAAAGGACTTGGTCATTAACTGGATGTAGAAGCCTGAGAGACAGATTAAAATTCAATGATGCTTTAGCAATAGGAAGGTAAAGGATTCATGGAAGGTCAGATGCAGAACTTCACCCCTTCAACTCTGTGTCCCAACCCCATGGGTTCATTGGACAGAGGATGAGATGCTGATTTGTCATCCAAGATCTCCAAAGCCAGACATGCATGCCCTATGTGTGCTTCAAATGAAGAAGTGTGGACCTCAGTGTGGACCTTCAGAAACATTGAGGACCGTCTGGCCCAGAGAAGAGCCAACACAGCAGTAGCACAATGGCAACCAGCTGATGAACCATTCTTGTGGTAAACAACACCAGCCACTTGGATCCCAGCCTGGTGAGTCAGCACCCCGGCTACTGCTTGTCACCCACCAAGAAATGCACATGTCTGGAAATTCGATGACATCTGGAGTTTCAGTCTTATTCAGGCTGGTTTTGGCATTTCCTTTCCAGGCGTGGAGCTGTTTCTGGATATTTTTCAAAATTATCTAAAGGGAATGCCATAGAAAAACCCCTAAACTGAATCTTGCTAGAGCCACAGCTTGCGATTCCATGACTTTGGTACATTTATCTCATGATTTGCTGAGTATTCACACCAACGAAGACTGGAGCAGAGACTGTAAAGGGATGGAGCCAAGCTGTACCTAGGCATAAAAGTTTCCCCACCTGCTGCCTCATGTCCATCTCTGCTGTGTACCAGCTGTAAACTACAAATACAATTCTAAGCCCCTCAACCATCTGAATGGACCCCTCCTCTTGGCCAAGGGCATTCTAAAGTTAGCCTGAAAAACGAATGCAGGCCATGATGGGAAGTGGGAGTTGGACATGCTCCTCCCTTTGGAATTCAGGCCCAGCTGACTAGTATTAACATCAACACAAACCTTAAGACTGATAGAAAAGAGTCTTTAAGTCTGATAAGAAACATGTACATCTATTCTCTCTGAAGCCTACTACCTGGAGGCTTCAACTAAGTGATAAAAGCCTGGTCTTCACAACCCCTTATTTAACTCAGACATTCCTTTCTATTGATTCTAGGTCTTTAGACAATAACTCAACTCTTTCCATCAACTGCCAATCAGAAAATCTTTGATCTACCTATGACCTGGAACTACCTGCCCCCTACCACCACCATCCCACCCCACCCCCTCACCCCCTCATTTTCACTTCTAGTTGTTCCACCATTCTGGACCAAACCAATGTACAGCTTACATACATTAATTGATGTCTTATGTCTTCCTAAAATGTATAAAACCAAGTTGTAGCCTGACCACCTTGGGCACATGTTCTCAGGATCTCCTGAGGGCTGTGTCATGGGCCATGGGTCACTCATACTTGGCTCAGAATAAATCTCTTCAAATATTTCAGATAAATAAATAAATAAATAAGTTCTGTCCATGTTTAATTTGAAACGACTTTGAGGCACCCAAATACACAAATATGGTCAACGAGCTTGAAGTAGATGATTTTAGCCTAGTGCGGAAGCCTCAGATGGATAAATTTTGCAGTTGTTATCACACAGATGCTGGGCAAAGCCACGGTGAGGAATGGACCACCTTAGGGCTAAAAGTAGAGACAAGAGGGTCCTATATTGTACTGTGGAGCTATCTCTGATTCACGCAAATAAGACGAGGAGAAATTAGTCAAGGAGAGAAATGAAAAGAGCCAATTGAAAGTGAGGAGGAAGGTATGGTGTCAAATAGGCCAAGAGAGATATATCGTCCATAAAGGAGAAACTGCAGAGACTGGGTAAGGCAAGGACAAAAACGTGTCCTCAGACAACGGCACTCTTAGTGGAGCAATGGGAACTGAAACTGCACTGGAGGCAAGACTAGCAGGTGAGGAGCTGGAAACTCCGTGTAGAGGACACTGTTTTGAAAGCTGTGGCTCTAAAGGGGAGCAGAGAGATGAGCATGCAGGCCGGGCATGGTGGCTCACGCCTGTAATCCCAACACTTTGGGAGGCCGAGGCGGGCAGATCACCTGAAGTCAGGAGTTGGAGACCAGCCTGGCCAACAGGATGAAACCCCATCTCTACTGAAAATACAAAAATTAGCCAGGCGTGGTGGTGGGCGCCTGTAATCCCAGCTACCCGGGAGGCTGAGGCAGGAGAATTGCTTGAACCCAGGAGGCGGAGGTTGCAGTGATGTGAGCTGAGTTTGCACCACTGCACTCCAACCTGGACGGCAGAGCAAGAATCCCTCTCAAAAAAAAAAAAAAAAACAAAAACAAAAACAAAAAGGATGCAGTCAGAGAGACTTGAGGGAAAAAGGGACATTGTTTTGTTCATTTCTATTAATGAGAGGCACTAAAGGATGTTTGTTTATAGAAATAAGAAAATAATAGAGCAGAGAGTGCTGAAACAGGAGAAAATAATAACTGAAAGAATAAATTCTTTCACAAGGCAAGAGGGATTGAGATCTATGGTATAAGGGGAGAGACCGGCCTACCAGAGGGATCTTTAGGTAGGCAATGTTTTCTTTCGCAGGAATTGAAGTCCTTTTTTTCTAAATTAGGCCTGAAAAGCGAGTCATCTAATATTTGCAGGTTACCAATTCATCTTGAGGAAAATGTCCTTCGGTGTGTAAAAGCGAAGTGCATTTGCTTTTTGCTTCCCAATATCCCTAACAGAGAAGTTTATTCTAGCTCACCAAGACCTACATTCAGGAGTTCCCTATATGCAAGACAAGTAAGAAGCATGTTTAGAAAAATAATAAACAATCCCGAGGGACTGAGCAGAGAAAAATCACCGGGTTTTTGAAATGAGACAAATGAAAGTAAGTTAGGTTTTTATTTAACAACTGTATAGTAATTCCTACTTGGTAACATTCAATAGTATAAATAAAATCCTAGAAGACAATGTGACATCACTGCCTATTACAATAATATAAGTTGCAATTGAGAAAAAACCTAACCCAAGTAGTTCTAACAATGAAATATGCTAGGATCTGGATATTCTGGGGGCATTTAGGCATTCCTTGGCTCAGGCGCCAAAGTCATCAAGCCCTGTTCCTTCTCTCCCTTCATAAGCCCAGTTGCTTTTTGAATGTTGCTTCAGTTCTCATGCAGTCTTTCCTCTCCTGCATAAGCTGGCTGCATACAATTTTTTTAATGCTTATCGAAAACACTATAAGTAACGGAAAAAGACAAGTAGTAAACTGGAAGAAGGCATCTGAAACATACAACTGGTAATATCTAACATGCATGCTTATAAAACTCCAATAAATCAATAAGAGAAAAATCAACAACCTAATACAAAAAAAATGGCAAAATGCATTACTGTCACTAGGAAAAGAAACATAAATGGTCCCAAAACATGTTAAATCAACATCATTTAAAAATAAGAAAATTCCTTTGGGAGGCCGAGGCAGGTGAATCACTTGAGGTCAGGAGTTTAAGACCAGCCTGGCCAACATGGTGAAACCCCATCTCTACCAAAATTATAAAAAATTAGCTGGATGTGCTGGCATATGCCTGTAATCCCAACTACTCAGGGGGCTGAGGCAGGAGAATCACTTGAACCTGGGAGGTAGAAGTTGCAGTGAGCTGAGATCATGCCACTGCACTCCAGCCTGGGCAACAGAGTGAGACACCATCTCAAAAAAAAAAAAAAAAAAAAAAAAAAAAAAAAAAAAAAAAAAAGAAGAAGAAGAAAAAAGAAAAGAAAATCCAAAATAAAATTATAATGACTCTATTCCATATGCATTGGAGTAACCAAATTTTAAAAAGTGGTGGCAAGGACATGAGGCAATGGGACAATGGAATTTCATATTTGCTAGTGGGAACATAAATTGTCACAGTCACGTTGGAAAGCATTCAGTATTTAGGAAGGCTGAAAATGCACCTATCTATACCCCACCCTTTTATGCTCAGTGTACATATTCTACAGGAATTTGCCACTAGGGGTCATGTACAAAAATGTTAATAACAGCAATAATGATGAAAAAGTTCATCCACAGTTGGCAAGATGAGTCAATAAATAAATGGTGGTATAAAATCCATTCATACAACACAGCACTAAAGCAGTGAAAATAACTGAACCTACCAAACTAGTCACAACTTGGATCTCAAGAATAAAATGTTAACTAAAAATAGTTGGTCAAAAGAATACATAATATATGATTCTGTTTATGTAAAGTTCAAAATGGGTAAAATTCCACCAAGTATTATTAGGGGATATGTACATATTAAATTTCTACAGAAAGATAAAGAACAATACAACATTTAAGGGAGTAGTTATCCCGTGATGGTGTGGATAGAGGATGAGATAAGTTAGGAGGGCTTCTAGGTCACTGGAAATCAGTTGCTTATTAAGCCCAATGTAGGATACATGCTATATAAACATCGTTTCACTTTACTAAGTATATTGTATACTTTTTAGCATTTTTAATATATTTCATAATAAAAATTTTAATCAAGTAATTAAACACCTAAGTTGTTAGTTATATTTATATAGCCAGTAATGAGCTGGTGAATCTGGTATGCTGATACATAACGGTTAGGATTGTAAATTGGCACATACCCTTTTTCAAAGTACTTAGCAGTACATATCCAGAGCTATAAAAAATTCTTTCCTTTTGACCCCATAATATTACTACTTGCATTTTATTATAAAGAAAAAATAAAGAAGATTAAGTTATTGCCTCTCTTTCCAAATTCATTTTCCACTACTCTAACTTAAACACTTTAAGCTATTTAACACCAAACAACCTGCTCCTTCTGATTTTATCTCCGTGCCTTTTCATAAGCTTTGAGGCTCTGCAAAAGCCTTACTTCATTTCTTCAGAATAGGCTCCTTCCCTACTTTGCCTTCCCACTAAATCCTTCTGCATCCTTCAGACTCAATGCAGGCATTATTTCTTTGTCTCAACTGTCCTTGATCCACATATAATGGTTGTGTCCCTTTGTTCCATTTCCACATTTGTATATTCATCAATTATGGCACTATTATATAGTCATACAATTTATTATGAGATTGTCAGCTTCATGCAACCAGGTTAAGGCTTATTCACATCCAGATCTCTCACCCACAGCAAGTACTGCAAAACATTGTTTAATGAATATTTCTTAATCGAAAGCCCAACAGACTCCATGTTAACAACAACGTTCCTTATGTTAACAAAAATTCCAAAATAGTAATGTCCACTAGTGGAGGAATAATCTGTTAATTACAGTGTATCTAATGAAGTATTATACCCTTATTAAAATGCTATTTTGAAGTCAAATATACTGAAATATTGAAGCACCTTAGGATAATGGTAATTAATCTCATTCATAAGAAAGAAGAAAATTTCCAAATATCTACATTAGAACTATGCAAAAGTATACAAAATGAACAGGAACTGGCAGGCAAAATGTAATAGCCCACATATCCTGAGGATATGAAAATGGTTGAATGTGAAACCTTTGTTGAAATTTTTCTTTGGAATGACTTATTTTGTTTTTTTAAACTGTATTTCAAAATGCAATATTTCAGATAAAATTGACTAAGATTGATTCCCATAGTGTGACAGCCTTATTCAGGGCAATATCTGTTCCCCTTCTTAAAGCACTGCTTACTATTACACAGGAAGCAAAACAAGTAGCTTCAGATGGACACTGAAAAGCAATCTCTACTCCCAAACAAGTGATTATGAACTTTTTAAAAATAGACTTTCAGTAATGGCTTTTCAAGAATAATCCTTGGTCCCAACTAGTAAAGAAAAAACAAAACCTCTCAAAATACAAAACTATAAGCTGTTTTAAGGATCTCATAAAATTCAGAAATGTCCTATGAATCACCCAAATTAAGTAGCTATGATTGCACTAATTACCAACCTCATTTTTTTTTTTTTAGTCATAGGCCACATATAGAACTGCTTTCCATCTGGGATTGTAAAATTACAAAGTGGACACTATTTATCAACCTTGCCTACATTACACATCTGAATCGGCTCTGGAATATCATAAATACAAATTGCTGGACCCTAGCCCAAGGGAGTTTGGAAGGGTATTCAAGGCTTTCCTAATTTTAAGAACTTAACAGAAGATTTATATGCATAGCCCAACAGGAAAAACACTTGCTTAGAGCATAAAAGTCAACTTTAAGGTCAACATAAAGCTTAGTGAAATAGGAAACACACTTTTTTACATAATGTCATTATATATACACTATCTTTGGCATAACTATGGGCAAACAAAGGCTCTGAAAATCAGGTTATCTCCTCTGTTTGACTACATGTTTGTGGCACTTGAGTTTAACATGTCTGAAATCAATTGCTCTCTCATCTTTCACCTCCACTACTGAGTTGGTGCCTTTCACCCAGTGTACTTCACTTCTGGCACACTGTAATACTCATTTGGACTCCTAAAGTCTACTCTCCCATTAAATCTATCCTGAATTCCATTACCAAATTTATCTACTTAGGGCAAAACTATGTTGATCAGCCTTCAGTAGGTCCTCATTGATCACTGGACAAATCCCCAGATCCTCCAACTATCACTTATGGACCTTGAATACGTGATACTAGATAATCTCTACCACTGTTTTTTAATTTCCTTCATACATCCAATATTTTAGCCAAGCCCCTTGGTGCTCTGTGTGCTTATCCCAATTTTTCCCCACATATGTGCTTTTTAAAAAACTTCTAAACAGAGTGCATCATCCAACTTACACATATTCAAATCCCACCTACCCTCCAATTTCAACTCCAATTTTATTTATTCTCCAGGGCTTTCCCTAACCTCTCTCCCATCTAAAAGTCTCCTCTTCATCAATCCAATTATTATAATCATTTGTATTTTTGCTCCCCATAACTTTTTATTGTGTTATTATCTTATTAGTTATAGAATTTATAAACCCGTTAAAGATAGAATTTCTGTTTCACTGGTTGTCCTATTTCCTTCAGCATCTTGCCATTATTTATTCCCCAGAAACTTTTATTGAGTTAATATATGAGTTAACATACCTTTGACAGGAGATTCAAAATATAAAACCATAAAAAATTACCTATACTACTTATCTCCTCAACCAACGACAACAAAATATGTCCTGTGTCTTCTGCCTGCTCCTGCAAATTTCTGAAGTATTCATTAAGCTTGCATAAAGTTCTCTAAAAGTTACCTCTGATTGTAACAAAACAAGAAGAAATAGTTTACCTTAGAATGCATATGATCAGAATATCAGGGAATATGTGTTAGGGATTGAGATAAACAAGTAAACATGTATTTTATAATATTTGTAATTTTCATTCATTATATTTAATTCATTTATTATATTTAATTTATTCATTCAGTCATTTTATTCACTCATTTCATTCATTATATTTAATTCATTCATTCATTTTATTCATTCATTTAATTTATTACTTAATACAGGATGCTAAAGTATACACTTTTTACATTTTTACATTTCCACAGGAGCATAGACATGGTGATTTTGATTTACCTGGGATTTCAGTAGTGCTTAGTTGTACCCTACTTGGTCATGAGTAAGTGCTGCTGGAGTATGTTCTCCAATGTCCTATTTTGTCTCACTGTGAGCTGACCTAGTCAGCCATGGGCTGTCATGTTGTCTTCTTCCCAGATTCCATTTCTTCCATTTTGGTCTTTGCACTCATTTACCAAATAGTATCTATTCCACCAGAGTCAATCCAATTCCATGTGTGCTGGTCAGTTCATGAATCACTGATTTTGATTTGAGAAGGTAGATGGATGTATACACTCTTCTGTGCACTCCAGAAGAGAGACCACTTGTTATCCCCTATAATTCTGACACTGAGTGACTTTTCATCATTAAATGAGATTCAACAGGGGAAACCACATCCCATTCTTCTTTTGAAACCAAGACCCTAAAAAATGTGTTTCTCATTCTCATTCTTTTTTTTTTTTCCAATTCTCTAAAGGTCTCAAAAAACCTGAAAAGCCCTGCACCAAGTTTTCTTCACTAGGAAAGGACCAATTTTAAACCACTTAATTACCAATCAATATTAAGTAAGCCAGGCAAAAGCAACATCTGACCCAGTTTGTTTAGAAACTCATTCATTCAGCCTTGTGCCTTCTCTTCCATGCAGGAGACCTGTCAGATTGAAATCAAGAAAAAGGCTTATCGAATTTTAATGTTGAACTAATGTTGCTTCTACAGTCACCTGCATCACAGGGGTGATAGGGAGTCTGGGAAAGAAGTGAAAAACGGTCTTTCTCTCTCACACTTAATTTTTCTTTTGCGGAGTTCAAACGTTCAGTCTGTCCTTTCTATGAACCTACTATTTACGGCAACCTTTTTTAACCTATATATAATGCATGAAGAAATCTAAGCAGAATAATATTATATGTAGTCACTCATATGACTGATTGCATTGAACCTTGAAAGCTTTTCAATGTCCGGATCACGGTATTGCCAGGCCCCCAGCTAACTTCACCTGCTAAGGCAACTCTTATCAACCCTCAGAACAATTATGCATACATTTATAGCATGAGACTTCAAGTGTAGAATCTGTCTTGATGTAGGGAACTTGTATGTCTTCCTCACTTCTCTGCATTATTTTTCATAATATAATGCCTTCAACAGGGTTTCATTAATGCTTTTCACAGAATGACAGACTCTATAAATTTGTACAGTGATTTAAAGAACATCTATGACATCTGAACGGGAGGAAATACCCTAAATGAATACTGATTTTCTCATCTCCTTTTCCTAATTATTATAATAGCTAGTTCTTCTTTTTACCCCATATCTCACAGTCTACTTAAGGCAAAGAAAAGTAAGACAAGGAGTAAGTAAAGATGGTAGATGCTGGTTCTAAATTAGTAACTGTTCCAGTTCCGCCTCAGTGCTCAAGGTACCTGAACCTTCATTTCTCACAACATACTCATAAAAATGACTGGGATCAGTGAAAGTGACTCACAGTAGCCTGTTTTACATTTTGGCTATTTAATTTCATTATATTTCCAATGTGTCCCACACGAGATTTGGAATAGTCAAACTATCCTATCCCTTTCTTATCCATTGCTTCTGGGAGTTGCTACTTGCTTTTTAAGAAAGATCCATTGCCCAAGTTTGGGTTCTTCTAAAGTAAAACCTGAAACAGGGACTTGGGCACAGTAGTTTATTTGAAAGTGGGAATGATAGAGCAAGGAGAACAAGAGAGAAAAGGAGAAAACTATAATAAAGTGTACAGGTTACCACTGCGGACAACTGGGGCTTAATCACACAGAAACACCTCTGAATAGCCATGCAGAATATATGTTAAGAATTGTTTCCTGAAATATTAGGAGTCTCAACTCTTTATCAACCAACTTCTATCCCACATTGTTTAAGGTTGTCGTCCCCCAAGACCACTGATTTCCTCCCACATTCAGTTTGCCTGGAATATATGATTTTTGACTAACAAAGTTCCTAAGGCTTCGGAAAATAAATTCATGAGGCAAGAAAACAAAAATATTATATGGGCTAAAAGGGAGGTGCTAGCATGAACCTGATATTAGGGGTATATGAAGAGAAGTGGTGAGGATCATGAACTAGGTGTTGTATCCATTACCCGCTTAGGGTTTTTCAACCTCAACACTATTGACATTTGGGCTATGTAATTTCTTATTGTTGGAAGCTTCTCTGTGCATTGTGGGAAGTTAAGCAGCATACCTGGCTTATTCCCACTAGATTCTGGTGACATGCCCCTACTTGTAACAAATGTGTCTCCAGACTTGGCCAACTGAGGCCGAAATTGCCCCTGATTGATGCCACCAACCTGAGGGAATTTTCTAAAAGTGATTTGAGATATCCTTCTGATTGTCTACAATGCCAGAGAAAACAAGGATAACTCAAATAACAGATAATCCTCTAGATACCTGTCTCCAACGCAAAAAAATGATGGGATCAATTCATTTATTTATTTCATCTTTCATGCATTCAAAGACATTTGATTACCATCTGCTATCTCCAGGCACTGTAATTGAAGACCCTAAGGATGTAAATGTGAGTAAGAAGCAAATTTTTCCTTGCCTTTAGGAAGCCTGATTCCCAAGATCAATTAGAATCCTACAATCCTTTATGCCAATTTTATAACAAATGAAATGACACCTTTTAAAAAGGTAATGTAGCAAATTAGTCCTCCTGGGCAGATCTCAAGATAGTGAGTTTTGTTCTAGAAATATTGATGACAACATAACCAGCCCAGGCTGGCATCTCAATGATGTTTGATAGAAGAAGAGATAAGAAAAAACTGTTAAGAGGGTTCTTTAGAGAAGGCATTTTACAATGGATTCTGCAGAAAAATAAATTCCAATAGTAAAAAAAAATAAATCCAGGAAATGATGTATATGATATTACTTTTGAAGAAACTCATATATACCATTATATTTATACACAAAAAGAGGACATATACATATATGCATATACATTAGGAGGACACTAAACTCTTAGTATTAGCATAATAAGGATTTTGCTAAGTCTGTTTTTAAAGCAGCCTTGCAGACTCTGCAGACATTGAGAGGTTAATAAGGAAATATTAGGAGCAGCTCTATACAAATAAATTCAACTAAGATTAAATGAACCAATTATTCAAAAAACACCAACTACCACAACTTGCTCAATATGAAATAGATAAGTTGAATATTCTTATAAATATTAAGGAACTAGAATTTTCAATTCAAATAAAATTCCAAAAAAGAAACCTCCATACCTAGATGGTTTCACAGGAGGATTCTATCAAATATTTAAGGAATTACAACCAATTTGATGCAATCTCTTCCACAAAAACAAGAGAGAAAGGAGCACTTACCAATGCATTTTATGAAGCTACTATTACCCTCATTCTAAAACCAGAAACATATTGTGCAATGAAAGAAAACTACAAGACTTGGATATATCATGAATATAGATGCAAAAATCCTTAACAAAATATTAACAAGTAGAATATTCAGGAATACATGAAAAATAAAAATGACCCATGACCATTTGGGATTTATTATAGATATTCAAGACTCTTAAATACTCAAAAATCAATCAATGTATTTCACTATAAAAACAGAGAAAAAAGATCACATTTTTATCAACAAACACAGATAAAAACATTTCACAAAATTCAACATTTATTAATGGAAAACTTCTCCTAAAAATAGGAGTATACAGTCACTTCTCAATTTGATGAGACATCTATAAAAAACCCTGAGCTACTGTTATACTTAAGGAACAGTTTCCCCCTAAGATTAGGAACAAGGCAAATGAATGTCTGTCATCACCTCTACAATTCAGCATAATATTAGAAGTTTTAGCCAGTGCAATAAGGCAAGAAAAGAAAAGACACAAATCAGAAAGGAAAAAATAAAATAAAATAAAACTCTCCCTATTTGAAGATGATATACTTTTCTATGTAGAACATCCCAAGAAATCTACCATAAAAACTTCTACAACTAATAAGGGAGTTTAGCAAGGTCACAGGATGTAAGATAACCACACAAAAATCAATTGAATTTCTACATAACGGCAATGAGCACAGGGACATTTATACTAAAAAAGCAACATTGCTTATACTCACTCAAAAATGATATACTTGAATGTAAACACAACAAAAATGCAAATAGAGAGACATTACATTGTACACAGATTGGAAGGCTCAATATAGAAAGATGCCAATCTTCCTCAAATTGATATTCAGGCTTAACACAATCCCTTTAAGAATTTCAGTAAGACTCTTTGTAGATATAGATAAGATCAATCTAAGGGCAAAACAAATAGTAGAGCTAAAATAATCCTGGAAAGAAAATGAGAGGAATGAAAGGAAATGAAATGAAAGGAAAATGGGAAGAATGAGCCTTCTTGATTAATTAATCTCATACCAAAACTGTGTTTATGTCTAAAATAACATATTTAAATATATTGTAGAGGCAGAAATCAGTTTTTTCAATAAGTTCATATTTGGTTTTTTTCTAGAAAACTTAAAAGAATTTCTTAAAACTTTCTCTTTTCATAGACTTGTAAACTCCTATGTGAAAATTACATTAAAACTATCTAAGATATTACCCTGCTCATTTTATGTGTAAAAAACTAAGGTTCAAAGAAGGAACCAACTATACCAATACTAAAGACTATGTAAAATAAATTAACCCCACTTTATCAATTTTGTAATTCATTTTTTCAAATGTGTAACAAATCCTATGTCTTCCCTTAAAATAGCACTTATTTTCTAAGAATGGCTAAGCTTAATTTAATTCTTCAAATGAATGATAAAATCTTTCTAAATAATAAACACCTGTGGACTGAAAGTCAGATAATTCTAGTTTGAGTTGATACTAGCTTGATGCTTATCCCGTTTTAAAAAGATTTTCAATAATGTCCTAAATGTCTTTATCTCTACGCTGTATAAAAACACTATACAGTCATTCCTCAGCATCCAGAGAAGATTGATTCCAAGAACCCCTGCAGATACCAAAATTTCTGTGTGCTCAAGTCCCTTATATAAACTGGCATAGTATATATAGGTTGAGTATTCCTAATCTGAAAATCTGAAATCCAGAATCCTCCAAAATTTGAAATTTGAGTACCAACAGGATGTCACAAGTGGAAAGTTCCACACACGAGTACTTAAAACAATACACAAATTACTAAAAATATTGTATAAAATTACTTTCAAACAATGTATATAAGATGTATAGAAAACATAAATGAATTTTATATTTACACTTAGGTCCCATACCCAAGATATCTCATTACGTATATGAAAGTATTCTAAAATCCAGGCCGTGTGCGGTAGCTCACGCCTGTAATCTCAGCACTTTGGGAGGCCGAGGTGGGTGGATCACATGGTCAGAAGATCGAGACCATCCTGGATAACACGGTGAAACCCCATCTCTACTAAAAATACCAAAAATTAGCCGGGCATGGTGGCGGGCGCCTGTAGTCCCAGCTACTTGGGAGGCTGAGGCAGGAGAATGGCGTGAACCCCGGAGGTGCAGCTTGCAGTGAGCTGAGATTGCGCCATTGCACTCCAGCCTGGGCTACAGAGCGCGACTCTATCTCAAAAAAAAAAAAAAAAAAAAAAAAGGAAAGAAAGTATTCAAAACTCCAAAAATATCCAAAATTAAAAACACTTCTCGTCCCAAGCATTTTTCATAAGGCATAGTCTATCTGTGTTTGCATGTAACCTACACATATCATCCCATATACTTTAAATCATCTTTACTTATAATACTAAATACAATGTAAGTGATACATAAATAGTTATTGTACTATATTCTTATTTATAGTATTTTATTGTTGTTTTATTTTTTATTGTTTTTGTTTTTTTAAAAGAAATTTTTGATCCGTGATCGGTCGAATTTGCACATGTGGAACTCGTGAATACAAAGGGCCAACTTTATTCACTCATTCACTGATGGGCATTTGGGTTGATATTTTTGCAATTGCCAATTGTGCTGCTGTAAACATGCATATGCAAATACCTTTTTCGTATAATGACTTCCTTTCCTCAACTACAAATTGGGTTCAGTGTATACTGCTGAGGTAATGGGTGCACCAAAATCTCAAAAATCACCACTGAAGAACTTACTCATGTAACCTGTTCCCCCAAAACTTAGGGAAATAAAAAGTTAAAATAAAAGAAAAAGTTACCAGTGGCAAACAACAACAACATAAAACAAAGGACCAACTTTATTTTGTAGATGAGTATTTCATATCTTCCTGAAGTTTTTCTCAAGATTTGGTTTGTATTGTTTGATTAAGCACTGAAAACAAACAATATTTATAAATATGTGTGAAATATATAGAGTAACTAAAATGAACACCTGTTTTGCTTCCACTTTTATTGAAACATTGCCTGAAAGTTACCATTATTTTGGAAGCCCCAAGTAATACTTTCTCAGTGTTATTTCCTTCTCCCTCCTCAGCAGTAATCAGTATTCTGAATTTTGTTGTATTTTTAAAATTTTGTATTTTTAATTTTATGGGCATATAGTAGGTATATATATTTATGGGATATGTTCTGAATTTTGTGTTTATCATCCTTTGTTTCTCTTTAATAATCTTTGCAAACATATTTGAAGTATTAAATACATATTGTGTTTCTCGTGTGCTATGGTCTGAATATGTCTTCCCACATTTTTATGTTGAAACTTAATCACTAATGTGATAGTATTAAGAAGTGGAACCTTTAGGAGGTGATTAGGTCATGAGGGCAGAGTTCTCATGAATGGAATTAGTGCTCTTACAAATGATGTACTAGGCTATTCACAATCACAATAGCCTAGATATGGAATCAGCTTAGGTGTCCAACAACAGATGAATGAAAAAAAGAAAATGTGGTATCTCTACATAAACAACAGAATAATATTGAGCCATAAAAAAGAATAAAATCTTGTCATTCA
Organism: Chlorocebus sabaeus; assembly: GCF_047675955.1. NCBI lineage: Eukaryota > Metazoa > Chordata > Mammalia > Primates > Cercopithecidae > Chlorocebus > Chlorocebus sabaeus. Next base: position 21,994,165 of record NC_132917.1, read on the forward strand.
TGGCAACATGAATGGAACTGGAAGACATTATGTCAAGTGAAATAAACCAGGAAAGGAAGTTAAACTCTGAAAGTTCTCACTCATATGTGGAAGATAAAAAGTTTATCACATAAAAGTAAAAAGTAGAACAAAGGATACCAGAGGATAGGAAGGGTAGAAGTAAGAGTAGAATAAGGGAGAGATTTGTTAAAGAAGACAAAATTACAGCTAGATAGGAGGAATACGTTCCAGTGTTCTATAGCTCTACAGGATAACTATACTTGATAATATATTATGTACTTTCAAATCACTAGAAGGAGGATGTTGAATGTTCCTAACACAAAGAAATGATGAATGTTTGATATGGATATGGTAATTATCCTGATTTCATCACTATAATACATAATATGCAACATCACTAGGTATCCTATAAATATGTACAAATGTTTCGTGTTAATTTTGAAAATTAAAAGTAGAAAGAATAAAAAGAAAAGAAATGTGAGGAAGCTGCTTCCTTCCCCCTTTTCCCCTTCCATCTCTTCTGCCATGTGCAGACACAGCACTCGTCTCCTCTAGAGAGTGCAGCAACAAGGCACTATCTGCAAAGCAGAAAGCAGCCTTTACCAGACACCAAAACTACCAGCGCCTTGATCTTGGACTTCCCAGCCTTCAGAATGGTAAGGAATAAATATCTGTTCTTTTAAAATTGCCTAGTATCAGATTTATAGTTATGGTAGCACGAGTGTACTAAGACAACTTGTTTTTACCTACACAAATATAATCACGTTATATGTATTCTGCAACTTCCATGTTTAGCATTATGTTCTTGATAGTAATTTATGTTTGGTATAGCAGTAGTTTATTCATTGTTACTAATGTAAAAACTTTTGGTGGTGAGGCAGGTGCCCCATTATATAAACATGCCATGTATTTATTCTTTTCAAAATCAGTAATCTGTTTGTTGCAATAACACGTAAGGCTCCAATATGTATTTCTACGTTTATCCTCAGAGCCACTGTGCAAGAATCCCACTAGGCTTAATCCAGATTCCTTAAATTTATTAGATGAAGCCAAACTAATTTCCATATAGTTATAGCTATTTAAACCTCCAGTTGCTCTGTTTAAGACCTTTAACAATTTATATTTTCAGATTTTTTATATTGTTAGTTTTATGGGTATGACATAGTATCTTAAAGCAATAATGTGTGTTTTTCTGACAACCAATTAGATTGAGCACCTTGTTATATCTTTACTGGACATTCATATTTCCTATTCTGTGAACTGCTATTGACTTATTCTTCTATTGCTTCTATTTTATTTAAAACATAGCATGACTTTGCATATTCCAAATATTCATCCTGGCTTTACACAATAAAAAAAATTCTTCTAACATATAAATTTACTGTTAATATTATTAATGGTGTTTAGTAATAGAGAAAAATATTAATTTAAAAATATTAATAGTTAAAATTTACAGTTAGTTCTTTTGTCTTGTTAAAAACAAACCAAAATCAAAATACTTTTTTGTGTTCTGAGGTCAAAAACATATTTTATCTTATAATTTTAATATAGGTTTTTTAATACAAAGATTTTACTCAAAATGATAACTGAAATACAGTTTCTTTTTTAATATGGTCAAATAATTGCCAACACAAATAATTCAAAATTCTTTCCTTATTCTAGTCATCTGTATTGCTAGCCTTCTCATAAATCAAATTTTTCTATTTGACATTTTCTGTTCCATAGAGCAATATATTTATCCTTCCACTTATACAACAATCTTTGAATTACAATTGCATATTAATAATTCTTCTTATCTAATAAGGTGAGTATCCTAATCTCATTTGTATTTACCTATGTCTGCCAATTTTGGTCGTCTGTTCTTCTATAAATTTTAGATTTATTTTACCAAAAGCTACAAAGTAATTACTTTACGTTTGATTATAATTGCACAAATTATATATTACTTGGGGGGAGAATTTACATGTTTTGAATATTGAGTCTTTTTATCCATTAACATGGATAATCTAGTTAGTTAGCTTTTCTTGAATATCATTTGATAAAAATTTATATTTTTTCATAGATGACTTACAACCCTTTGACTATATTTGTTTCCAGGTATTTGTAATTTTTGGTTATTTATTAAGTTATACCACTTAAATTATGTTAGCTAATTATTTCTTTCATTCTATAAAAAGCCAATTAATTTCTTTTAAAATATATTGACCCTTTATAGCAATCGTACTAATTTTATTAATTATATTAAATATGTATATCTTTCCTGTTTTTATAGCTAACTGAATCATCTGCAAATATAGATAATTTTCTTTTTTCATTTAAATCATTATCAATTAAATGACTTATTAATTCATTTATTTCTACACTTACCTGCTTTACAAGCCTGGCTAGGATTGCCAATATAAAGTTATCTAGAAGGGGGATAATTTACACTTCTTCTTGGTTCTGATCTTCAATAAATTGCTTTAAATATTTCTTCCTTAAGAATATTTACTTACGGATTTAATATATACTTTATTATATTAAAGAAGATTGTTGTATTTCTTTTATTTTTGTTTTGCTATTTTTTTCATTATGAATAGATGCTGAATTTTATCTAATGCTGTTCTTAAAGCTGTTAACTTAATTTTATGGCCTTTGTACTCTCATATGGTGAACTATTTAAATAGATTTTTGAAATCTAAATACTAATTCAGGTATAAAATCTAAATACTAATTTTTTAAATATAAAATTCTAATCTTGTGTTTATAAGAAGATCCAATTTGATCATGCTATATTATGTTCTTTTATTCATTATAGGTACTATTTTTCAGTATTTCATTTAAGGTGTTTGCATATATATATTCATGAATGAAATTGTCTAATACATTTCTAGACTTGTTATCTTTGTTAGGTTTTGGAATCAGGATTACGTGAACTCCAAAAAATGTGCGGCAGAGTATTCCCACTTTTTCTCCTTCTTTATTCATTTTGTAACATTTGATTTACTCATTCCCTCAGTGTTTGAAAGATTATGCCATAAAACATTCTATCTGATGGTTTTTTTATGGGAACAATTTTAACTAACTACAGATCATTTTTAGTGGTTATAGAACTGTTCAATTTTCTAATTCTGATTGAGACACATTTGATGTTACATTTTTCTTAGATATTGGTTTGTTTCACTTAAGTTTTAAAATTTATTAGTATAAAGTTGTTCATTATATGCATTCATTAACTTCTTAATTTCTGAATTGACTATAGTTACATCTTCTTATCCATTCTTCATACTGATTTTTTGAGCATTCTCTTTTATTCTTGATAAATCTTACTGGTGGCTTACAGTATACATCCCTACTTGCCTTTATTAAATTTTTTTTTTGTTTTATTTGATGTTAGCCCATTTTTTCTCTCACATTCACCATTCCCCCAACTCCTCAGATCCTCCCTCAAAAAAAGTCTTATGTTGGATGCTTAGGTCATTAATTTTCAGAATTTTGTTTTCTAATTCATGTAACATTTAGAACTATAGATTTTCATGCAAGTACTACTGTAACTCATTTAACAATTTTCATATTCATTTTTTAGTTCTAAATATATTCTAAATTCTATTATGACTTCTTCAAGTTATGCTACTTAAAAAGGAAGACTTTAATTTCTTAAAATAATGTTTGTAACAATGTTGTTATTTCTGCTTTTAGTAGTAAAAGTACAAAAATTAGCTGGACGTGGTGGCAGGCACCTATAATACCAGCTATTTGGGTGGCTGAGGCAGGAGAATAGCTTGAACTCAGGATGGAGGTTTTAGTGAGCCGAGATCACATCACTGCACTCCAACCTGGGTGACAAAGCGAGACTCTGTCTCAAAAAATAAATAAATAAAAAGTAAAAAGAGACAGTATCCTTGATTTTCCCAAGGTTCAAGTTAATTTTTATTCTCTGTTACACTAAATAAAACATGGGTGTAAAACGTGGGCGACTTAAAGTTTGGATGTCCTAAGTTCCCTGTAGTTCCCTGTTATGACTTTATTGCTCCCACACTGATATGTGTGTACATGTACATGTGTGGGGGGCGTGTGACTGGTCAGAGTGGTGGGAAAAACTATAGGGAAAAGACGCACACCTTCTGAAAGGTCAGAAGGTTCTGCAGAGCCCCAGGGGAGAATAGCTGAAGGCAGCTGTTCTATAACCCTGAGGCAGAGGGCAAGGAGTAGTTACAAGGGAATATGGGGGAATTTATCTTAAACAGGCTTGTTTACTTATGTTGAACAGGAACTGACCTTTCATCATCCGCGTGCATGACATTCCCTGAAAGGGGAACAGCAAATGTTGATTCCTTACTGGTTGTGTTGGTTTCAGGTTTTTGGCATTGTGCCTGCACTGAATAAAAGCAGCAGCTCCAGCTTCTTGGGGCTGCTTTCCGGCCACTAGTGTCAGGCAGTCTGCTAGCTGCTCTTACACTGCATACCTGTGTCTGAGTACTCATTTCATCCATCAGCCAGGGTCTGTGGGACAGACCTGGTATGTGTATGCCTGTACTCCTTTTTATACTGAAGAAGGTGTCTTTGACTTGTTACTTTTTGTACGACTGAGTTAGAGATAGGTTAGGAGACTGAGTTTGGGTATGGGCACCTCTTTAGGTCAGTTTTCACAGAAGCTTATCCTCAGATTGAATTTTTATGCAAGTGCTTTCTTAAGGGAATATCCCCAAGAAAAATGTGTAAGTGAACAGGTGAGGCAGAGCAGGAAAGGGGAAGATGCCAAACAAGGGTATAACTTCAGGCAAAATCCCCTGATTTTGTTCCAATATTATCCCACAGGGGAGCATTATATCAGGGTTAGACATTTTGCCATCATGTTTGTTTCAGGGATAGTAGTCATCATTGGCTACTAACATCTTGGTTCATTTTTTTTTTTTTCTACAACCAAACAACTTCTGTAGTCCAAAGTCAGTCTCTTAAGAAAGACATGTAGATGTAGAGCTGAATACAAAAGTACACCTGAGGAAGGAGACATACAAAGTGTCAGACATTTTGGAAAGGGTCTACATGTAGCTTCCCTTTCTGACTTTCTGGTGGCTGCTTCAGGTACAGCAATTCCCAAACCACTAGAAAGGGAAACCCAGAGGAAATAAAGAGGAAGAGTTAAGAGTTACATTAAAAAGAAAAGACATAAACATTGTATTAATTCCCTGTGTTCATTTTCTGATAAAAACCTAGTCAAATGCCCCTACCTAACTGTGTGGGAAGCTAAGAAATCTAGCTCAGCTGAAATTCTATCCTTCGGGAGGATAGAGCAAACAGATTTGGGAAGAGACAACTAGCAATCTTCCACAGAGGTTGTCAGTATATGGATTTTAGGTATACTTCTGGGATGGGATAGGTTTACCCAAGGAGTAAGAATAGTTTGAAAAGAAAAGAGACTTTAGAATACTAGCAGGGGCAAGTCCCAGTGGCTCATGTGTGCAATCCCAGCACTTTAGGAGGCTGAGGTGGGTGGATTACTTGAGCTCATGAGTTCGAGACCAGTCTGGGAAACATGGTAAGACCCCATCTCTCCAAAAATATATAACAATTAGCCAAGTGTGGTGGCATGCACCTGTGGTCCCAGCTACTCTGGAGGCTGAGGTGGGAGGATGACCTGAGCCTGGGAAGTCAAGGCTGCAGTGAGCTGTGGTCATACTGCTGCACTCCAGCCTGGGTGACAGAGTGAGACCCTGTCTCAAAAAAAAAAAAAAAAAAAAAAAAGCATATATATATGTGTGTGTATATACACACACACACACACACACAAGATGCCAAGCAAGGGTATAACACTGTGTGTGTGTGTGTGTGTGTGCGTGCGTGTATGTTTAATACTAGTAGGGCTAGCACAGCATTCTAAAGCCTAGCAAAGTGGAGAATTAAGCCAGGTAGGTAGCAGTTGCCAGCAATCTGGTAGGAAAAGATAAACTAGGAGAATAAGGCATTACCAAAGTCTGGAAAAGAAAATGTTTCAAGAAGGATGAAGGGATGACATGCATATTCTAGAGATATTCTAGACAGCAAGAAGACAAGGATAAGACATGAATCCTGTTCCCATGGGACTGACATTGGAGTGTGTTTGGGTGACAGTGAACAAAATAGTGGGTTAAAAGGAAAAGGAGGCATGAGTTCAGAATGGGTGAGGACACAAGAAGGTATAAAAGATCAGGTAGGAAGAATTTTGTGCTTTTTTCAGAAAAGAAGCAGAAGCTTGACAGGTAGAAAACAATAAGAAAGGATTTTTTTGGTTAAATTTCTCAGGAAGTTCTCTTGGCCCTTCTTTTTCTCTAACCTTGTGATCTACTCATCTACCCATGCTGGTGTAGCATGCCAATAGCAACTCCTTGTGCTTGGAATTTTTTGAAGCAATCAATCTCACCATCCTGAAAGAAGTGAGAGGAAATTCAAGATGAAATTTGGGAAAACATCCTGTTAAGACTGAAATCATTTAGAGTAAAGCTACAGTTCGGATAATTGGTAATTAGAATTTAAATTTGATCAATTAATTTTTGCCAGGCATGGAATAGGATAGGTGCAGTGGCTCACGCTTGTAATCTCAGCACTTTGGGAGGTCGAGGAGGGCATGGCAGATCACTTAAAGTCAGGAGTTCGAGACCAGTCTAGCCAACATGGTGAAACACTGTCTCTACTAAAAATACCAAAAAAATTATCTGGGCATGGTGGCATGGTGTCTGTAATACCAGCTACTTGGAAGGCTGAGGCAAGGGAATTGCTTGACCCTGGGAGGCAAAGGTTGCAGTGAGCTGATAGCACACCATGGCACTCCAGCCTGAGCAACAGAGTGATACTTCATCTCAAAAAACAAAAACAGGCCGGGCGCGGTGGCTCAAGCCTGTAATCCCAGCACTTTGGGAGGCCGAGACGGGCGGATCACGAGGTCAGGAGATCGAGACCATCCTAGCTAAAACGGTGAAACCCCGTCTCTACTAAAAAATACAAAAAACTAGCCGGGCGAGGTGGCGGGCGCCTGTAGTCCCAGCTACTCGGGAGGCTGAGGCAGGAGAATGGTGGGAACCCGGGAGGTGGAGCTTGTAGTGAGCTGAGATCTGGCCACTGCACTCCAGCCTGGGCGGCAGAGCGAGACTCCGCCTCAAAAAAAAAAAAAAAAAAACAAAAAAAAAAAACAAAAAAAAAAAACAAAACCATCAAATTATCTTGGAAGTCAAGTACTTTGGAAGTTTACTTTTCTATTTGAAATAAAAACAAACAGACTTTTAAAATTTATTTCTAAATTTACATATACTATCACCACTTTGGGGTACAATTTTATGATACTGGAAAAATAAAGAGTTGCATAAGCACTGCTATAGGACACAGAACTGTTCTATTACTCCAAAATACATTTATCAATCCTTTCATATTAAACAAATCTTAACTCCCAACTCCTGGCAACCATTGATTGTTTCATCCCAATAGTTTGTTTTATAGAGAACATACTAAAAGTATAATCAGATGGCATAAATAGCCTTGTTGGTAAATCTCTCTTATAGCAATCTATGTAAGATTTACCCATATTGTTTCATATATAAATAGCTCATTCTTCTGCAATGCTTTGGAGTATTAAATTGTCTGGATGTACTAAAATATATTCATCCATTCACTCGTTGAAGGACATTTGGGTAGAAATGTTAGAAATAAAGCTGAAAAAAAAATTCATATATAAGTTTTGTGTGGACATAAGTTTTATTTCTCTTGGTAAATATGTAGGAGTGGTATTGGTAGATCACATGCTAAGTATCCATCAACTATATTCCAAAGTGGTTTTACCAGCTTGCATTCTCATCAGCAATGAATAAGGGTTATTCTCGTTCTGTGTCCTCCACAGAACTTGGTATTGTCAATTGGCTTTGTTTTTCACGTTAGCCATACTAATAGATGTATAAAAGTATCTCTTTGTATTTTAAATTTGCATTTTTCTAAAGACTAATGATGTGGAACTTCATTACTTTTGGTTATTTGTGATCTATTCATCTTCTTTGGTGAAGTGTCTATTCATAACATTTTTATTGGGTTTTTTGTTTTCCCATTACTGAGTTTTGAGAGTGCTTTGTATTTTCTGAGTGCAAGTCTTTGTGAAATATGTGGTCGGCAAATATTATCTTCAAATCTCTGCTTTGTCTTTTCAGCCTCTTAAAAGTGTCTTTCACAGAGCAAAATGTTTTAATCCAATGAAGTCCAACTTCTCAGTTTTTTTTTTTTTTTTTTTTTTTGATGAATTATACTTTTTGTGCCATATCTAAGAATACTTTACCTAATTCAAGGTCATAAGCTTTTCCTCTATGTTTTCTTCTAAAAGATTTTTAATTCAAGATATCACATTTAGATATATTGCCTTTTTTGGTTGTTATTTGTTTATATACTCTGAGGGATGGTTTGAGTTCCATTTTATTTTGTAAGTTTGGCTTTGAACTGATAACTCAGAGGGAGGAACAGACAAGTCGAGCCCTAAGATTGCTGCAGCTTACTACTGAAGAGTTTGCAGACTGCAGTCCAAGAAAGGGAACCCATCCAGAGGGTAGTAGTTTCCCTGAGTTGAGGAGACTAAGATGCAACTTCAAGAAGTAGGCCAGGAGGGTAAGTTTTCAGGACACAGTACGGAAGAGGAGAGACCTACACAGTGTATACACAGACACACAAACTCACACAGAGCACTCTGGAAAACTGCAGAGGTTCTCCGCTAAGTATTAAGCAGAGGACTGATCAGCACATGCCTGCAAGGAAATTATCTGAGGCTGGGAAAAAAATATGCAACTCCCAAAATGATTAAAGGTAACAATGTGCAGAGATTGCACACAGGGACAGGAATAGGCTGCCTTCTCACTGTTATAGGATTATAGAGTGGAAAACTACATAATTCTCCAGATATTGAAGAGAATACTCAGAGGAGTATTTACCTAAATAGTAAACTAATATTAGCCCTATACCAAAGGCTGCTCTGATTAGCTCATCACAAAACTTAAGCAAGGCTCAAAAGGTTCTAACAGTGTGTAAGTAGTTGAAATGCACCCCAGGACAAAGCTCAATAATAAGTATATGGATGCAAAAATATCCGTGCCCCCAAATCCACAATACCTACCATTCAGTCAGCCATCATGGTTAATCAATTAACCAACATGCAAAAAGCAGGAAAATACTATAAATAAATAAAAATAGACTGATAAGAATATAAATTGATACACCTATTAGAAAAACCTGTATGGAAGTTCCTCAAAAAAAAAAAAGAATGGTAATATAATCTAGAAATTCCATTTCTGTGTATTTACACAAAATATTTGAAATTAGTAGGGTCAAAGAAATGTCAGCACGCCTATGTTTATTGTAGCATTATTCACAATAGCCAAGATAGGGAAGCAATTTAAGCATTCATCAACAAATGAATGAATAAAGAAAGTGAAGTATATATACATGCTGGAACACAATTCAGTCTTGAAAAAAACAGAAATTTTGTCATTTGCAACAACTTGGATGGAATTAGAACATTATGCTAAGTGAAACAAGCCAGAAGCAGAAAGACAAATACCACATGTTCTCACTCATATGTGGAATCTAAAACAATGGAACTCAAAGAAATGGAGAGTAGAATGGTGGTCAGTCATCAGAGGATAGGGGCTTGGAATGTATGGGGAGATGTTAGTTGAAAGGTACCAAGCTTCAATTAGACAAGAGGAGTAAGATTTTTTTCTTACAGATATATTCCACACCATGGATATAGTCAATAATAATGTATTATACACTTCAAAATTGCTGAGAGAGTAAATTTGAAGTGTTCCCACCAAAAATAAGTATTTGAGGTGATGGATATGTTAATTACTTTGATTTAATTATTCCACATTGTATTCATAAATCATAACATCATTTTGCATCCCATAAATATATACAACTATCATCAGTCAATTTACAATTTAAAATGTTTTCAAAGACTTGGAAATGACACTAATGATAGAATTAGTAAACAAAGACATACAAATAGTTATTATAACTGTATTCATTACATTTATGGCAGTAGAGTAAATTTTGGACATGTTAGAGACAAATATTAAAATCAAATTTTGGAGTTGAAAGTAAAGTAAAAACTGCACTAGATTAAATTAACAGCAGATTAAGCACTGCAGAATAAGGTAATTCATTAACTTAAAGACATGGGAAAACTATCCAAGATGAAACCCAGAGGAAGAAAAATAGTTGAGAAAAAAATAAACAGAGCATCAATGAGATATAGAACAATGTCCAGTAGCCTACTGTATGTATAATTGGAGTCCTTAGAAAGTTGCTTTTTATATTTGGTCCAGTGTTTTTCATAGTGATCAGTGAGATAGACAGATTGCATTTGACTTATCCCACCTGACTGAGCACCAGGCAAATAATGGCCTTTTACAATCACTCATAGAATTCAATCACACTTGTTACTGACAACTCATAAATATTTATTCAGTTGACTAGTTATGAAGATAGTCAACCTCAGCCATTAATAATCTATTAAAAGAAACTAACATTGTGTGTGTGTGTGTGTGTGTGTGTGTGTGTGTGTATAAAAAAATAATGGCTGCCATATATTTATGGGCTTTGCCAATTCGTTTCACTTTTCCCTTTTGTGTTGTTGCTCTATGAAGAGTATGAATTTCCCATTGTCGATTCTCTCACCTTTAGTAGAAAAATTATGACTTGTCTTAAAATTAAATAAGTAAAATGAAGAAAAGTCATCAAATGACCTACTTTAATGCTAGTCTCAAAGGAAGAGTGTAGCTAATGTATTTGATGTATTGACTGTAATAAAAAATCCTTTGAGATGATTCAAATTCCTTAATACCCTGAGTTTCAGTCTGACTAATCACCTTTCATAGTAAACATTTGGCAATCTGTATTAAATTTTTAAAATCTTGGTATTCAAAAATATGTTCCTATGTGAGATAATATGTTTAGTCGTCACTTAAACTAACCAAATACAATGAACTAAAAACAATCAGAAAAGTAGTTTCATTAATTCTCACACAGGGGCTGTGTGACAGGATTCTCCTGCAGGCATCTATGCTCCAGAGAGAAATTTTAAATTCCTGGCAGGAAAGTGAGAGCTTATTCTATGGTGATTTGTTGGTATAAGGAGCTAAACGACCACATTTCTTGCATCCTGATTGGATGCACAGTTGGCCATTTTTGAGATGTGTTATATCCTGAGGACCTATACAGGAGAGTCACCTGTGTATAATCCCAGGACATAGATGGGTTTGGGTCTTACAATCTCTTACATAGATTACTGTGACAGCCTCGTAACTGTACATCCAACCTCAAAGCACTACTGTATTTTAACCCTTATGAAAATGGATACAGAGTGTTGTGTGTTTATTCTCTCTTTAAAGCCACCTAATTTTCTGGTTTTCCCAGGATTGTATCCACTGTTCTTAGCATGACATTTCTTTACCTAGTTCTCAGCCCTAATGTATGCACTTTCCCCATCACACACACCAGTATTTATAAGACACTGTTGTGCAAAAGGTTCACCTTGAATGCCTTTTTAAATTCAGGCTTTATAGTGTGAAAGGGACTCAGGAGACTGCATTTTTAACAAACTTTCTGGGAATTAGTAATGTAGGTGGCCCAGGGGCTACACTTCAAGAAACACTGCCTCATGTCCTATCCTCATATGTCTCAATTATAGATATACATTAGCATTAACTGAAGCACTTTAAAATGTTCCCTTGCTTGAGACCAGCCTATTCTGGTTTAAATGGTTTGAGGTGGAAGCTAAATAAAAAATGCTATTGCTATTGTTGTTGTTATTGTTCATTTGTTTTAAACAATTCTTTAAGAGGCCTCTCCTGTGCATCCAGGGCTGAGAATCTCTGTATTAACCACAGCCCTCTAAACCTGACTCTTTTTTCTTCTTCCTGACATCCTGATCTTTCTCAGGCTTACAAAACTTCTTTTTTTCTTTTCTTTTCTTTTCTTTTTTTTGAGACAGAGTCTCACTCTGTCCCCTAGGATGGAGTGCAGGGGCACCCACTCAGCTCACTGCAAGCTCCACCTCCCAGGTTCACACCATTCTCCTGCCTCAGCCTCCCAAGTAGCTGGGACCACAGGCGCCTGCCACCACGCCCGGCTAATTTTTTGTATTTTTAGCAGAGACGGGGTTTCACCGTGTTAGCCAGGATGGTCTCGATCTCCTGACCTCGTGATCTGCCTGCCTCGGCCTCCCAAAGTGCTGGGATTACAGGCGTAAGCCACCGCGCCCGGCCTTCCAGGCCTAGATGACGTGCCCTTGAAACACACTTCCAGATCTTCCCAACTTAACTAAAGCAGAATTAATTGCTACTCTAGAATTTAGCCTCATACATTAAGCATATGTATTTTTTACACTCTTGCCCTTCTCTCAGACTATGGGCACCTTGAGAACAGAGACAATGGTTGAATTCACCTTGGCATCACCAATGTTTAGAACAGTGCAAGATGTTCCCTGGGAGCTCAGGACTGGCTACAGAACAAACGAATCACTGCCTGACTCTACCAGTCCCCAGGTGAGCTCACTCAGCCTCAGGGCTTTTAACACCACCTGAATGATGGCAATGCTCATATTTCTGTCTTCAGTCCAGATTTTGCCTCTAGACTCCACACTCTTCCATCCAGCTGTTGACATAGAATCTCAATTCAGATGCCAGAAAACATGGCAACACTGAAGAGACTTTTGCCCCTAACCTGACAACCCACCCACCAATCTGTGCCATCTAAGTTTCATGGCCGCTTTATCTTTCCTGTTGTTCAGGCTGAAAACATGGCAATATTGCTTTTCCCCACTCTTTCACTTACACTTCATGTATGACCTGTCTATAAATCCTAGTAAGTCTACCTATGAAATATATTAGACTCAGACGAGTTACCAACCCTTCTACCTCTCCATTCTGTTCTAAGCAATCTTCATGTTTCACAGATTTATTGGGCAATACTCCTAAGAAATGTTCACATTCCATTCTTGTCCCTGTACTCTATCCTCCTAAAAACCACCAAACTGATGCTTTCAAAAATTAAATCTAATTTTGTCATTCTTGGTCCTCATATGACTTCCCATTTCATTCAGAATAAAGGTTCTTATAGTGACTAGTGAGGCTTTGCACAATATACCCCCCACTTGACCTCCTCCTTTACCACTATAGCTCCTGTTCACTCTATTGCAGTCCCATGGGGTCCTCAGGACCTTGAGGATACCGTCCCCACTGCCTAATACCCTCTTCCTACACATGGCTTCACTTCCTTCACATCTCTGCTTAAAGTTCACCATGAGAACAATGCATTTCATATCTGCCTTGTAGACAATAAGAGTCCCTAACACCATACTGGAATTCTGTATCTTTCATAGTTTGGTTAATTTCCTTTGCATAATACATATTACCATCTAACACACTATCTGTGGTCAGCTGAGTAGTATCTCCCAAACGTATCAGGTTCTAAACACCAAAATTTGTAGATATTACTTTATTTAGATTAAAAGGATCTTTGCAGGTATCATTAATTTAAAAGCTTTGAGATGAGAAGATTATCCTGGAATGGTAGGTAGTTCCCAATTATAATCACAAGCATCCTTAAAGATAGAGGTGGAGGAAGATTAGATGTGCACACAGAGAAAGCAGAAGGTGGGGACTGATGTGGCCACAATTCAAGGCATGCCGGCAGCCATTGGAGGCTGGAATAGGCAAAGAACTGGACCTCCATTAGAGAATCAGGATGGAGTGTGGCCTTGCTGAGATCTTAAATTCAGTTCAGTAATACTGGCTCCAACTTCTTACCTCCCGAGAACTGTGAGAAAATTCATTTCTGCTGTTTTCAACCATCTAGTGTGTGGTAATTAGTTGTAGCAGCCACAGAAAATGAATACATTATCTATTAGTATTTCCATCTTATGTATTTATTTCGTCTGCTACCATCACATACGTACAAGAATCCACAACTCACAAATGCACAGACCTTTTCTGTTTTGTTCACTGCTCTATTTTCAATATCCCAAAAGATGCCTGACACACAACAGAATTCTAATAATTATTTAGGTTGAATGTGGTGGCTCACACCTGTAATCCCACCACTTTGAGAGGCCAAGGTGGGAGGATCACTTGAGGCCAGGAGTTTAAGATCAGCCTGGACAACATAGTGAGACCCTGTCTGTTTTTAAAAAAACAGGCATGATGGTGTGCACCTGTAGTCCCAGCTACTGGGAGGCTGAGGTGGGAGGATCGTTTGAACCCAGGATGTTAAGGCTGCAGTGAACCATGATCACTCCATTGCATTCCAGCCTGGGTGACAGAGAAAGAACTTCTATGAATAAAAAGAAGCAAACACACATTTTTTTTAAAAAATGAAAGCTTGTGTCAAAGATATTAAATGCTAACGGAACTCAGAATGAGAATAAGCTGACATCAATGGGCCAGGTGTTCGATGCGCCAGGTGTTCGAGGAAAGGCTTCCTGAAAAGGTGAATGAACAACGTCCTCCAGGAAGCAGCGATTACCACTGCTAAATGTTGGTTGTGGAAATGACTCCTTTGTTCTCTTAATTTATGCTGAGCTTCGTTTCCAGAAATTGTTTTTATCTCCTGAACAGAGGGCAATGGCCAACATGAATAATTTTCTGTGGATTTATTGTCACATGGTCACTGGCCACAGTTGTGCCTAAAAAAGCATGAATGGCAAGATGTTCCTTCTTCCTGCATGATCATCCTCTGTGAGGATGATAGTATAACAGGTGACAGCACATAAAATGTGTAGGCCTGGGAGACCTGCATTTAAATCCTGGATCTGTCACATCTAATAATAGTGAACATTTATTCAACCCTTAACCATGTGTTGAGAATTGTGCTATGTACCTTTGGGTTGACTCCATGCCAGTTGTGTAAACTTGGACAAGTCATTTAACCTTGTGTCCTCATGACAACTCAAAAGAGAATATTTTTATCCCTATAGTATAGTTTCAGTGCAGAAACTGAAGCATGGGAAACTGAGGATACTTGAGGATATGTGACCTTGAAAGGTCATATAATTAATTAATTTTGAAACTGAAATTCACATCTGAGGTCATTTTGACTCCAAATTCCATTTATTTTCCAGTATAATCCATGCATCTCTCTCAGCTAACTTTGATCTGATCTTTTTTGAGCCTCAGTTGCTTTGTCTGTAAAATGGAAATAATTTCACAGGATGATGAATTAAGAAGTCAGTGGATAAAATGTAAAGTGTTCAACAAAGGAGCCGATAACATTCTTAATAGAAAATGCAGTTGACCTTGGGTTTTAACAATATAGCCAGCAAACTTCAGCTTTGGTGTCTTTACCTTTGTCTTTTCTGAGGTTGCTGTCTCCAATCTTTGCCTCCTCTCTCTTCATCCAGCTTCTCTGCTACTCTGTTTTCTCATCCTGCTCTCTAGAACAATTTATCAGATATTTCTACTTTAACGTATGGTTGTCCTCACTTTGCCGATGCTGAGGGATTTGACTTTTAAGCCCATCTCTTACTATTAAAAAAAAAAAAAAATATATATATATATATATATATATCTTTTTCCAGAGAAGGATGTGAAGGGGTAGGTTCTGAGGTATCAGCGGGTGAACCAGTAGTTTATGAAGCATCAGATTTTTAGGATCCCCTAAAAACACATTGGCTTTGAATAAGGATCTTCTCAGTGAGCAAAGCAGCCTCCTAAAACCCTGGCTATGATCTTTCCAAGGAAGCTTTCTGGGACCTCTGAAACCGAGCATCAGTTCCTCCCCTAGTCAAATGCAAAGCATTTTAGATGATTACAGACCAATCGTTTCTCTGCAGATAGGACCAGTCCACACTCTTGCCACTTTGCAAGCTGTGCAAACATGTGTGGGCTTGTGGCAGCTCAGTTTTGAGACAGCTCTTCATCTGCTCTCCTCCTCCTGTGCACACACAAGGCCAAGATCTGAACTGGTAAATCCATATGACAAGGAGGCCTGTTGGGGGAGATGCGGTGTCCCCCAAGCCGATCTTCCTGCACACATGACCCAGAAACACAGTTCTTTCTTTCCTCAGAGAAGCGGCTCTATGCCAGTTTCTCTAACAAAACTCTCAAGGGTGGGGCCTACATCGCACATCTTTTGCTTTCAGCAGATGTTCCACAGGAGTGGCTGCCAGGGCATTTCTGTAGCAGGGAAGGTGTTAAAGCTTCAGGGCCGTCGGAATATGTCTATGCTGACAGACTGGGGGAAACATGCTAAAACGCTTATGGTGATGAGCATGTAAAAATAGGGCACAGATGTCTAATTTAAAAGACAAGAAAATTTCTTGGCATTTACATCTTATTAGTCATTACTATGTTGTTCTTGTATTTTATTCACACATTTAACTTTGGGTGTTCCTCTGATTCGCATTGCCAACTGCAAGCTACCATCCCATAAACCAAAAAAAAAAAAAAAAAAAAAAAAAAAAAGTACTATATATTCCAAAAGATCATTAAAAGCAATGGAAATTTTCAGTGATCTTTGCTTGGCACAGCATTTAGGTTCCCACGTAACTGTGTTCAAACTAAAGTGTCCACACATTGGGCCATCTTGACCTGATTTGGTAACAAGGGAGGAGCTTGGATGCATGCAAAATGTGTCTATGAGGAGAAAAAAAAAAGACTTTGAAAATTACCTGCAGAAGGCTTGAGAAATAACCTCTCTTTGTTTTAATGCTTTGGCTTTATGTTAATGTATATAATGACTTTAATGGTTTTACCCAATTCACATCCATAGTGTGTTGAACAAAATCTGAGTGGAATTAAAAAGAAATAATAGTTCTACAGTTACATACACAGTTCTTATATTCATTAGCTTTTTATAAGCCTTAAAATTAGAAAAAGACACTGGCTCATGGGCTAAATGGAGGGGAAAGATTGAACTCAATAGATAGGAGGGCTTTGGAATTTTCAAAATTCTGGAGCAGCTGGCTGTGCTCACATGCAATCAGAAAACAAAAGCAGAGAAACCAGATATCAGATGGATGGTTTTCCCTTTCCAACACACCTCAGGGCCAGTTTTTCTGTAGCACAAAAGGAAGGATCCTGGTCCATGTTGATAAATATCTTAGAGCAAAAAAGAGAAAAATACTGAATGTTATCAACATCATCGAAGCATGTGCTAATTAAATGAGTAACACCACCTGGTGCTGTGAGGGGGGTTGCCCTTTTCCTTTTGGGCTCACAATACAAAGACACACACACACACACACACACACACACTGTGGAGCTGAAAAACTAGAGTTGTGAGTGACCAGTGGAAACAGTACAACAAACTACTAAATTAAACAATTAATAGTTTAAGAGACTCTGTAAATACTTATGCAGCTAAATCTCAGCTACGCTACACATTGTCTCTGTGGCACTATGGAAATCAAGACCATTCTTTAAGCTTCAGTTTCCTTACAGATAAAATGGGGGATTATTTCACTAACTCACTCAAGTGCTGTAACGTGTAAAATGCTTGTCAGGTTCCTAGCAAATTCTAAACACTCAACAAATAGTAGTTATTGTTTGTTGATCTTTTTTTGATGCAATATGTTTAGAGACAAGTTCAAGGATAATCAATAAGTAAAGCAGAATCCTGTTTTTTAGCATGTGTATTTATCACAAATGTTTATATTAACTGCTCATACCTGTCTACCTTTGCACAAGCACTTGACCTTTTCAGAAGCCAATAATAGACCCAAATATGCCAGATTCAGGACAAAGCAGAAATAACTATTGCTGTCATTTTAATGGGTAGTTTTGAGCACTTTCTGCTCTCAAGTTTGTGTGTTATATGAGCTTCCTTTTCTTGCTTGTGGAAATGAAGTTTCCGTGCAGCAGTCCACGAAGAATGCTCAGAGCCTGTCATCTCAAATGTACTCCACTTGTCTTTTGGAGGATGGATTGCAAATTTTTGTCTTCATGTTGGAAAGTCCTCATACCTATAGAATCATACCTAGAATTTTTTTTTTTTTTGAGACAGAGTCTCGCTATGTTGCCTAGGCTGGAGTACAATGGCACAATCTCGGCTCATTGCAGCCTCCGCCTCCCAGGTTCCAGTGATTCTCCTGCCTCAGCCTCCCAAGCAGCTGGGATTACAGGTGCCCACCACCATGCCCAGCTAATTTTTGTATTTTTGGTAGAGGTAGGGTTTCATTATGTTGACCAGGCTGGTCTCAAACTCCTAACCTCAGGTGATCCACCCACTTCAGCCTCTCAAAGTGTTGGGATTACAGGTGTGAGCCTCCACACCACGCCCATACCTAGGATTCTAATAAAATATTTCTTCAGCTAATTCTCTCCTCTGGTAACTTTCTTGGCATACCCCCTCAAAACTCAGGAGGGTCCTTTTTCTCATTAATCCACATTGTCAAAATATTTTTAATTAGTTAAGATAATGCATATGAAGAACACAGCACAGTTCCTGATGCATGGGAAGCACTCAATAAGTGGTAGCTATAATTATTATCATTATTATTATTAGCCCATTTATAGAAAATCAATTTCTAGCATACTTTTAAAGCAATCATTAAAATTAAAACCATGAATGAAATTACTATTTGTAGTACCTAATTTTATTATAATTATCTTTATCTTAATAATCCAAATATTACTAATAACTCACAGTTATTTCAATTATCATTAATTACTTCTAACTTTATAGTAATCTACAAAGTAAAGGTAGGGCCAGCCTTCAACTAAACACTGAAGTGGACATATTTATATTTGCTTCCTATCCTCTACTCCTGCAGTATTCTTCTCCTCTTTATCTTGAGAAGATTTCTTCCTAAAAAGGTCTGGATAAGCAGGGCACAGTGGCTCACATCTGTAATCGCAGCACTTTGGGAGGCCGAGGCAGGCGGATCACATGAGGTCGGGAGTTCAAGACAAGCCTGACCAAGGAGACACCCCCGTCTCTACTAAAAATACAAAATTAACCGGACGTGGTGGCACATGCCTGTAATCCCAGCTACTGGGGAGGCTGAGGCAGGAGAATCACTTGACCCCAGGAGGCAGAGGTTACGGTGAGCCGATATCACGCCATTGCACTCCAGCTTGGGCAACAAGAGCGAAACTCTATCTCAAAAGAGAGAGAGAGAAAAAAAAAGTCTGGATAAATTAGTCCTCAGTAAGGAGAATTGGCTGATACAGGCTAAGGTGTGGTCCTTCTGGCTTTCTCAGTCCTTCTGCTGTGTCATCCTCTCTCCGGCCTGGCTTTCAGTGGCTGCCCACAAACCCCCGGTGGGCAACGTGGGAACACTTTGTCCCTGTTTGTGAATGTTCCCAGAGTCACTGCCTCGGAAAAGTCCTCTGAAAGGCCAAGAACTAAGTTCAACGAAGTGGATTTCAAATGACAGACTCAATGTCAGGCATCCTAACTGAGGACATCTGGGGAAGGCAGGCGTTTTGAAGAGGGAGTCCCACTGTCAGAGAGATCTTTGTTTTGTTTTAGATTCGGAAACCCTGTAAGAGGGCATAGTGCTGAGTGGCACCAATTCACCTAAAAGAAGGAATAATGAATCCCAAGTCACACTGAGAGTGGCTGCCTGCTTCTCTAACAGGAATAGCCTATTAGCAGTGGTGGCTTCTTATAGACTGGCCTTGTCATTGTCATCAACACTTACAGAAAACATGTTCTGTGAGTTAGAGAAGAAAATTGGCCAAGTTGTCCCCAGTGACAGGATTTCAATTACAGAAGCTTATCATAGGGCTACTTATCCTTCAGGGGTCAGTAAGGTTTTTTGTTTTTCTTTTTCTGCAAAGGTCCTGAAATTTCCCTTTCCTCCTCCTCCTTTTTCTTCTCCTCCTTTTCTTTTTTTTTTTTTTTCTTAAAAAAAAATGTAAAACACATCCTTAGCTTAAAAGTAACTGTTTTCCACCTTTTGCAAAGTAACTAGTAGAGTCATGGGGAGGAAGAACATTGTGGGCTACGGCACAATTTGAAAAGGCTTCTGGAAAGAAAAGGACAGAGATGTGGCCTTATTCATCCACCTCCCCATCTCCAAACTCTATAGATGTGACAGTTATTAAGTTAGTGGGTTGTAGATGACATCAGTGTACACAAACTCTACAACTAGAAAGTTAAAACAATATGAAATTTGAACTATACCCAGAGGTCTAACAAAGCTAGTTATCTACTGAGCAGGAAAGGCAAAGGGGCACCTTTCTGTCCGATTGAGTCCATTCTTTTTCACCATCCAGCTGAAAGGATAACACAGGCAAAATGACCTCTCTAAGAATGTTAGCAGACAACAGATAGCAATATGGAAACTAACAACCTGGAGGAGCTGTCAGAAAGGCAAGGTGCCACTAGAGTTATGAACTCATTAATTAAATATCAGTGTATCAAATGGGCTATGAGCTATTAATTCAAAAGCTATTACTGGCTTTGAAGTTGAAATTATAAGCAAAGCAATTAAAAAGTAACTTCTCAGTAAGACAGCAAAGAGAGCATCATATCTGTTTACGTACCTCAGCTCTTTAATTGGGAATTGAATTGCTCCCTTAAAAGTAATGATTATATAAATGATCAAACTACCTATTTTATTGCAAAGCCTGGATGCTATAGTTAGAAAGAAAATTTGTAATCTTCCCTTTGCTGCAGTTGTACTATGCCATGAGTGACACTCTTTTCTACACGAGTAAATAGGGATCACTGTGAAAAATACAAATCGGGGAGAGAGTTGAAACACCTAAGGCCCTGATACTTGCTTTGGCTTACTTCCTTTTATTCACCATAACTGCAAGAGGGTCAACTGTGATCAGATGATAGATAGTAGTTTTGCAATCCAGATGTGAATTAGTGTAAAAATGTTTTTAAAAGATATTCTAACTCATGAATCTACAACTTTTCCCCCCACCCCAAAACAGAGTCTTCTTGCTTTGTCACCCAGGCTGGAATGTAGTGGCATGATCTAGGCACACTGCAGCCTCTGCTTCCTGGGCTGAGGGGATCCTCCCACTTCAGCCTCTGGAGTAGGTGAGACCACAGGCGCACACCACCTGCCTGGCTATTTTTTTTTTGTCTTTAACAGAGACGAGGTCTCTGCATGTTGCCCAGGCTGGTCTCGAATTCCTGAGTTCAAGCAATTCACCCGTCTCTGCCTCTCAAAGCGCTGGGACTGCAGGTATGAACCACCATGCCGGGCCTAACATTGTTTTTCTCAACAAAGTATTTTTTAATCATATCCTAATAGTCAACTTGCAGCACTCATCTCCTTTAAAGTATAATGAAATTTTCCATTCACATCCTTCAATGTAGATCCCCATCCTTCAATTTAGATCCTCCTGAACTTCTGTATCTTTTCTTTTTTGGTTATACTTGCATAGCCCTTGTTCCTCTCCCCTTATACTTTGTCTTTATCACTTTTTTCATTTGTTCTCTTTATTTTAAATACACATATACAAGCCAAGCAGTTGCTGGAATCATGTGGATGTCAGGTATTTCCCTACATTTCATCCTTACTAGAGAAAGATTCATTAGGAACAAGCAAACAATTTCTATGAAACAAGTTGTATCTTGGGCAGAGTTACCATTCTGGTTGTTTATACCAGGACATCATTTTCCTCCTGTCATGCACGCACCAACCGCCGCTGGTAGGGGTTTTAGTAATGGACTAAAACTTAGTGGATTGGAAGCAGAAATGCCTGTAGTTTATACGGAGTGAGGAACGACTCTGAAAGAGTAGCTAGAGACTTTATATCTATTTAGTTGTGGTTTGCAGAAACTTCTATCATTTTTTTCTCAGTGAATTCTAAAAGGTTCATTTATTTTTCCAAAGTGTGACCTTTCTTTTCTGCAGCAAAACAAAAATAATGGTGGGCAGTCCAAAGCTGGCACTGAGGTCACTTCAATCCGGAAGATCCATTCACTCAACAACTATTTCTTGAGCACCTTGCTTTGTCAGGCGCTGTTCCAGGAACTTGAAATACAATGTTGAACTAAACAGACAAATAACCCTGCCTCCAGGGAGCTTACATTCTAGTATTAACAACATTTTAATTAAATGTCAATATTGCCATGTAACAACAGCATTCTCAGCACACAGTGGGCTAGAAAAACTTTCTTTCCATCACTTAGAAACCTTAAATTGCTCACCTGTTAATCTCAGGCATTGTTATGGACTGAATGTTTGTGTTCTGCCAAAACTCCTGAGAAAGCCTAATCTCTAGTGCCATGGTATTAGGAGGTGGGACTTCCCAAAGGAAGTGATTAGGACATAAGGGTGGAGTCCTCCTGAATGAAATTAACGACCGTATAAGAAGAGACACAAAGGATTCCTTTCTCTACTCTCCACCATGTGAGGAAGGACATGGCAAGAAAATGGCCATCCCATACAGAAGAGGGCCCTCACCTAAGACCGTGCTGGCACACTGATCTTGGACTACCCAGCCTCCAGAACTGTGAGAAACAAATTTCTGTTGTTTAAACCACCCAGTTGATAGTAGTTTGTTCTGGCAGCCTGAACTGACTAAGACAGGCATCAAAGGAAAGTAATGAAATCAGGAGGTTTCAGAACTAATGTCCCCCACAGAGCATCTCTGGGAAGCAGGATATAGCAGTGCCCACTTTAGTACCAAGAAACAGAGGCTCCAATCCCAACCTTTTCATTTAACAGATATACGTTATGAAAAATCAAACCCTCCCTGAGATTCACTTTTATCATTTGCTTAATGAATCCCCTCCTCAAAGGCTCTGTAAGGATATATGAGGATGACATATGTAAAACGCTTAACACAGTGTGTTCGCCTCAGCAAGCAAGGGTGAGTATCCCCAGGAGGCTTGCATTTGTTTTGACAGCCAGAAGCCCACTGAAGAAATGCTGGCAGACTCCCTTTCATCCAGGTGCAACGAGAACTAAGCGTGAGGACATGGTGAGGGAGAGAGCCTGTCTGATGTCTTCCCCTGGGCTCATGAAGACACATGGGTAGTTAGTGTCTCCTGGGCCAGATACAGAAGTTTTGTAAGTTTTATGAGAGTGTTGGGTTCTGCAATAATATCTCACATTTTTCTCCACAGCTCTTCTGGAAATAATTTATACTGTTTATCAAAAACAGAGCCAAGACCATCAGATTAGCAAAATCCAGGATTCATATTTATCCTGTTGTTAATGAATGATGGAACAGAAGATACAGCCACAATTATCCCGTCATAACAGATTTGCCTCATTTCTGCCATGTGCTAGATTTTTGATCATTGAAACAAAAGGAGAAAATAAGTAGCTGCATTCTTCATAAGTTTTCCTGGTGCATCAATATTCTTTCCCAACTATACTCCTGATTCTTTTAATTAGGGCAAACAAATCACAATCACAAAGGTATTAATGCTCATAAAGCTTAAAATCTCTTGAATCTCAAAAGAAATACTTGTTGTAATTAAAAAATGAAAATCTATCATTTAAAAAACAGTTTGACATGGCATATTTGTATTTTGAATTATAATAACTAAGACTCTGATATTTATTTGTGGTTTACCAGCTGAAAAGACACAAGGGAAGGCACATCTCCATTCTCACTCTAAATCTGTTATTTTGCAGCAAGAAGTGACGGTAAGAGAGAAAGTATCTGAGAGAACAAATGTGAATATATGAGTTTCAGGGAGGCAGGTGGAAAAATCACATGAAATATGAGAATGCTCATATCCTCATCCATAAAGTGAATATGTTCTAACTCTACAGTTTATCTCTTCCACTGAAAAATTGTATTGTTCAATGAATCTACAAGTCTAAGACGTAATTCAACCATGGCAGCAAGTAGAGGTCATCTCCTCTAGGTCTAACATAATTAATGAAGGCAAATGGGCAGTCCAGAAGGGATTTAAGAAATTAATTTAATAAGTCTTTGTGAGGATATTTTACATGGTTGGCTCTGTGCTAAGTGCTATGGGAAATGCAGGAGCTCGATAATACAAGGTCACTTGCTTAAATAAGGCACACATCCAGGCCAAACACAAAGAAAGATGATAGGCTTATTAAAATATTAACAAACTTTAAAAATCTTTATTAAAATGTTCTACAATTGAGCCAAGATAGAATACTTATAATCTATGGATTTCATCATCTTCCTTGTTTTTTGGCTTGAGTTCTGTGTCACATTTACACTCCAATAAGCTTAATATTTTTTAAAGATTTGTACCATTGCTTTAGTATATCATGATATTGTCTTGCATTTTGCAATTATTATACAACTTTAGGTAATCTGATTATGTGATCATATGAAGACCAAAGATAATGACTAGGCAAATCTCACCAGAACCACTTCTGGACCAAATGTGCTTTTCAACACTTATACCTTTGTTAGAATAATCCAATCATGTATAAAATTATATAACACTATGAAAAAAAATCTACTTCTGTTGACTACAGGTTGGGGCACTGCCTTCTGCTGTGCCCTGTGCTCAGCATTTATAACTGTTGGGAAAACAGAATTCTATATTTCAAGGAAGAAAGAGTTTTGTGTTTTTTGTTTGTTTGTTTGTGTGTTTTTACTTATGTTATTTTTATTTTTATTTTTTTATTTTATTTTTATTTATTTATTTATTTATTTATTATTATTATTATACTTTAAGTTCTAGGGTACATGTGCATAACGTGCAGGTTTGTTACATATGTATACTTGTGCCATGTTGCTGTGCTGCACCCATCAACTCGTCAGCACCCATCAACTCGTCATTTACATTAGGTATAACTCCCAATGCAATCCCTCCCCCCTCCCCCCTCCCCATGAAAATATATTTTAACTCATCTTGTTGCTTTTTAAACACATGTAGAAGTAGACAGAATAGCAAAATAAAGCCCCATATATGCAGCCTTAACAGTGGTCAACTCATGATCAATTTTGTTTCCCACATGTATATCATGGGGATACACCATCCACATGTATATCAGTATTAATGGATAGAAATAATTTTAATACATTGTTCTAGAAGTTACAGAAAAGTTGGAAGAGATGAGTGAATGAAGATCAGAGAAGCTACTATAGGACTTCACGACATCTGAAAGCCCAGGCAGCCACAGGTCAATTCCTGGAAGATGCTCTCAGTTGCCTGAAGTAGGGGGCATGGAATTTGAAGGAGCTTGTCTAAGGACGCTGTAGTTATTGATCTCTATTGGACACAGGAGTAAAGTGAGTGGTTTGAGGTAGCTGACTAGAATGGGACCCTGTATCTTGCATCTGTCTCTTGTTTACAACTTTGGCTGCAGCTGCCTTTACTTCTGCATTGAAATCTCAGACCATTGTTTCTCATTGGCAGACTCTCACTTATTTATTTACCTTTAAAAAAAAAAAATTTTTAGCCTACAGCACTTGGTATTCCCAGGTACTCTCCCATCCAAGTACTAACCAGACCCAACCTGCTTGGCTTCCAAGACCAGAGGAGATCACGTGTGTTCAGGGTGGCATAGCTGTGGACTAGAATCTCATATAAAAGCACACTGGAAAAAGATTTGGGGAAATGTAGCCCAAGCTTCTCCACCATGATGCAATGGAAAATAAAGATGAGGACGGACATGAGGCTGAGCTGCTGACAGTCTGGCACAGCATCGTACATATATTACTCTATTTAAAATGTTCAACAACCTTATTAAACATTTAATCTTCATTTTAAAATAAATGATTCATTTCATTTTTACAGAAGAGTAAACTCGTGCATAAAAGGTTAAGTAACTCATCCAAGGTCACACAGTTGGCAGAACGATGAGGTAACCCTATGTTATGTATAAAATCCGAAGTCCTTAATCCTATTCCCCACAAATACTATTTCCCAACATTATGTCAATAAGAATATCTTCAAATACCCATTCTATGATTTATTTTACTTTACCTAACACATTTCATTGATCTGCTAGGTTAACTTATTAACATAGGAAATTAGGATAAATCAATATGACTTTTTTTTTTTTTTTTTTTTTTTTTGAAGCGGCGTCCCGCTCTGTTGCCAGGCTAGAGTGCAATGGCACGATCTCCGCCCACTGCAAGCTCCGCCTCCCGGGTTTACACCATTCTCCTGCCTCAGCCTCCCGAGCAGCTGGGACTACAGGCGCCCGCCACCTCGCCTGGCTAATTTTTTGTATTTTTAGTAGAGACGGGGTTTCACCGTGTTAGCCAGGATGGCCTCGATCTTCTGACCTCGTGATCCGCCCGCCTCAGCCTCCCAAAGTGCTGGGATTACAACCGTGCCCGGCCGGCTTATTCCTAATAAAATAATATGGTACTTCCCTTTCTAATCACTCATTTTCTTTTAAATATCTGATTCTAGATTCTAGCTCAGTATCCATGCCATGGTCATCTTTCAAAATTTAATTTATCCTTATGTCTGAAGTATGAACTCAGACTTCCAGTTAAATGTGAAGACTTGAACTCATTCGATTACTTTTAGTGACTCCTGAATCCTCAGTGACAAAGCAAAAGGAAAATTAGGGAGCGACAACAACAAAATGACATAGCAGAGAATAGATGAGCAAGTATTAACTCACTTAACAGATTCTGAGGATAAATACATAAGCTAGTAAGGAGACTAACAAGAATCATCAACATGTGAATATATGACAGGGAACCCCAGGAGAAAAACACACATTAGAGGTCCAACAATTTCTAAAAATGAGTTCCAAGTGAGGCTACACAAAGTGGACTGAAAGTCTATAGGAGAGGTTAGGGTCTCTAAGATACACTCCTATCTCATTGACCAAGTCAAACTGTGAGTTGCCCCTCTCCTTTAACTACGTGTAACTCTGAATTTTGAACATCAGGCCAGTTCAGGGCAGGAATGCTATGTTGAAAAGGTGGAATAACCAAAACCTTACGAATGAGTTTGAAACCTCAAACTTCCTTACCCAACTTTCTTCTCCTTTATCCCTGGCAGCAAGGTTTATATTTTTAGTCAGATAGGATGCCCAGTTTCTGAAAAATTAAAAGCTAACTTAGCAAGCAAATAGAATTACACATAATAATGGCTGTGGGTTCTCCAAAGAAGCAATCCAACCACCTCACCCTACAATGACCTCACAAACAAGAAAAAAGAAAAACACTCATGCGCACAGACTTCCTCAGGGTTTTGCTATAAATATGAAAGGAGAGACAAGAATCAATGGAAGGGGGAGAATAAATTAACAGAGAAAAGTATATATAAGAATATATGAGAAAAGAATGCAGAGAGATAAAAACCTAAGACAAAACAAAAACAAATAAAAACAAGCCACAACCATCTTTACTTTCTCCTATCTTCACAGCAATAAAATAAGGTATTCAATGCACGAACAAGAGAATGTCATGAAAAGAAATGTCTGGAGAACCACAAAAAAACTCTTGAAGATTAAATTTACTGGAAAAGATGCAAGTTAAATTTAGGAAATCTCCCAGAAAGAAAACAGAAAAAGACAAAGATGAAAAATAGAGAAGATAATATGAAACTAAGCAAAATATCATCAAAGGATTAGCCACTTTGTTCAAAAAGCAAATCATATACATTCCACAAAAGGTGAGCCAAGAAATTAAAGGTAAGGAAAAGAAAGGCAGCACCCGACAGGGAGAGCTGGTCGGGCATTCTCATCCGGGCCTCAGTGTTGCTGGAAACCGACCTAGCACTTGGGGCTGTGTAGGCCACTTGTTCTCCTGTCCAACACACACAGTTTCACAGAAAATTAATATCAGACAAGGGCACGCTGTGTCCATGATGGAACAAGGCAAAATAAGCTACTCCATAATCCTAATAAGAACATTGTCTAAACCACAAAAGTCGCAAATCGCCCTTTCCTAACCAATAGGAGTAAGTGCTGCTTTTTAAACCAATCAGAACGTTAGCAAGGCTTCATTTCTCTCGCCTTCTAGAAAGGAATGATTAAGATGCCCCATGTAATTGCCCCTACTTCCTGACAGCATCCAACTGAGAACAGAACCCAATTCCTTGAACCCTTCCCAAACTCACTTACCAAAAGACCCAACCCTATAATTAGTCCTTTAGTGAACCTTATTTCTGAAATAGGCCATGGTTTATCACAGACATTGTCAAAAATATTATTAAATATTTTTCTCAGGAAAATACTACAAAGCAAAACAAAATGATGAATAATTAAGGCAGATGGACATAGGGAAAAGGAAATTCATCCCAAAAGATAGGATCATAAAATCCAAAGATGATGGTGAAGGCAGATCTCAGGACAAGAGCTGGACAAATCTAAAGAACAACTCATCAGACTGGAGGAGGAAGATGGAAAACTTCTCTGAGAAAAACTAATTCATTAAATTTAACAAATCTAAATTGAGAAATTCCCTGATGTGCTTAAATATGCCAAGAGGAAATACATATTGTTGCCTGAAATCTCGAGGATGAATTAATGGCAAGTATAATACAAAGGTAAATTAAAAGATAAGGGAATTATGAACTCTAGGAAAGATTAAAAAGTCATAAAAATGTATAATCACACTACACTACATGGCTCAGCCACAAATACTATTTCACAGGTAAATAATAAAAATGCTAAAATTAATTTAACCCAAACCTGTGATACAATCATATTTTAGGATGGCAAAATGAGAAGCCTGTGTGTAGAGTAATGTATGATGGATGCTTATTTATTTTCAATAGTATAAATGCAATGAAAGTTTCTTTAAAAATAAAATAGTAACAATATATGCATGTCACTTAGAATTATGGAGTTGATTGGTAAAACCACAGGTTTAGAAAATCATGTATATGAATAACTATTATGAAAACAAAAATTAAACTAAAAACAGAATAACAATGACAAAATTGCTGATGGAACATTATTGTGGGGGAGGCTCAAGGAGCAAAGCAGAAAATCATGGCAGATAAGGCAAGAGAGATAGTGAGGGCCTGCACCCTGCCAGGTCTCCCAGTTCTGCTAAGAAGCTCGGCCACCAGGTTGATTGCAATGGGAAGCCACTGCAGGTTTTTAGCTGAGAAGCAATTATCTCCAAATTCTATTTTACATAGATCCTTTGCCTGCAGCATGAAAACCATTTCCAAGAGAGCAAAGACAAGGAGGAGAATGAAGGTCAGAGGCTCTTGTGCTAGTTCAGGTGGTTAATGATGGTTTTGGGAACAGGGTGGTCGCTGACATGGGAGAGTTAGTAATATTTAAGACACATTTAGGAGGGAAAATCAGCAGTGTGTAGTGATAATCACTATGAATGGGCAAGCATAACTGAGATCTTTCTAGTTTGCATAACTGAGAAAATGTTTGTGAACACAGAAATATACACGCTTCTGCCATGAAAAAAGATCATTGGAAATTGTTTTTTGTGTTGTTTTTGTTTTTG
Organism: Chlorocebus sabaeus; assembly: GCF_047675955.1. Lineage (NCBI taxonomy): Eukaryota > Metazoa > Chordata > Mammalia > Primates > Cercopithecidae > Chlorocebus > Chlorocebus sabaeus. The sequence goes on from NC_132917.1 coordinate 22,023,444, forward strand.
TTTTGAGACAGAGTCTTCCTCTGTCACCCAGGCTAGAGTGCAATTGTGCAATTATGGCTTATTGCAACCTCTGCCTCCCAGATTAAACAGATTCTCCTGTGTCAACCTTCTGAGTAGCTGGAATTATAGGCACCTGCCACCATACACAGCTAATTTTTATATTTTTAGTAGAGATGGGGTTTCGCCTTGTTGGCCAGGCTGGCCTTGAACTCCTGACCTCAGGTGACCCGCCCACATGGGCCTCCCAAAGTGCTGAGATTACAGGTGCAAGCCACCGTGCCCGGACAGAAGTTTAGTTTTGTACCTATTGAATTTGAGATGAATTTGAATGCAGCTGCTAAGCAAGCAGCTTCAAGGAGAAATCTGAGTTGCAAACCTCACTTTAAGAGGCAGATCTATATTGATATTCGGATATATAAAAGTTGTCATGTCAAGCTTGATGTGAAATGTTGGTTATGAGAGAAAATATAAAATAGAGAGAAGGCTAGGACAGGGCAATGCTTGAGAAATACAAACTTTTTAATTAACTCATTTATTTATTTATTTATCTTTCTGAGATGGTGTCTCACTCTGTTGCCCAGGCTGGAGTGAGGTGGCACAATCTTAGCTCACTATAACCTCCACCTCCCAGGTTCAAGTGATTCTCCTGCCTCAGACTCCCAAGTAGCTGAGGCTACAGGCACCCACCACCACACCCAGTTAATTTTTGTATTTTTAGTAGAGATGGGGTTTCACCATATTGGCCAGGCTGGTCTCGAACTCCTGACCTTGTGATCTGCCCGCCTTGGCCTCCCAAAGTGCTGGGATTACAGGTGTGAGCCATTTTAAGTTTTGGTACAGAGACAAGAATTAGCACAGAAGAGTGTGGAGAAAGCAGGAGACAATTTAAAATGCTGCAGCAAGAGGAAATAAAGTGAGAACAGGAAGATGTCCTTAAGATTCATGTTTGTGAATGCGACAGTGTCAATGCAGTGATAGGAGTAGAAGCCAGACCAGAGCATACTAAGAAGTAAGTTGAGGGTAACTACAGTCAATAATAATATAATTGTACATTTTAAAATAATTAAAAGAGTATAACTGAATTCAGGGAATGGATACCCCATTTTACATGATATGATTATGATGCATTGCATGCCTATATCAAAAATCTCATGTACTCCATAGTATACACATCAACTATGTACCCACAAAAATTAATATAAAAAATCAAAATTAAAAAAAATAAATAAATAAGTCCAATGTCAGGAAATACAGACAACTCTTAAAAGTCAGGCTACTAAATAGGAAATAAAAGAGAATTCATATGTCATTCCCAAGTAGCAGTTTCCCTTTCTAGGCCACCTTCCTTTCCTAGACAAAGCAACTACATCCTTTGCTTAGGTTAAGTGGAGCTTACCACTGCTCATAGCTTCAGTTCCTTGGGGGTTTTTAATATCCCTGTCATTCTTCTTACCATATTATATTTGTTTTTGCTGTGTGTTGCTCTCACTTGCTTACTCATGCCCCTTTCAGATCTGATTCAGTCTATGAGCTCTTCCGTATCTTTTTAGGAACCCTGGGGCATTTCTATCAGTGTTGCTCATTAGAATCATTTACCACTATGAGCTCAAAATTCATTGCTGATATCTCCCCTGCAAGATGGAATCAACTCTTCATTTAAAAACTCATTCTTGGCCAGGAGCAGTGGCTCACCTGTAATCCCAGCACGCTGGGAGGCAGGGGTAGGGGAATCACTTGAGACCAGCCTGGGCAACATGGGGAAACCCTGTCTCTACTAAAAATACAAAAACAATGATCTGGGTGCGGCAGCACAAGCCTGTGGTCCAGTTACTCAGGAGGCTAAGGTGAGATTACTTGAGCCTGAGAGGCAAAGGTTGCGAGGTTGCGAGGTAGCAGTGAGCCGAGATCACACTACTGCATTCCAGTCTGGGCCACAGAGTGAGAACCAGCTAAAAAACAAAACAAAACAAAACAAAAAAAACTCAGACTCAGAAATCTTGTATACTTTTTCTCTGAATTTTCAACATCTAAATATATGAAGTGCATGTCCTGTTTCTTCGCCTATCACAAATTTTGGGCATCAGGGTCAAATTATGGTCTTATTTTCTAAGATACCTTGGCTTCCAATATATAAACCACTTCTTTTTTGTCAAACAAATAGAACTTTGTTTAAGGCTCTCTTTTTGGGATATTAATTTTTCAGTAAAGCAAATGTATAGTTTATTAGATGTTTTGCATTTAGGTATGTAAAACTTCTAGCACATATACAGTAACTTGAAACCTCTATCACTACATTCTCCCTCTGTACCACACTTGAGGCCTAGTATTGAAATACATAATTTCCTCCACTGAGTTGAGTGGCTTGGAGTATACACATATGTTCATCCACTCAACAAATACTTATTTAGTGCCTACTGTGTGCCAAAATAATATGGCTTGCTTTCCTTTCTCCTATCATCTGTTTTTATAATATATTTCAAACAAATTCTCTAAATTGAAGGCTGGAGTATTTGAAAAGATAAACAAATCAATAAGATATATTAAAATGCTCCACTCCAGCTCAATTCAAACCCAAAAATAATTTTAAAATGCTGAACCTGTGGCCAACCCAATTTTAATGCCATGATGGTTCACAAGAAATATATTTTAAAGTAGCTACCATATCTTCATGTTTACCATGCTCTTAGTAGTGTTGCAGGCATTTGTACATATATGCACATATGTAATCCCCACAACAACCTTAGGATATGTTTTTCTTTTTTTAACACATGGGAAAACTACGATGAAAACAATCAAATAAGTTTGCTGATATCACACAGTAATTAGTGAACCTGGCTTACAATTCAGATCTGTCAGACTGCAAAATGTCCTTGAGGAATTTGCTTGATATATGTAAATTTACAGTATAGTTTTGGGGTATAGAGACCCCTGTGGAGAAGTCATTGAGAAAATGCTGAAAAGAACAGAACAAAAACCACAACAAAAACAACCAAACGGCTTCCTATAGGAACGACGCTAGCTTCTCCATCCATCCAGTTCATTTGAGGCTCACATTTTGGGGTTCACATTCTGGTCCTAGCCCTCACACTGACACTTACTTTCACTGAATTGCATCATCAGAATGTAGTTGTGCAATCTCGGCTCACTGCATCCTCCACCTCCCAGGTTCAAGTGATTCTCCTGCCTCAGCTTCCTGAGTAGCTGGGACTACAGGCACCCACCACCACGCCCGGCTAACTTTTGTATTTTTAGTAGAAACAGCATTTCACCGTGTTGGCCAGGCTGGTCTCGAACTCCTGACCTCACACAATCCGCCTGCCTCAGCCTTGCAAACTGCTGGGATTACAGGTGTGAGCCACTGTGCCCGGCCTATATGATGATGTTTAAGGTCACTTGGTACCCACCCATACTTGGGAACATACAAAATGAACCTCCTTGACCAGCAAGGAACCCTGATAGCTTTCAGAAGCTGAATTCCTTCCACTACCATCTTCAAGTCAAATTTCAAGTATAAGTTGGATTTTACTGGCTCTTCTAAATGATTTTTTTGGGGGTAGGAATTAGCTGACACTGAGAACAGATAATAGTACTAGGCAGCTGTAGGGTGAAATGTGAAGCTTTGTAAGAAGAGGAAACCAGGGATTGACTGTTGTCCTTGAGTTTTTTTTTTTGGCCTTCCTCTGTCCAGGGGTGTCAGAGGTTTGAAGAACTTGAGTTAAATGACTGAGACTGACATTCTGTCAAATAGGCAAACCAGAGGGTTTTCTAAAAAATACTATATTTGGGTGAAATCTTGATGAAAAAGGTAGAAAATATGCTGTTAGGGAAGTACAGAGTCAGACCACTGAAACCCCTAACTCCCATGATTAGTGGTTATTATATGTGGAGGGAAACACAAACTTTGTTAATAATTTCCCCATCCACTGTGAAATATTGAAACTCAGCTGTGATGTAGCATTTAACTGCACATCGAATCAAGAGTCCAGTAATAGAAATTGCCTTTTTGCAGTAGAAAACAGGGTTAGAAGCAAACCAAAATAACACATAAAACAGATCTCCATGGAGAAAATTGAAGGCTGTTTCTAGCATGTAAAGATCGAGGATGCAATTCTTGTTCTGTGAAAAGCTTTTTTCCTGGGGTTTTAAATTTTCCTCTTGATTATGTGTGGAATCAAGGGGTGTCTGCGTGATTGCACCCATGCATGACTCTGAGGAACAGAAATGGGGCAGACACAGACAGATGGTGACAGGCTCATTTTTAAGCCCAACCAGCAGGGAGAGAAGTCAAGAACGGAAGGCAGATCATACAGTTGGCACGAAATTTTCATTTCCAAATTCTACATCCTCAACTGGCTAAAACTAAGTTTACTTTACTGGTAAATGATAAATTCAGAAAAATAAATTGTAAAGATTAATCCTTTTATTGAACTCACTAGCTAATTTTAAAATTTTAAAAAA